>NC_140486.1:83136099-83403599 GCF_964271855.1 Acomys minous | reverse complement strand
CTGTCCGGTCCCTTGTGGTGCTTCCCACTGTATTTGCCCAGCAACTTGGGTAATGTCACTTGCTTACACACACTCTCTGCTTCATGATGACCCTAATCCCTTGACTTGTCTGTCACGTGACCTTTCTTATTAAGGGCCTGCTGCTAATTGGCAACTTCCTGATTCAAACTCTCGAAGGAAAGAACCCAATTGGCTCCGTTCTTCTTCTAACAGCTACACGTGGCATCAGTTTAAGTGTATTCCTGCAAGGAAGCACACGTGTGTCTTCCAAGCACTCATCACAGTCCTAGCCCTCACCCTACAAGCAACTTAACAGCTGCCTTTCGGTCCCACTAACTAGGCTGACAACTCCTGAGAGCATCAAGGTCGTTTTATTTGCCTTTGTATCAACCGATCTTACTTGGCAGGGTAGACAAGAATTTAGCAAGTGAAATCACTCGCAAGGTGCCAAGTTAGAGAAAGAGAAGGACAAATGAAGTCGTAAAATAATAAGGCAAACTAGAGGAGAAATGGGGGGATGGTATTGATTTCTTTCAACCTTTCATAACAAGAATGTATTCAGGAAGACACTATAAAATGTAAGTTTGTGCAAGTAGCCCAAGCTAGATATATTTTTACATGACCTGTTTCTTCACAATGAGAAATGAAAAACAGAGCCAAAGGGGTTTTGCCTAAGCAGGAGTATGGAGTGAATAACTGTATTCACCTAAGCTCCAACCACACCAAACACATGTAAGATTGATTCAACAGAAAAGCAATGTCAGTCCATTTGACTAGCACTTTTATGTTAATTGAGAAGCATTTGGAATCCACTATTCGTAGTCACATTGTCTGGTTAGAATCACAAAAATCTAGGGATCTTAGACATGTTATGCTCTGGGGAGGCCAAGGTCAAGAGACAAACCATGACCCAAACTGTCAACAAGTTAACTGTTATGAGCCAACTTCAGGCCTTAACCAACCAACCATTTCCAAAGCATAGTGCTTGTAGGGTGAAATGTGAGCCTCACTGCTGTGTACCGGTTTACTCATCCTTTGGAAAATAAACAAGAGTGAGGCCTACCCCACAGAATGTTCAAAACTAAGAATGATAACAGGAAACAATTGCATTGCTATATATTCTAGTGAGGAGGAAAAAGTCATATGGAATCAGGTGACACTGGACATAATCCAATTTATATGTGCCTTTCCTGGTATTGCCAGATGGTACAGCATTGTGTTACAACGATACCAGAGTCAATCTGCCTCCTCTTGAAAAAAAAAAAAACCTGGAAATATGTGAGATGTAAATACAAAAAAAAAAAAAAGCAGAAATTTAGGAAACACTTAAACTATCCCCTTTTTGCTAAAAATAAGATGACTTTCATTCTGCTCCTTTTGTGCCTCCCAGTTTTTGGCCTTCACGTTTCCTGCGAGTTTACACTGAGGAGAATTCACATATCTGAGCATTTGAAAAACAAAACCTTATGCAGTGGGCGTAGTCGGCCTTAGGTTCCTCATCTTGTCATGTTTGCTCATTGTGAGAATCTTCCCCTCGGATGGTTCAAATGTGATTCTGAGGGCAGATCCGGCCTGAGGTCCTCCTCGTCCCTCAACCCGCCCCCACTCCCCACCCCCACCCCCCACCCCCGTTCCTAGCCGTTGTCATTGAGCTTTGTAGGGGGTGGGGGCAACTCAATGGATTTTTCATAAGATCATCTTAGATTTTCCCCAACTTTTCACTTTCTTTTTACAAAGACAAAATGCTGAACCATTCTGTAATTTGCCCAGACACCTTCTAAGTGTTAATGGCTCATTACGCAGTTCCTGAGTGGGTTAATGAATACGCAAGCATGGTTCTGATGAGAAATTTGGGTTCTTAATAAATAAAGTGAGCACGTGGCTTAAAGCAGACAATGGAAAGGCAAGTTTGTTACTTTCAAGTGTTAGACCTCAAGGGAATATCGTCTGCTTCCACTTTAAGTCATGCCTTGTCTTCTCAACCCTTTGGTTAGTTACCTCAGATATATCACATGCTATGTACATTTGTGCACGAAGTGGCACAGAGGCTTCTGGCATTTCATTTTCTTTATACATAAAGCCTTTTATGCTGTTTAACTTTTCATCTAAGATCACCACAATTTTCTGTTTTTAAGCCTTAAATATATGATTCAGGAAAAATTAACCACTAATTTCAGGTTAATTAGTACATCACAGCTATATCTACCCGACCCAGGCCTGCTGAGGACCCCAATAGAAACTAAATGCAGGGTTCAGGTTATAACTGAGAATAGCGTCAGAGGAAATCACATTAGTGAAAAGATACCAAGATGCTATGATAACGAAAATGTATAAGCTACTCCATATCAAGAGCACTGAGAAGCAACTATTCTCTATCATGATGAATATAAAGATTAAAAAAAAACAAAGAACAATAGACATCCATCCATCACTTTCTAACCATCATGGCTTTGGAAAGCAGTCTTAGGGATGCGGTATAAAGGAAATATAGTCTAAGCCAGTGCTCTACAATGTAACACAGGAACTATTTCAAACTGCCAAAGGCATAGTGGGCAGATATTATGAATTAGAGTTGCACACCCAGATGATGAGAGCTTGGGACCACAGTCATTGAAGTCACTGATGTCATGGGTCTAAAGAGACTCCATAAAAGAGTCCAGCTCAAAAGAGGGATTTGTAGTGAAGAGAAGGCAAAGAGAAAAATAAAGGAAAACATGAACTAGGCCATTTGCAAAGAGAGGGGGCAAATTTGGGATAGTTTGTGTGATGTTGCACACATGTGTTTTGCTAAGAATCATAAAGCGAGTTTAGTTCAAATTATTCTTTACAACTGGCTGTTGTTATCTGTCTATGTGCCTCTATGGAAACACATGTATTTGCCATGTGCCATGTGCATCTTGCACTTGTGATTGGCCACTTTACTTTTGGATTCTTCTTACGTCTCCGTATAAATTGTGCTCTGAATAAAGTTGGCCATTGCACGCAACTTTAGTCTGCATCATGTTTACACTCCAGTCTCCCAGACCACACCGCTTCTAGAGCCGTGACAAGGCTCAACAAAACAAAAACAAACACAGAAGATTAAGAAGGAGGAAATCTGAAGGGAAATTGTATTCCCATAAGATACATATTTCTCAATCTCATAGCCAATAGCCTGGCATTAATTGTCACTCCATAAATATGTTAGGTTGATAGATGCAAGGGTGACTGAGCGGAGGCAAGAAAGAAAACTAGACTGGGCTGTTTAGTGTACAGCTGGAACTCTGCTGGGTACTTTTGCCTACATTAGGCAGTTTTATCCTCCAACTCAAAAGTTTAGGGACAGGCTCACTTTTGTAGATGAGGAAGTGAGAGAACAGACTCAAGTTCAAACAACTATCTTCTTTCTTGTTCTTTTCTTTTATTAGTTGATGACTATATATTCAGATTATAATTCAATAAAAATGCTTCACTGTAAGAAGGGAGGCAAGCCCATAGGTGGACATGCCAGTCCTTCTGCAGCACAGAATAACCATGAACACCCTTAATTTTTGTTCTGTCTAGCATATGTAGATCAGCTTGCCTCTTCACAGTCTGTGGCCACCTCTGGTCTTCTGTGTGCTTATTTGCTTTGAGTGGTCACTGTCTTGTGGTCACTGGCCAAGTCATTTGCAGATATTATAGAGTCTTTTAGGCATCTTTTGGGTGGTCACACAGTAAGGCCAACTGTATCATGTGTTATTTATCACATATAACAAAATTATATGGCTAGCGAAACCAAAAATAACAGCACACAAATTATAGAGAGATGCTGACATCTTTAGATCCACAGCCACAATGCACTGCATTCCTTCTGAAAAACAGGTATTTATTCACATTAAATTATGCTGTAAGGATTAAAAAGAATCTGGAATTTATAAGCTAATTGAGGTAATAATGTCTATGTGTTTATGCTTTTCTATATGTAACCTGACCTACATGTTTAAAAATGTAAACTAATTTTAGAATTTATTTGTAATTATGCCATTATTTATGTTTCTGTCAAGTGTGTTTTAGTGCAGTATACTTTTATTTGGGGTAAGATAATTATTACAAATTCTTACAAGAAGACAAAAGGCACAGAGTGCATACATATTGAGTTTCCAGTTTGTTCCTCTGACATTAAAATACTAACTTTTTTAAAGTATCATTATGCTACACTTGCTGCCATAACATATTAGTCTTTCATGATCAAATATATATTAAACATACATCTTTCAGCTGACAGTAAATCCAGTCATGCACATTCTCTTATCATAATATGGTCACAGAAAAACTGATAAAAGATTCTTAGCCCAACTGTATTTCCAAGAATGTCAGCGCTTATTGCTACCAAGTAGGACCAGAATAAGGCATGGGAACAAGTCTTTGAGATACATTCTAACCACTAAGAGAAGGTCTGTATTACTTTCTCTCTTTTCATAAACAATGACCCAGCAAACAAATGCCTTGAAAGATCACCCTGAGATGCAGAATATTCTGCCCCATCTCAAGACTAGTGGAGTCTTGCTCTTAAAATATTAATGCACTTTGGCCAGCTGTGGTGGCACAATCCTTTAATTCTAGCAATTGGGAGGCAGAGGCAGGCAGATCTCTGTGAGTTCAAAGCCCTCCTGGCCTACAAAGCCAGTACAGGACAGCCAGGGCTCTGTTAAACGGAGAAGCCCTGTCTTGAAAAACAAAACAAAATGAAATAATATTGCTGTGGCTTAATGCCTTTGTGTTCATTGTCCCCAAATGCAACTCTTGTCACACTATGCGCTCATGACATACATGTGGATCTGACTTATTTCCCACCATCTAAATGTTCACAGCACAGTGAAGGAAAATGGCCACGGACAGTTCTAATGTGGTCACTGCATGATGAAAACGAGCTCTGCTGAGGCATGGGGGTGCCATACCCCTCTGCAAATACCTTGTCTTGTGCCCACTAATTCACATGCTGGGTGAGGAGCTTTACACAGGTAAAAGCTTGAACTACAGTTGTAATTGATGTTTAGACTTAACTAGTTCCATGAGTGGAGGACACACAGCCCTAAGGAGAAATAATAACATCCCAGACAGAATTGACTCATGGACAAAGTACCTGGAAAGGTGAACAGATCTCTTCCATAGGAGTATTGGGGCCAGGTAGGAGGAGTGGGAAGAAAACCCTCTGGAGAAGCTTCAGGGTCCATGCTTGAGATCACTAAGACTCTGAAAATCTGGAAGAAGAAGAAGAAGAAGAAGAAGAAGAAGAAGAAGAAGAAGAAGAAGAAGAAGAAGAAGAAGAAGAAGAAGAAGAACAACAACAACAACAACAACAACAACAACAACAAGAAGAACAAGAACAAGAACAAAAACAAGAAGAAGAACAAGAAAAAGAACAAGAAGAAGAAGAACAAGAAGAACAAGAAGAAGCCGGGCGTAGTGACGCATGCCTTTAATCTCAGCACTCAGGAGGCAGAGGCAGGCAGATCGATGTGAGTTCGAGGCCAGCCTGGTCTACAGAGCGAGTCCAGGACAGCCAGAGCTACATAGAGAAACCCTGTCTCAAAAAACCAAAAAAAAGAAAAAAAAGAGAAAAGAAGAAGAAGAAGAAGAAGAAGAACAAGAAGAAGAACAAGAACAAGAAGAACAAGAAGAACAAGAAGAACAAGAAGAAGAAGAAGAAGAAGAAGAAGAAGAAGAAGAAGAAGAAGAAGAAGAAGAAGAAGAAGAAGAAGAAGAAGAAAATCCTATGAACTAACGATCTTCCTCCATAAACACAGTGTACCAGGGGCCAAGGCAGCTTCCTGTGGAAATGTCCCACTGAGAGGACCCCCACCCAGAGGAGGGAGAGTAGTAAGATGGAGACTGCTAAGCAGTTGCCACTAACTCAGATCCCCATGATATAAGGGAGGTAGCTTCAGTGACTGTGATATCTCAGCATCCTCAAAGGCAGGTCCTTAGACTGCTAGAGAGAAGCCCACAGCCACAGCCACAGCCACAGCCACAGCCACAGCCACAGCCACAGCCACAGCCACAGCCACAGCCACAGCCACAGCCACAGCCAGATTATTAAGTCAGTATGGCATCTCCTATAAGAAGGAGTGTATGCATCATCCTAAGAGCTTTTGGAGGATTTTAATAAAGGGAATAGTTTAGTCATGTGGCTTGGCTTCACCTGGCAAGGTGGCAGAGCACCACCCTTTGTTGTCTTAACCATAAATAAGCAGGACGTCCCACAAGGATTTCAGAGGAATTAAAGTCTGTTTGCCTGAAGCTAAACGTCCAAGAAGTACATGGAAAAGTTAAGGCAACCCACAACGACAAATAAAGTTTTAAGGTGTTCCATGTGGGACACGAATAAGGGAACACAACATGGTGATTTTTAAACTGTGTTTACAATGGATAAAGAATTGTAAGACACACACACACTTGGAAAAATCCTGCGAGTGAAGAGAATTATATGCTACATTTTAACCTTTAAATATCATCAAATGGCAACCATTACATTAAGTAGATTCTCAAAAAAATGAATTAAACATTTAGTCAGTAGCTTCCCAAGAAACATCCAGTTCCATAAGCCATAAAATATCTTATAAAAATATATATATTTCTAAAACTCCACAAGAGATCTTTTGGTGGTCTTAGATCATTCTTAGCCATTTACATTTCCTATATTTTTCTATAAAGCAGCCTTCGACCATAGCTGTAAATACATTGGATTAGAAATAAAGGAGCTCGCTTTGGGAAATACTTTGTGACTCATCCTTTTCACAGGCTACGGCTACCTTATCTGGATGCTTGAGATGATGAAAATGCACAGACTTCCAAATACTCAAGAGACCCTATTTAGACATACTCAAAATGAGTTAGGAAGCTATTCATATGAAGTTAAAATACAGTCTGTAAGCACAGTTAGAGTAACATTAAGCAAGAGTTCAAAAGGAGAAGCAAACAGATCCTAGGGGCTTAACAGCATTCTAGCTTCATAGAAGTTATTCACATGAACCTCCATCTGCGTCTGAGAAAAATCTTCCTCTTTTTCAATTACCCACTGTTTATATATTTCAGGACTGTTGTTTCTCCCCATAAACATGTACATTGTAGAAGATATTTGTAATATTAATTTCTAAGATACTCAAATAAATACAATGTCCTTGACCTGTGAAGAATTTCATAGAAACTGATTCAGTCGCAAAACAATCCAATATTCTGTGACTGCTGTCCATCTGTTTTAAAATAATTTCACAATAATGGATGATTTCTATTCTTATTTTGAAACCACTGGCATTTGCTCAATCCATAAACAAAAACACTATTCTTGAAACCACCAGACATCAAGTATGCAATTTTCTTCCCTAATACTTTGTCTAAAAGAAAGGCTACACTGGATATTTACTGTAACCATCATACATGCTCTCCTGTTCTGCCGCCATCTAGTTAAACTCATTTTAATGAGTCACATTGTGAAGCACTATATTTTTTTGTTACTAAATTTATTAACATATACTTATGGGCATAGAGTTATACTGTTTTCTCTTGTGGTGTTTGTGTTAGGACTAATTTTTGCTAATTTTCTTTGTTTTTCCAAGGAATATTTTTGTCTTCCTAAACCAAAAGAATTGCCTTTGATGTAGTTGCCAAGTAAGAACGTAAAGGTTTCCATACACTTGGGACTATATTCCGAATGTGTGTTTATCCCTATACTTTCAAAATGGCTTCCATTTTCATCCACCTCATGCATCAGAAGTGGAAGTCAGAAGATAGAATGGGTTTCCTGTGTCAGTGAATTCAATACTTAGAATCAGGATAACTGTAAGTGTTTTTAGAAAAGCTAAAAATGAGGTAAAAAGAACAAGAACATAATATGGATTCTATGAAAACTCATGTGAGCTCTCAAAATCTCTGTCTTTTCAAAGATGGTTGAAAAGCAATTATACATTGATATATGAAGCAAATTAATATTAAGTGAGAGTTCGTAAAACATCTTACTAATGGTATCCATGAGTATTTTGCCTGGAAATCTGCATATGTTTGCATCATAGTATGTAAATACATATACTCATAAAACTTGCCAGACTGGCATACAAGATATTCCACAGTGGGGCACAATTATGTGAAGACCTGAGTTAGATAAAGTGTAGAAAGACCTTATTTTCCTATTAAGGCCAGTTATATACATGCATCATTGCTAAATAGGAAATTGGAAATTTATTCAATGTCAAGGAAAGCCATTTAGCCACCGATGATTCACATTTGCCTCGAGTAGTCTGGCAGTCTGGCAGACCACTTGTTGGCAAATTTGAATGGTATTAAATTGAACAGGTAAAAAAAAAATAGGCTTGTGAATTAACCAAATTAAATTTGTGATGCGCGTTTCCGAATAGCATAGACTAGGGATGCTGATGTAACTTCCAGAAAGTGCAGATTCAAAGCACAGTCACCCGTTCAAAGGCAAGCCGTGAGCCCCCATCCCTGGCCCTCCTGTAGCAAAGCGAAGCCATGGGCTATATGACCTAGAAGTCCTCAGTCTGCTTGTGCCGCAGTCACTGGTCCTCATCTGTCAGAAAGATGGTGTGAAAGGCAAAATGTATGCACCTCTAGCTTGGAAACCATGTGCATTTCTGTTCGTTTCTTTGATCGGCACCATCCCCATTTCCAATTTGCATTGACTGCCATCTTGATTTTGACTCACAACTCTACTTTGACTCCCAGTTTCTAACTGTTTCCTGGGTACAGATAATCCCTTATCTCTTGATTGGGTGATTCTCTTCTCCTTCTTCTACTGCTCATGCCTTTTCACATGTCTGCTGATAAAGAAAAAACACCAATCTATATAGTATCCCAGATACCCACACGTTCTGGAGAAGAAAGGATTTATCCTAACATCCTCATCACTGAATGGTAAATGGAAACTCTATTATACTTCTCAGAATAAACAGATGGCGTTCAGTCTAAGGGAGCATGAGCTGTTTCTCAGGGAGGCATTGCTTGCACTTTTCAGAGTGATTTTTTTAAACTTTCCTGTATCCAACATAACAACCAAAATAGAATTTCATGAGAGGTAGGCAGAACCTGGAAGTGCCTCTCTTAGATGGTGATTTTGGTTTTGGTTTTGGGGTTTTTTTCTTTTCTTTTCTTTTAGTTTTTCCACAAATCCAAGTAAAATCAAAATACAACTAATTTAAAAAACTAAACTCACTCCAAAGACCTGACTAGATCCTTCAGCAAAATTAGAGCTCCTGGGCGCATTCCCAAGAGACAGGCCGATGTCCTGATGTTTCAAAAACAGAAACAAAGCGAGCGGAGGCTTCCAACCACATCTTCTTCCTGTTTTAAGGACACAGATCTTAAAGGACTGATTTAACCACAGCAAACCTATCCTCAGCCTCCAGTCTGGATGTCACTGGAAGATACGGGCTCTTTCAGACAGCACCACTTTATGTCCCGGTGAATGGAGATTTTCTTTCCAAAGCATTCTCTATTTTACATGGCAGTTTTCAGGCCTCCCAGAGTGTGATAGCTGTGGGCTTTGAGTCCCCTCACAGGTTTGTCTCAGGGGAGTGCTTGGCAGCTTAGCTTCCCAGAAGCATCTACCAATCTTAGAAATAGTCTTATTCTTTTTTTTTGTTTTTTCACTCTCCTCTTGGGAAAGGAGGCAAAAGTCCCATGGTTCCCAGCAAACATTTGATTATCTCCTGAAGTGTTTCTTCTCTCACTTTCTGCCCTATGGTGCCCAAAATATGCTCTGACACCGCATTGTTTGACCTATTCAGATCCCATTAGATTACATTAGGTGCTCCATCCACTGCGTCATGTTTGAATCTCTTCATCCTTGACTGTCCTGGAGTGAAGCCCTGTCAAGGATAGCTACATATTACAATCACATTGTTTGCCATGATGAGAAATAACAATACAGAAGAGTTGACACTATCCCTGAGTAGGAAATAACTGCCATATTATAATACCCACCCTCTCGTGGACTCGCCTATCACATGTGTCTATATTTTTTTCTAAAACCTATAAAATCAAAAGCACCATGGAGTTTAAGGAAGAAAGGAGTAGAAGATTACTTCACACAAACCCCCTGCCCCAAAATGTGATGGAAACCAAATGAACACGAACAACACAGAAGCCAGAGGCATGTCCTTTCAAACACAGAGGAGATTTTCTGTGTCAGATGAAGGTCAGATATCTTTGGACATTCCCAAATGCTTGACAAACCATGAGCTCTCTTTGAGGGAACTACAGTCTGGGCAAGGAGTGAAAACAATGCTCTAAGGATCAAAGTAAGCTCAACCAGAGACATACAGTCTTGGGATGGAGCTAGGAAACACCTTTGGAAGGTACCAGCAAAGAATAGTATAAGCTGACAGGGGGGCTGGCAAGTCAAGGCAGAAATACAAAACGGGAAACAGGAAACTCAAAGCTTCCAATTATTTTCCAAAATGAATCCAGAATGCCTAGAACTTACAAATGCTTCTTCTTCCATGGGAAAAGCCCCTCAAATGTTTCTAAGCCACACCAAACATTAACTTAATACCATGCGCTTGTCCTTTATGGTACACCGAGGTCTGGATATAGTGGCACTTAGCCCTAAAAAGAGGTCACTTTGGCTTCGGCATCGCTATCACATGCCTTCACAAGGTGATGATTACTTCACAGCTGTCTTTATACGTGTCTATAGATATGTTCTGACAAACAGGAGGACTCATGGGAGTGCAGCCTACAGGCTGATGGGCAACATAAACCTCAACAGTCATACAACTTGCACATGCAAAGACGTCACACCATACAACCATCAGTCATGAGCTACAAGGGTTAGGTTACCATCTCATCTTTCCCCTCCAAAAAGGCCAAAAATGTGTGCATGTCGCTAGTCTCAGCTAGTTCATGCTTTTAATAGCTAACACAAGAAATTAGAAGGCATCCTGTTTAATATTTGACCAGAAAACCAAAAATACATAATGTAAAGTATCCATGTATACATAATTATAACAATATTAATTTTTACTTTTAATAATACATATATTTTTAATTTGTGAATATTAGTTATCTCTGGGATGCTTACAATGCCACTCCTGATCTATTTATGGTTTCCACTCCTGTCTCTAGCTCTTCAATATAGTTAATGTTATTACATGGGTGGAGGTTAATGGGAGGGTGTCTAACTGAGCTATTATGTTTCCTCCTTAACACTCACTTCTTTAGAACTTCAAATTTTCCGCTGTGGCCTAGGATATATCCCCATATTTTTAATGACATTTTTCATTTTACATAAATATTTTTATTTCATTATTTCCTCTTTTTCATAAACTATCAAGTTTATAGTTCTTCCACATTCTCCAGTGATCCAAAACATGTAGGATTCTGCAGGCTGTGAGACACAACACAGTGACTCTTGTTCCACCTGATGCAATGAGAGAGGACCTGAGTCTTACGCCACCTTCTGATACACAGGCGTCCTTGTGACCAGCAACTTGTAAGTTCCAACAATGAAACTGAAAACACCTCAGAAGCTGCCAATGCTGCTGCCAAGGAGGGTGGAGTGGTGCGGGGGGGGGGGGGGGGGGGATTACTTCCCAGTACTAAATGATCAGGTGATAATGGTCACTTAGTCATTGAGAAAATATCTGATACTAGTGCCTAGAGAGCCAAGCCAAGGGAGCAAGGTTCTAAACAATGCATGTGGCAAGCTAAGGTGGTCAGAGCACAGAAAGCCAGTGGGTGTGGCCACTTTCAAACAACCTAAAAGGTCACTATGAAGTGCATGGTGTTGGGGCGGAAGGAAGGGTTCAGGCATGGGATTTGACAGTTCATCACACTGCTGGGACATTTATTAACCATGTGATCTGAAGCAAGACACCTGTGGCATCTCATTTCCTCCATAAAATGAGATTATGTTCTGTGCCCGTCGCTTCCAGTTAATAAGGAAAAACTGCTAGATGGCTTGAAAGGTGAAGGATTGGGCCTGGCAGACAGCGCATGTTCAAGAAGCACGTCAGTTCTCAGCGTTGTTATTATTAATGCCATTAATGTGAATGTTGCTAAGACTCAGAGGATCCAGCCTCTCAAATGCCCCATGCCCAGATATGCAGGAAGTCATGGACGATCCAGTTCACCCCAAATACCAAAGTAGGGGACAAATAACAAACTGCACTGTTCCTTGTCACAAAAAAAAGCTGCTTTTTCTGTGATTTCTGAAGAGTCAAATGCCCCTTTTCTAAAGATGAAACATTATTTAGAAAAGAAAACTTGGTTCTTTAGCAGCATGTGAGCCTTAACTCTACAACGAAGCCCTCTTCCGCAAGCAAGCAGTCTTACTCTGCGGGTCATGTCAAGCCAAGTTCCAAATACCTTTCTTTTTCTTTTGAAATCTTGCTTTTCCAAACAGATGCTAAGAAACCTCTCTCTCTCTCTCTCTCTCTCTCCCTTCCCTCCCCCTCCCCCTCCCCTGACACCCTTCTAGATACCCCACTGTTTCATGACAACAGTCTCTACCTTCCCTGTTCTCCAGGTCTATTTTCAGGGGGGCCCCCAGCTGTCTTTTCTACCAGGCTAGTCTGTTCTGTCCTGTCCTTCCTATTTTATTTCATTTTGCTTGAGGAACCCTTCATCTCCTCAGTTGGCTCACGCGTCAGGTTTGCCTGCGTCGTCGGTTCCACGCTCTCGGACACTCGCATCCCTGACGTTTAACTACGCACCCACCATTGCACGGCCCAGAGTTTCAGAGAGCAGAGAAAGAAAACCAGCTACATTCCCACTTTGGCGGTTTGCCTTTCTAGCTAGGGCACTGCGCACAGGTGGCGATGGGTTCCACAGAGAAGTTAGGCAGAATAAGAGGGCGTCATCTAGGGGGAAGAACTATCTAGACACATTGATACGAGAGGACCTTCCTGGTGGGAGGCCACCGGAGCAGGCATCTGAAGTGAAGGAAGCAATAAAAAGTATGAAATTAGTGTACACTCTCCTCAGGGCTAGCCCTCTTCTCCTGTGTGCTCCATCGTCCGTCTCTTTTAAACAGCAGCCAGAACAATAACGCAACAATTATAAAGGTGTTTTGAGGCAATCAGAAAAAGGCAAGCACGGCGGACACAAATTAGTCTCTCATAGCACTTCACCCCAAACTGCCCAGTGTTAAGTTCTTGCCCAGCCCAACTGTGGCAGGAAGGAAAAGACAGGCAGGAAAAAGCTGAGATCAGGTGACCCGGACAGCACCCGGAAAGCTCTGTGTGTTTATTGCATATGGTAGGAGAGGGAGGCGGGGCTGCTGCGCACATCTGAACATGGAAGCAGGGAGGCAGCTCTGCGGTCCTCAAGCCATAAGCATCTGGGCAGGAGACAGGCATGGTGGCCATTTTCCACACTGATTGTCAATATCCACACTTGGATCCCCTGGGGTTAAGTTTTTCCCATCCATTGAAACCTCCCTTGGGGAGGGAAAGCCTTGTCATTCCTGTGGTGCTGGGGCATTGGAGTCCTTGACCAGGCCATGTCAACAGTAAAAATGTCCTCCCTTCCTTGCGACTTTACTTACTCAGGGCTTCCTCAACTCCCTCCCGTGCTGCCCCCAGCCTAAAAGGCATTTCAGAGTTTATGGCCCCTGTAAAGCAAGCTTATAATAGAGAAGACAGCCAATGTGTTGAAAGAAATACACATTTGAGAAAGCCACAGGTCTTGGAGCCCCCATTCTCAAACAGTGTGCATGTAACACTGTAGGAAAACAATGCTGTCTTCAGAACATGGGTTGTTCAGTATTAACATCTTTAATATATACATGACACTATATATTATGTATTAATATATATATATTTTTCCAATGCTTTTCCTAAATTTATTTAGGAGAAGTGGTATGGTGTGTTTGCATAGTTCAATACACAGAATTAGGCAGGCTTCTTCTAGGCTTAATATTTAAAACTCCACCAAGTCACAATAAGCTTGACATCATTGGAGTACTTGGGGGACAGGAAGGAACAGAACCATCCTCTTCCATCAAAAGCCCCAAAAGTCTGCACAAGGAGAAGCCTTTGCAGAGTTTTTCTACCAAAGTAAAAGTCTTCCTGCTCAAGTAAGCTCACCTAACTTTGAATGCTTATGGGTTTGCGAAAGATGGACGCACCCTCCAATAATAGCCAATGGTGTTTATACTGAAACTAAAACTTCATATGGAATTTCACCCTCCCAATTTCCTGTGCAAAATCCTACTCTCTTCTCTCTCTCTCTCTCTCTCTCTCTCTCTCTCTCTCTCTCTCTCTCTCTCTCTCTCTCTCTCTCTCTCTCTCCCCACCCCACCCCCGTCTCCCCCTCTCCCTCTCCCATCCCCCTCCCCCTCCCTCATCTCTCTTTCTCTCTCTATTGCCCACCCCCACCCCCAGACTGTCTTTCATGCCCACAAGAGGAACATCTGTATGTTCTGGCAAAGGGCAAGCTAACAGTTACCTGCAGCTGTATTGATGGCAAGGCACACCACAGTGGGGACAGGTATAAATGTGAGGAATGGTGGCAGGCTCGCAGGCCCGTCCTGAGAGACCTCATCCCCTGTTCCTTGACTAGTTTTGTGTCATGTTTGGGAGTCTTGGGGGGCTCAGACTCTGAGTCACCTGTCTCTACACTAACTGCCTAGAGCCCTCACCTTCTCTGAATAATCCCAAATCTGTGTTTCCAGCCAGGCCCACTCCGCTGGTCTCTATGCATGTTCACTCATTTCTTTACTGGCTATCACTGCTTGGGGGCCTACTGGGCTTCTTTATGTGGACACCCTCCCAAACTTCAGAGACCAATGAGCTGATTCTTCACAGTGACCCCTAAAACTTATGTTTTTGTTCAGTTACTTACAGACTTACTTTCTTACTTTTTGAGGTAAGGGTCTGGCTTCCTTATTTGCACATGAGTACCACTGTGCCTGGCTTCCAGCCCTTGGTTTACAAGGTGGTTCTGCAAGACTCAACAAGCCATCCCGGCTTCTCACCACAGCAGTGCAGCGTGCCTCCAATACAGCCACCGAGAGATGTTAGCTCCCTGTCCCTTCTGAAGCTGCTGGTGGCTCTCCCCTTCATCATGAAGGCCACAGTCCTGATAGTGACTCTTCAAGGCTCTTGGGTCTAGACATGGAGATGCTTCTTGACCTTGTTCCCCAATTCTATTCCCTGGAGTTGAAGTATAGCCTTTCTTTTGTGCTGTAAAATCTGCTTCCTGATATTAACTGGCTCCCAAACATCATACAATCTGTCTTGTCCTTTAAAGGGACGATAGATCAAATATGGGGCACCAGAGTTTGTGTGAGAGTTAGATCTTCTTCTCCACTCAACAGTGGAGAATGTCCATCGGCTAGTCCGGGTAGGGGTTCAAGGTTTTTACTGCCTATTTTTTCCTTGGCTGTTGCCACAGTTTGCGGAGGACCCCAGGGCCCAGACTCGCCTGTAGTTTTCCAGGACCCACTGGATCCTTCCATTTCCTCTTTCTCCCAGGCTTCTCACACCTAAAGTTTCAATAGGATGTCCTCCCCTCTTACCCATTATTCTGGTAGGTACAGTTTTTCATGGGGACGTACACCTTGGGCTAGTGTCTCGATATAAGTGAGTATATACCATTTAGCTCTCACACAAACTCTGGTGCCCCATATTTGATCATGTCCCTTGGATGGAGATGCCTGGTGGCACTCAGAGGAAAGATAATAGGTCACCAAGGAGAGACTTGATACCGTATGAGCATATTCAGGGGGAGGAGATCCCCCTCAGACACAGACATAGGGGAGCGGAGTAGGGGGGGGAAGTGGGAGGAAGGGAGGGATGGGAGGATACATGGGATGGGCTAACAACTGAGATGTAATATGTATAAATTAATAAAAATGTATTAAAAAAATAAATAAATAAAGGGACGATAGAGTCCAGTTCTTAGAAGCCACGTGTAGACTGTTTAAGGACGAAGGAATATTGTCCTGTAAGGAAAGAAGAGCCTACTTCTGACCATGCGGGTGAACACTAAGAACTAACCAGAGTGCTAAAAGCAAGGAGACCCCTGGATATCTGAGGAGACTTTCCTGCAAGAGTGGTGCAGGACAGAGGTGTGGTGTTGGAGGCCTCATTCTGATATAGCCTGAGGAGGAGGGACTCTGTTCTAAAATAAGCTAGGGGAATGGGGATGCTGAAAACGTGGGTAGGAAAGCGCAGGGGAAATTACGACAAAGGAGGCAAGTCTGGAGGTAAGCAGGGAACGAAAAGTGATATGCAGGTCAGATCTGGAAGACCGAGGAACGCAAGGAGCCATTAAGCAGCCTAGGGAGAGAGCTTGTCTGAGAAGGAACAAGGGTCACGTGACCCACCGATAAGGAAGCAGCCACACTGCCTGAAAGGCAAACTAGACTCTGGATGCGGAGTTACTCCGAAGTACCAGGTTAATGCTGTCTCTCTGAGGGATTGCTACGAATTAATAAAAAGGCCATGATGGCTGTGCCAGATGCCCACAGGAACCTCAGAAGTGCAGCCCTGCGAAGGTTCCAGACTTGAACCATGTAATGGTCCTCAGAGCTGCCACCCATGTAGATTGCGCTGGAGACCAGGAGAGGGAAGGAATGAGAACAGGGGTAGGAGGGGGAGTGTCACAGACAGCCTTAAGTTCAGTATTTCACTTCCACTGATCAGCTATTCGTTCTTTCGTAAGCTTGGTTGCGGGACACATCATCTATGGTTCTTCCCAGGAGTAAGGCAAAGACAGCAAGACTGGAGATATAACAATAAAACCCCGGGTATTCTACAACACACCCTGAGCCCCAAGAAGAATGGTAAAAAGAAGGAAGTTCTGAAAAGTACACACGTACGCACCTAAGATGAAAGCTTTGTAAATTTCTATTAGCCTCCTCAGAAAGCGAAAAGACTGCCTCAATACCTGAGACTGTTATTTTTATTATTTTTTAACTCAATTGTGGCTACATGTGCTTTAAAAATGAACTATGGATTCCTTTTAAACTAAATGTCTTGATAACATAATGAATATTAAATACATCTCAGACCCACACAGAGGGTTCGGTAGTCTCTCTGTGGCAGCTCAGGAGTGCCCCCTACAGGCTGACATTCAGAACACAAGCAGAGGACTGGCAAAGAGCAAAGAGCAGCCTGCTTGAGGATTCTCTGGAAGGCTCTATCAAGGAAGGTCAGGCTTCTGCTCAGGAAGGGTCTAGGAAACAGGCTCACACCACAGTTCTTATTTTTCACTCTTTTGTGAACAACAAAAAAGGAAAAACTTGTGTGCCCAGTTTCCTTTACTCAGGCACTGTCTCCTACCACCCACAAGTAGTGAACTCTTATTAGTGTAAACGGCTTTCGTTGAAATCAATATCACTATTTGAACACTCATGAAAATGATAGTAAAAGTATAATGATTAGCTGCTACATACAAGGAAAAAAGGCCCACCTGTGACTAGTATCAGAAATTATTTGCATTTGATGTTTGCAACATAAAAAGAAAATGCAACCATGTTTCTTAAAATGCAGTAGGTGAGCCCTGGGTTGAGATTTTATTTATTCCCTTTTCTGCTAAAAATTCCACAGAGTGGAAAATTTCCATCTATTAATGGTATCACTTAAAATTATTAATGGCTATACAAATCATAAAAAGGCATGAAAAAACATATTATATCAGTAAATTTTAATACAACATATAAATGTATCCATAAATACATGTAAAATATATTTCTATGCTGATACTCAATATTATACAGTGTACAAAATAATTACAAATAGTTAGGGGCAGAATATTTTGTAGCATATCACTCATCCTAAATTTTTAAATCCATATATTCTGGTAAATTCCACTGTAATTTCCATTTTAAAGAGGAAAGGAAGGACAAAACATTCACCAAAACCTTTAAATTATTTTACTGGAGAGATTTTGAATACTAATAATAGGACAATTTAAAGTATGGATGTATTTGATTTTGTAACTATTAAATTAAATCCCGGAATTACATAAACGCTCAGCATGGGCACAACATGTCTATCTAAATTAACAGCCTTTTTACATGATCTTTGAATAAATGCAGATCTTTGGAAAACTTCATTTAACATCATAAAATGTTCATTTAGAGTCAATTGCAGATACATTCATAAGATATACATAAATGTATGTGATTAAATTGACAGACCATACACACAAGCCTTTTAATAAACCGGTTTTCCTACTCAGAAAGAAGAGACTGGGGTCATGGTTTGGTGATTTGTTTCCGTTGCAAAAATGTATAACGCATATAAATATATATGTCCCAATATTTAAATTGCATAACAATATTATGAAGTATACGTTTTTAGCAGGCGGCGAAACCAGTTCAGTGAAGAAGCACTGTCTGATGTGTCGGTCTCACTCGGCGTTCTACTGTCTGGACTAAGCACACTGCTTCTGCGGTCCATGATGGGCATGTGAGGTGCCCAATGTAAAAATTAGTGTATGGGCCCCACAAGTGTATACTTACGGCTAATTAGCTTGGGATTCACTCAGTTACCTTACAAAACATGGTTAGATGTACTTTAAAGTTAAAATTTGCACTTTTAATAGTATAAGGAGTATTTCAGCATCATAATTATTCTATGAGTTTATAAATTTAAAAGTTGGGGAGGGGCTGAGGAGGATGGAGTAAATGAAAGAGACAAACTGTAAAAGAAGGCCGGCAATTTAAACAAATAAATTAATATTTACAGAAAACTTCAATTAGCAATTTATTAAATACAGTATTTTTTCAGAAGAAAACTTTACTACACCTAGGTAATAAACATAAACTAAAACTATACCTAAGCCTTAGATATTATATATACAGTCTTTACCTGGAAAATGTAACAGTAAGACAAGTTTGAATAAACTTTTAATCACATTGAAAACAGTTTGGGCTTGCATGTATTTATTTCCTTGGTGCTTAGAGAATGTCTTAAGTTCATTTCCCTGCACCCCAGAAAATTCCAACATTTTTCAGAAAGGCAATTTCTTTCATACTCTCCCTACCATGAAAAATGCTACCTTTTTTGGCTAATACAAAGAAACCACAATTAACAGCGAAACCATAAATGCTTTCTGTGCTAACCACAAATGGCCTTTCCCATAGAGAAATAGCTTACATGTGTTTTAAACGTGTTTGGTTTCATTTTGTATGGAAGGGGCTGTGGGTATGTTTTTATCTAAGAAAAGAACATGGCCTGCACATGGACTGCTTTTTAAAATGAGAAACAATCACTGAATTTAATCGGAGTTTTGCCTGGGCCAGGAATTCAGAATTAAGCTATATGGTGAATGGTTTGGAATAGTCTGGATCCTACTCTGGGGCCAAATTTGCCCGGACTCTCGGTGCAACAAGGCAGCAGGACCCTTGCCTGCAGCCCTGGTTAATGTGGCCAGTCCGTGGTGACTCTCAGCAGGGCAGACTTGGCCAGTACACAATCCCACGTCAGCACTGGAGGCTGACTCGGTGCCTTTCACAAGGTCCCCTGTGGGACTCCTCCTGTCCTGCTCTTTTGTGGCAGCATGTGAGGCGCTGTACCTAAGGTCTTCCACGAACAGACTGTGAAAAAGTCACAAAAGGTGACATTGTAAGTCATTCCCAATTTGAATAGAATAAGATCTGCGTGATTTTGCTCAGTGTGGTTCACGCTCTGCAAAACACACAGGAGAGGGTAAGGCTTTTCAAACACGTCATTCCTCACGACCATAACTAGGTCTCCTTGCAAAAGAGTTTGAGTGGAAATGAAATTGGGTTGTGTTCTGTAGTTTTTTCCCCTGGTCATATGTAAAATAAAATGAAGATATGAAATTTGGTTAGAATTGATCTCCACCCAACTGGATGCATGCCACAATGCGTCATTTCTGATCAGAAGATTTGCTCTGTGTAGCACGTCTTTGGAAACCTTTCTGTAGGGAGTAACCCACCACAGTCTTCTGTTTCAAGTTTATCTTTACAAATCTATAGGATTAGCGGAGAGTAAGGGAACAAGCCTCTTATCATTCACAAGATTAAAGCAATAAACTGAATATTTGCTCTTTCAATCCTTCCTACTTTAGCTGTGCAAAGAGAATTAGTAATTTTAAAAGAAGCAAACTATTTTTAAGATGCAGTAAAGTGTGTGTGTGTGTGTGTGTGTGTGTGTGTGTGTGTGTGTGTGTGTGTAAGTCTAGGAATTCATTGCATTAAAACTAATTTTCAAAAGAAATAAAATCATTCAGAACAAAATAATAAAGCCAATTGCTTAGCATCAGACGGAGCTGTTGGGTTAGCTGTCAGTTGCCTTGTGTGACTTGTGACTTTGTAATTAATGGCAAAATGGCTCTTCATGATGTTTGTGATCTGGGATTCAAAGTTAAGGTAGTTAGTGCCCACGAGTGAAAGGTTTGGGGGAAATGGACAAGAATTATCCAGGTGGGTCCCTCTGGCCCAAAAGAAATAATGGAGTTACCCACAGCTAGAGGTCTTCATTACCAGCATAACTATCCATTTTCCATTTTATTCTGAGCTGTGTAATATTAAAACCTGGAAATCCTTTTATTCAGTTTCCACCCATTAGTGTTGTTAAAAAGTGAGTCCGCACAGACAGATGTACGTTAGAGAAGAATGCGCCGCAGTGTGCAATGCAGACGGTGTTCCATACTCAAAGCCTTTTCAAATGCTCACTCCTGAAGGGGCAGACACATAGAGGTATTTTGGTTTTAGTTATGGCTAAAAACTTCAGGCATAATGTAACAATACGATCTTAACCTACTAGAAAGCCAAAGGGGAACATTTCTTGGTTGATTGTCTAAGCACCTTAAAAAGAAATCGTGAGATAATCCACAAGGGAACAGGAGACAGTTTTTGGTGTGATGTGAGCGGTCTTAAAGTTTCTGATGAAGGTATGATGTGTTTTATTATAGTTGTACTTCGTGTCACCCTTAAGTCAAAACAGATTTTAGAAAAATAATAAGGAGTGGGAAGCAAAGAGAAAGAAAAGAAAACTTAGTATAGACTTAAAGGCATCTCCCCTAATAACTGAGCCCATGTAGTAGAACAGCTATTCTTTCTGGTCTGTCTCCTTCCAAACAGCCTAGCTCATGAGACTAAGAAGAGAGCAAATGCAGTCACGGTACCTCTTAAAATCAGTTTGCTGTGGCACGAACATTACAAGCAACTTGTCTTGGAAAGGAAGCCTTTAATACATGTTTCCACCTTTCACATGAACCATGTTTATAGATAAGTATCAGAAACTGCAGATTTTCAAACTTCACCAAGAATTTACCACCCTGGTCGGCTTCTGAAAATGAAGCTCATGAGCTGCTTACTTGAGAATTTAAACTCTGAAACTTGCTTAGGATTCAAAGTATAATATCACTAGTGTCCCTAGGGAGTGGCCAGCGAACCTAATCATTTTCCAGGTCTTCAGTCACTGGGGGAAGTGGCATGAGAGTACCTTGCCAAGGCTTTTTTAAGCCACTACCTCTTTGTCCCCTGCAACTGCACCTGCACCCAGTATATGGGCTAGCTGAAGGGACAGTAGATGCAGAGCGGAGCTCGTCTCTTGATCCTGTACCCCGGCAGCCCAACCCCGGCCACAGTGGAGCAGGGAGGGTGCCTGCTCCAGTTCTTGCCCCGAGCAAGCCACAATAACCCATGTGTAGGACTGTGTGTGAAGTTAAGTCCTGAAACCCCTCAACTCCTGCCCCGCTTTTCACAAGGGCTGGCACATTACCTAATGGGGGCTTTGGATTTCTTAATGGGCGTGCTTATCTGCCAAAATAGAGATTCCAGACCCTTTAGAGATTACATATACAGTATTTTTTACATACTTTCCCTTTTATATCACTGTGCATATGTATATAAATACTTAATCTATAAGTTTTATTCAATGTTACTAAATTAGGCAACACAAAATACATATTATCAAAAGAAAATATTGGATCTCATGTTTTTTAAAAACTACCCACCAAAGAATATTTCAATATTGACTTGAAGCATCCCTTAGCATTAACTGGATTGATATTTATGAAATATCCAATTAAAACTGTAGTGCTGAAGTAAAAAATGGAGTTTTACCAGTGATCCCCCAAAGGTTCCTATAAATGTCCCATTACTCAGTTTTCCAAATGATATTCAACTGTATGATATGGGCACTTTAACTTGACCATATACACCTGACTACAGTCACTAGAACCATGTGAAGTATCAGGTACGTTTGACTGTATTAGCATTTTCCCTGTCACCCTGAGGATATTCTGACCAAATAAATGATTACCATTCCCTAATTGCATTTAAGCACATAAGCTGTCTATACCAACATAGCTATATTGTCCTGATCCCTCACTTAAAAGGAAAAACATCGTTTTTAAAGTAGATGAGATTTATCCCACCAATGTGCCCATTCCTGATCTTTGTCTCCATACCAAGGACAAAGTTAAAGAGATGAAAATGACTCTGATATCATTAAAAGGCAATAGCAACTTTAGGTTTGTGCAGCTCTTTGCTTCACTGGAATTCTGCATCACAGGGACACTGGCGAACTTCTGCCTTCGTATTATAAATGATGAGGATGAAAAGGGGTTGAAATAATTGTCCTGCCCCAACTGCTGCTGCCTCCTAGGCAAAAGCATCTGATGCAGCCCTTGTGTTCGCCCGTTCTGCCTGAGGCGCACCAACATTCAACGTCAATAGACTTGTTTCGTCAGGAGACAAAGAGGCCCAAGGGAGAGAGTGTGATGAAGGGATTTTCCAAGGTCTCTTCCACAGACTCTTTGGTTGGCCCGCTGCATGAGGACCAGCCCCGTGACCACGTTACGGTGTGGGCAACCATCGTCCCTCTTTAGCCACATAAGCAATGTGAAGAAGCAGAGAATGTCACACCATGAGGCGCTGCCTCAGATAGTGAGGTGCTTAGGTCATGATCTTGTGTCTGTGTCAGGCCCCGGACTGGACCCCTTTTAGGATGATGGAATATAAGACACGCCTCTCCACTCTTCGTAGAAGTATCTGAGCCTTGTCACACAAAGAGGGCTCAGGGCTCTGCAGTGCTGGGTGCTGGACTCCCAATTATTCTACTGGCTCCTCCTCTGGCTACTGTCTGACTCAGGTACAGAGAGAGAGAGAGAGAGAGAGAGAGAGAGAGAGAGAGAGAGAGAGAGGCAATCCAGGAGAGCTGGAGATTTCAGGAGGCTCCCAAGAATGTTTTCCTTATGAGAAGAACCCATTTCCATTTAGCTCACTGGTCCCTGTGCTTGCTTCAGCCTCTTGTCCCTCCCTTTCGTGTTTTCTCCCTCCGAGGACAACTGGGATTAAGTGAGCTTTATGCCTTTCCACATGTGTTTCCCAAGAATGAAAAATGAGAAGAGCAAAAGCAAAGAGCTGATCTCAGTCCTAGACCTCAAGGTTTGTCACCAGCTAAGGTGATGCTGAGCCCGGAGGCTGGAGGCAAGCTTTCTTAATTGAGACGCAAGCATTGAGCATTGTTCACCCAAAACAACGGGTTCTCCTGTCTTACTATTCATGTTAGAGAGGCCCGGAAGAGGACAGAAGTCACCCTGGCAGAGAACTTGTTCAGGGACCCAGTGAATGACTTACCAGGGGTATTCACGGGTCCTGGCGGTCTTGGGTAAAATGTGGACAAGGCAACTGCCATGTCCAGGATTGAACCAAATGGAGGTGGTTCTCACTTTCAGCTATAGATACAGCAGTCACTAAGGCTTTAAGCCTGCACCTTGCTCCTTAAGTCTGCCTACCATCATTTTCTTCCTTAGTGTTTAACAGATTTCCTAAAACTTCCATATATCAGTTTTAATTCCATTTGTAGAGTTTTTGCTAAGGCAAGCTACTGAAATGGCCCTCTTGTCATAAGCCTGGGATTCCCCTTTTATGCTGCTTATATGTGGGTTAAAAACTATGTCATCCCTGGCCAGGCAGTACTGGGCACACACTTTTAATCCCAGCAGTTGGAAGGCAGAGGCAGGCAGGTCTCTGTGAATTCCAGCAAAGTGAGTTCCTCCAGGACAGAGAAACTTTGTCTGGAAAAACAAACAAAAAATTATCTTTCCAGATAGACTCTGACAGACTGTAAGTTTCCTGAACACAGAAACCATGCATATATATATATATATATATATATATATATATATATATATATATACACACACATATATATATATATATATATATATTTGTGGGTCAACATTATCTTTCCAATGCCTATATGTTACAAGGAGTAGGTGCCTAATAAAATTACAGTTGAAGTGGTGAATAATTTTTAAGTCACAGCTGGTGAAAACTATTTTTATTCCAGGAGACAAGAAACAAATTTGTTGAGCAATGAACAATGGACCATGGACAATTTCAAGTCACTATATATAGCATTGCTGCAGACACCAATTATTAACATCAGGTAACACCAAACCCTCCAGTCCATTGTGCACCAAGCATCCTCAGGTTGTTCTTTCGGTGTGTTGCATGTATGGGCCTCCCTTAGCACGGCAGATGTTTGAAGGGGCTGCTCTTTTCATTTGATAACATAATCTGAACATCGGCATTTTGAGTCTGCCACTCCCTCACAGCTGGGCTTTGCATTGGTTTCCAGAACCTTTCAGTCTCCGTTAGACCGTGCAAAACATGAACCTGCGATGCGTCTCCTTATGCTTGCTTTACTGTCCTCGTGACTAGTAAGATGAAGGCACCTGGTAAATATAGCTGCATTGTATCATCATGGCTAACTCGCCCAACTAAAACCACCATCTGCTTGTTGATAATCATTGTTATATTATCTTTAAAGCTTTATTCTAGTAGTCCTCAATCTCCCTAAGACAGCTCCTCATGTTGCGGTGAGACCCCAATCATAAAATTATTTTTGTTGCCACTTCGTGACAGTAATTTTGCTACTTTTATGATGCACAACGTAAATACCTGTGTTTTCAGATAGTCGTAGGCAATCCTCGTGAAAGGTCTTTCAACCTCCACGTGGTTCGGAATCCAGAGGATGAGAACCACGTGAATTATTCTATGCCTCGTTTCTGCCATATTTTGAAGGTAAGCTAAAAATGTGCCACCTGCTTCCCCCCTGTGTCAAATCAAGAATTCTCCCTACATGCCAATTGCTGGGTTTCTCCAAGATCACGCCTAGCTTTGTACCCATGCCTTTGGTGTTATAACCCTGCATTGTGGTCTATCATGTACTTGGTGGCCCTTCATATTGGTTCTTAGCAGATCGGAGCTAAATTACTGCTTCATTAAAAACGGATTCAAGGTGTCTTTCAGCACCAGTCAGGCCAAGGCAATCAAAACATGTTCTGCTGGCGGCAAGCACTCCCTCCCTTTCAGACAGCATGGAGACTTTTTTTTTCCCTCACTGTTACCCATCTTAGGCTGGTTGACTGGAATTGGTATATTCTCATTTCTTCACTCAGAATGACAATGCCTGACATCATCTCTCATCAGAATTATCTGAAATTGATTTCTTAAAATGGGATGAAAGTGACTTTATGGATTGGGCAATGGCAGCTAGACACTGGAGTAGATTCAGAACCAATAAGATAAAAATTTACTTTGCCTTAATCTCAGGGGTGTTCTCGGCGTGAGCATCTTGAATGCATGAGCTCGTGAGCTAGCATCCCTCCACCTTAACCCCTTCACAGTAGACACGCCCAGTTCATCACCCCTGAGAGGCTTTCTGCTGATCTCTCAGGCTGATTGTGACAGACTATGTGGGAAGTTGACTTTGGTCACCAAACCTAAACTATTCAAAACTGCTGACAGGCTTATTTGCAAACCAATGTCAGAGGCACAGTGCATGCCCTGGCTACCAAACAGAGATTTAGAGTTGTTGGCTCACTAGCTTGCAATTTAGATCCCCCTGAACAAAAGCATTCTCTGGCTAGCGTGGGTGCAGTGTTTGCAAGTTCTAAGCTGAGTTGCCCCACAAGGCGCTGACTGCACCATTTCACTATCTTACTGCTCCTCTCATGTGGTACTCATTTTTGTCTGAGTCATTGGCCTAATTTAGGAGGTACGTGGATTCTGTTAGAATTACCCCCAACCCTCCTAGGCTTGGGGAATGGGTAGTCTGTGCAAGCCACAAAAACCCACTGTAGAAATTGAAGCACTGAAAAACAAAAGAAAGAAATCTGTAGATCTAGCATAATGGAAGCATCTTGGGGTGGTGGGGGTGGGGACTGGCATCTTCAGGTCCAATATTTCATCTTCCTGGGTCCTCTCTCCTCCTGCAGCACTCTCGAATATATGCTCTGAGCAACAAACAGCAGTCAACAAAACAGAAAGCTCCCTACACTTAGCCATGCTACGGTTGTCAGCAGCAGCCCTGTGCTCCTGTAGTTCAAAATTACCAAGACCTCGTGGCCCTGGGAAAAGGGTCTTCAAGTGTGAGTGTAAAAGTCACCAGCTGTGAATGAACAAGTCAGGTGGGTCTCACCAATGCCTAAGTGGAAAGAGAAGCAAAGTCTGAAAATGGGTCAACATGTCCCTAGCAGCAGGTCAGTGTCCACTGTTTTTTCTAGATTTTTCATCAGGATCAGACATTGGGGGAAGAAACCAAGTCCTGCAGACAGTGAGAAAAGTGAAGATTTCAGCTGCTTGTTAAGGGGTCCAGGAGAAGGCACACCCTACTGATGCAAAAAACCAGGGATGCACTCAGAGCAGCACAGGCCTTTGCAGGTCAGTCTGTAGAAGATGATTCTTAAGGAAACCAAATGTATTTAGAAGAAGTTGGGGGTAAGACATAAATATGATCCAAAGGAATCAAATGACATTTTCCAACAACTAATAAAAATTTAAAATACCTCTGGTGCCCCCTGTTTGACCACTTCTCTTTGGTGAGGAGGCCTGGTGACACTCAGGGGAAGGGGAAGCAGGCTATCCAAATGAGACCTGATAGGCTGTGGTCATATGGTGGGGGAGGAGGTCCCCTTCTGTCAGAGGTCTAGGGGAGTGGTATAGGGTGAAAGAGGGAGGGAGTGCGGAGTGGGAAGATACAAGTGAGGGCATAACAATCTGGATGTAATCTGAAGAAATTATTAAAATAAAAAAGGACCTTTTCAGTGACTTAACTTAGGAAATCTGTTAAACTTTAAAAGGAAGTGTGCTAAGGGATCCCATATCTACTTAGAGGCAGTTGCTTTGTTCCATTGGATTTAGGCAGCAGAATAATTCAAGTTATTAAGCCAAAAGTCTCAAAAACATAGTATTGAAAATCAGTTTGGAGATGGCAAGTGGTTGTGCGAGTTTAGTCTAGGACATGAACATGAAGATTGCTTCAGAACCCCTCAAGTGGAATTTTTTTTCTTTTCTGTGGTTTCTGTTCGTGTATTTGTTTGGGGGGGGGTGTTGGAGTGGTCTTGTTTTGATCTTGCAGTGTGAATATATCCTTCACACATCCTCAGAGCCAGTGGCATCAGAGCAATCTCTTTACATAAACCAACACGACGGACGGAGGCGTCTGTTAAGAAGCCCTCATCATTATCGAGTATGAGTTCAGGAAACAGGGAGTTAAAAGTTGTCTCCCCCTTTAAGTCTGAACAATTGGAATCAGCACTTTGCATTATTTTAAAAATGAATGCTTGGAATCAGCAATTTTCTTGTGTGTGTTTGCGTGGTTTTTTTTTTTTTTAAGATCTTGAGGGTTTTTTTTTTATTTAAAGTGGAAAACTGCATTAAGCTCAAAGCAGGCAACAAAGAAGCAGCTATAAAAGCCGAAGCTTTCCTAGAGTTATAATATATGTCCATTGTGCCAATCCCACTGCCAGCGATGAAGTTTGAAGCATTAATATGCCTTCATTGCAGTTTTAATGCCTTAATATTGACTCTATAGCTCTTTGGGGTAATTTTGCTTTCTCTGGTACTTGAAAGGTGATGATGTCAGCGTTCTTCACACTGATTCATATGCAGGTTGATGAAGCTGAGTTATTTATTGAGTTCCATTATATTTTCTATAAACATTAGTTCTCAATAAACAGAGACATTTAGCCGAGGGTTTATTTATTAAATAGGTACTGTACAGATGGTTTTGCCACACATGATGTGCTGCAGAGGATATTACTCAGGGATAATCAGCTGTGTTATAGCTTGGCTAAATTAATAAGATGATAATGATGAAATTGATGCTTTTGAGCTAGGCTTGGTAAATGGTTTTTGCATAAACAAACTGATAAATTTGAGAAGCAATTACTTGCTTGTCAAAGATAAAAACACAACAGGGCCCATTTATAGTTAGGTCCTATTTATTTTTAAAGATTGTACCAGATTTTATGTTTAATATGCTGCAATTAAAAAATAATACTTAAATGAAGAAGAATAAAAACTAACTTTCTAAAATATCCTTCAAATATGAGGAAGCCGTATTGCTTGATTAGATACCAAGAGAACTTTCTGCTGCATGTGAAACAGAATAATTTCTGAGAGACAGCAAGAACATCCTACATACAAATTCTAACAATATAGGCATGTCGCAGAAACACTTGATTGACAGCCCTTCCTGTTCTCTCTCTCTCTCTCTCTCTCTCTCTCTCTCTCTCTCTCTCTCTCTCTCTCTCTCTCTCTCTCTTACACACACACACACACACACACACACACACACACACACACACACACAGAGACAAAAAAAAACTGCCCTTTTTTCTAATTCCCAAATATCAAATGAATTAACTGACCTAACTTACAGTACTCTTTAAGATATGCAGAATAAGACTATTTCCCTCAGTCAAGGACTGTGGAGTATTTACTTGTACATACATAGACTGTGGAAGAGTGTGCCCATTGATAAAACATACTAATGTATTTTGTTACCTAGCGATGGCTTTGGTGCTGTGACAGCCAGAACTCATCTCCAGGCTCAAGGGAATATTACTTTCTCTCATCGAGCTTCATCTGGATTTTTTTTTATCTCTGAGGGGTCCCTTGTAGGGATGTACATGCAATACATGCCCTACTGATATGGGGGGGATGCCGTTCATAAAATATGCCCTGCATCTGTTTGTGTGGGAACATCTACTTTAACTGTAAAAACCTGCAGGCAATCCCTGGACACCCCCCACGCACTATCTTATCAAAAGTGCTTGCTTGCATACTAAAGAGCAGAGTGCATTTTTTTCTCCCTAAAGCAGTTATAATTACCAGGGGGCAATTTTAGTACACACTTACTACTTGGATATTTTGCTTATCCCTACAACGAATTCTTTGTTATATAGCATATGACAAACATACACAAAAATGAGTAATCATAATTTTAAATGTTGAGTTAGCAGGGACAAAAAAAAAAAAGCCCTATTCTCTGATGTCTAATGTGAAAATGCCACCCATGAGAAGAAATCAAACAGCCTTTTCCACTGAAATAGACACCTCGATAACTTTTAAAGAGGGCTTTGATTTTGCATCTAAAAGTAAATTAACACTGTGGCCGTTCAATGGAAGCTATAGTGTTAGAAGGGGTATTCGAGTTTTGTTGTATGCATGATGGAAAACAGTTGCCGCACAATGCTGTTTATATACATGGTAGAAATCCTATCCTCTGGGGAGCTGCAAAAAGGAGACACTGATATAGGAAATGTCGGTAAGTGCAAAATGTGATGAAAGCAAACAAGAATAAACAGACTTATTTTTTCAAATACGTAAAATAATGCACGATGAAAGAACGCCTGATGATTTGTTCTCGAGTTCGGTTGTGACTATTGTCTCCTGCTTAATTGGAAACAAGCGCTCCCCAGCACTAATTACAACTCCATCAAAAAGAAAGACACGCACAAATGCTTCTTAAGGGAATGCAAAGACTTAGGTGAGGTCCCTTAGACTAAATGAAGAGCTAAGATGCTAGGCCATTCCATGGGCCCTGAGACTGGGATGGAGCCCGCAGGAAACAAATGCAGGAGTGGTCTGATGGTGACGTGAAGAAGCGCGAAAGCATAGCATACTGAGATGTGCATTGATCAGCTTAAGAATTGATCACAGATAATAGAATTCTATTTGAGACTTGAAACATTATAGGCTTTACTGAAAATATTAAGTATTTAGCAGAAACTGGGGTGCTGGGAGCCAAACTAAATTGCCATCCCGGCACTAATACGCATGCGCATGTGACTACGCACTTAGCCTTCATCTCCGCGATATTATGATCTGAAATGTATCGTTTAGCTCACACTGTCAAAACTGAAGATGCTGAGCCTTTCCTATAAAACTTAAGAGTGAAGGAGAGCAATGTTTATCTGCGTTGAGTCCTCCTGATTTCAGCTGTGGGTAGCCACAGGCTGCAAGCCTGCATATGGAGAGTTAGCTGCCTTGGCCAATCACAAATCTACTTCAGCTGTGATTTCCAATAGTACGCCACTCTCCCTAAGCAGGACTTATTCCATTCTAATAAAAAGAGAAGACTTTAAGGATTTGTTCTTTATTTACTTGGCAATCTAGGTTTCAATCACATAATGGTAAAGTAAGGAAACATGTCTTGGAAAATTCAATATTAAAATTGCCACATTAGTGAGGTCGCTTCAGAACTGTTTTTCGGGTGATACTTTTTGTCTATCTGAAAGTAAAATCTCTATTGAAATGCCTCGCTCAGAAGTCAGGGAGTGCCATAAGGTATTTTACTAGCCTCAAACTTTATGTAATTTTAAAGCTTTAATTGTTTATTCTATTTTCTTCATTCATTATGTTTTTGTCAGTATATACTAATTTATATTCACTATTTGCCATACTTAATAATCTTATTTTTAAAATCAGTAGCGTTTTTAGTTAAAGAATCAAAATAAGAATCAAGTTGAGGTCTCGTTTTAGGCATATTTTGACTATTTTTAAGTTTCTAATTTTATAATAGCACTCTAAAATTTTCTGGATTAATTCTATTTTGAAAAGTAGCTTAGAAACATTTGTTCATTTTTAAAATGTTTGAGTAAAACATTACTAATTCATTTATTTACAGTATCACAGTATAACTGGTTTTTTCATATTTATAATATTCTTTCCTTTCCATCAATAACTTTGTTGGCTATAATAAACAAAATCACATCTATAAAACTTATTCACATGAAATTAATGAGTTTAATAGATGTGATTTTATAGAAAACCAATGGTGTGTTCAAATACTACCAGAGAGCACAGAAATCCTCTTTATGAACCCATTGGAGGAGAGCAGTTGGTGAGAAAGCCTAATTATCCTGATTACAGAACAATTGTAGAAGATAAGTCACATAGACTGGAACACTAAGCAACCATTTCAAATGAGGGTGGAGACCTGCAAGGAGATATGTGTGTGTGTGTGTGTGTGTGTGTGTGTGTGTGTGTGTGTGTGTGTGTATTTCCCATAAAGAACTCATTTATTCATCCATTGATTCATTCACTATTCCCTTCTTTTGTTCACTAGCAGAATATATGTGTACTATGAGGATGCTAAAATTTGGGTCAAGCAAGAAGCCTCTCCTTAAGGTGCTTAGGACTGTGTGAGAGGTAACAGAGGTATGACCCAGTGCAAAATTTGGTACATCCTGAAAGAAAAAATCTACTTATGAGAAACAATTGAAATAATATGCTCAACTCTTCTTATACACACACACACACACACACACACACACACACACACACACACGCAATGAGGTACCCTAAGTCCAAGGAGAATGTGAAGAAAAAAACTCCAGAGAGCGTAAAGAAAGCTGAAGTCAAACTGACAAAAGGATACAGTGATGCCTAGCAAGGTGATCTTCCAGAGGAAAATGACAGACAAAAAAGAAAAAAAGAAGAAGAAGAAGAAAGAAAGAAGGAAAGACTATTGCAATGTTTGAAATGTCTAAAAAAAAAAAAAGCCTAAACCTCCTGAAAACAGTCCTTATGCCTCTATCCCTGAAGCATCTTTAAGATAGCAATCCCTTTCCTTCTTTCACTCATCCCTCTGCTGCTCGGCATAGATTCCCAGGAAAGGTGCTTATTAGTGCCAATTGTCATGATCCTAAGATGTAGAGACCTGCCTTCTAATAACTGGACTGGGACCACCCGTACATCTCAAACAGATTGTCAGACACACGTCAACTAGTAGTGGCTGACAATTACTACCAACCTGGGTTCAAGCCAAGATCGCCTGTCACGTAGCCACTTCCAGATTCTCAGTTAAAGCAGTCAAGTCAGTGTGTGGTTGAGCCCTTCCTATCACTGGCTCAGGAAGTATGAGAGCAAGGGCAAGAAACTAACCATGGCTCTCTTTCTCCATGTGATCCCCAATGGTGAACTTTGTAGTCAGCCTTTCCTAAGCAAGTATTTTCCATATCCATGGAAGTGGGATGCAGATTAAGATTTATGCACAAGTCTTCAAAATGTGGAAAGTGAATTTACATATTCATGCCCCACCATAAGATGAGGAGGTAATGAAGGTCTGCTGCAATGTGGAATTCCAAGAAGCAAAATAAACAGTGTCAACCTCAGGGATGCATGAATTCCATGTAAAACATTGTATAACCATCTGTATATTGTAATTCTCTAGAATATTCTTTATAGTAGCTGTAGAGTGCTTAACTAGAAGTTGATTCTCAGTTTCCTGTATATATTTCAAGCTTTAAAGCCAATTTATGTTTCTTTCTGATATGTTAACCCAAATTATGAAAATCTTAGAAGAAAAAATAGAATAAAGGACAGCGTTTCCAAAAAAAAAAAAAATCAAGAGATGTGGTCTTAAAGAAGTAAGACTTCTCATAGGAAAGATAAATAAATAATAGGCTATTGTTTTTTGGTTCAATGGTATAAAATACAGTTAAAGCACTGAGGGATTTAGATGATAGGGTGTCTTAAGATTTCTTTTATATAAAAATCTCGGTAGAAATACTGAAGAGAAAAAGACAATCAGAGGATAGCAACAGTTGTCCACGTGAAAGCTGGGGACAAAGGCACAACCACTTTGGGAATTCTACTGGTTGAAGTGGAGAATCTGGAGAGAAATGTTCAGAGTTACAAGCACTATGGCTCACACATTGATTAGTAGAAGAGGCAAAGCTGGGGAGAAGATAGAAGTTAAATACATTAGCCAAGCCAAAACGCCACAGCAGGTTCAGAGATAAAAGAAAGATGATCTTGGGGAGACATTGTGGTGTCAACAAGCTATAGAGATAGCAAAGCCTGATTTCCTCCTAGCCTGGAGATCACCTGAGAAACAAATATAATAATGAAATACAGGCAGAGGATGAAAATGGGCATGGAAAGAACTAGAAGAAGAAAGGAGATTTAGAAAGTATAGGGGACTTTGGAAGCACAGAGACATTGCAGTACTATTCTGCATACTCTCCAAATTATATATTCAGTCCTAGCTCAGAAATTCTGAGCCACCAAAGCTGAAGCTTGCCAATGTCATTGTCCAATGTCCCTGCAAAGCAGACACTCTCAAACGCCACACTTTTTGTCCGCCAAGGGACAGTGTCTAAAGACATTTACACTTGCCACAATCGAGAGGTACCTCAGGAGTCACATGAGCGGGGGCCAGGAACACTGATGAACAGCTCCCATGACCCAGGACAGCTGTTAATTATATGGGGCAGAATATCAGCACTGTTAATACTGGGAGCTCTCTCACAAACTTACTTCACCCTTTGCCTAGTTCTGTCTGAGTTATTTGACCAATAGAGCTCACCAGTGGGTTGAGCTAATATATATTTACCAGGCTTTAATTTGCATGTGTATGGCAGATATTCAAGTTACAAAGAAATTGCTAGAATTTCCCAGAGTTATTTCTAAGACATTACACATAGCAATTTGGTAAGTGCACAGGCTTAAGACTGTATTTAAATTTTCAGATAGCTACAACAAATAATATTTTCTAAAGTGATCCTGTCTTCTAAGTTTCTATTCTAAATTTTTCTAAGTCTCTATTTCCATTAGCTATTCACTCTTCACATGCACAAGCTACTGAAATGCTTGGCTAACAGAACATACAAAAAATTTACTATATCTTAGCTGGCTCCATTGCTCAGTTCTTCCTTTACTATCATATAGCCCCTTCTGACTTTCTAGAACATTCTACTCCTTTTGTCCCATGTTCCCCCTGTTGCTGTGAACTCTGCATCTGTGCAGAATTTATTTTGGTGACATTACCATCGTATTGTAAAAACTGATCCCATCTAACCGTTTCCAAGAGCAAGCCGGTCACAGAACTACCTCACTAGTCTCTAACTTAACTTGCTATGAATTTGGGGGATATCCATCCCACTCAAAGGACACTGTCATGATAGCAGGCTACCAGGGTGTCCCCCATGTTGGGTGAAGAAAACTTGAGCTTGCAAGTGCTATTGAGGAGTGCAGCAGAGGTCGCGAACCCAAGGTCTCCAACTCTTGATTCAATCCTCCATGCAACTGAAATTGTTCATTTCTCTGCAGTTCTAAGCCTAAGGGTTTAAGGAGAACAACCAGAGTAACAACCCATAATGTTAAAAAAAACAAAACAAGCCAATATTTTCCTTCTCCCAGCTATTCTGTAGGCTAGTCACTGAAGTGTTTGGGTGTAAGAGTGAGCCCATTGGCGTGCACCAACATGTGCTTCCTCTACCTGTGAAGGATGCCTTTGGTTGCTATGCTTCCTATTGTCTGGCCCTCCACGCCCCTAGCAAATTCCTCCCAGTGTGTTGGCAAATGAGCTGGAATCAGACCGAACCCTTTGAGCCATGAGTGACGAAGTAAGAAGTATATTTATGTAGCTAATAAGAACTCACAGAGAGTATCCAAGACAGAGCCATCAAAAGTATGGGAGGCTTTATGAGGTATAACAAGCGTATCTTTGGCTGGGAGAAGACGGAGAGGAGAAAGTCAATACAAAGCATACCCACTGCAAATGCTTAAAACACGGTGCCTTTCATGCCAATCCACCTTCTACAGATCTTCCACTCTCCTGATGAAAAAGAACATGCTCGGAACGGCTTCTCGTGCTTGAGCCCTCGCTCTCTGCTGGAAGTGTCTTGCGGCCAAGCACTGGGAAGAATGAATTAGGTTTATTTAAGGCATCGTCTTCAGGTTTCTCCTTACTGTTAAGAGTCTGAGTTCTAACCTGCTTGTGATTCAATAAGGAGAGAGGTGTTAGACAAGAAACGTAATCTACAGCCTCTATTTCCCATCTTTAATACAGTGAGAAAAGGAATACATGGTCCTCATTGAACAAGATGGGTAGCCCTGGGAGGATGTGTGCACACCATCCATCCCCAGAAGCGAATACTTAGCGCTCGGCTGGGACGGTACCTGCTCAATAAACACCGTCTGCTATTTTAAAGAATAGTATAATTCATACTAGGGGAAGTGCCTAGTCTTACTGCAGCTTGATAGGCCGTGTGTAGGTGATGCCCATGGGAGGTCTTCCCCTTTTCTGAAGAGAAACAGAGAAGGAGTGGATGCGGAAGGAAGGGACTAGGAGGGGAGGAGAGAGGGCAAACTGCATCCAAGATGAATACATGAGGGAAGAACACATTTTTAAAAAGAATGATACAGTTAACGATGGAAACCTGGATACTTACGCAAATTCTGTGAAGAACTGATAACTAAGCCATCTAAAGTGCCCCTGTGTCCTTGATGGCCATCAGACAATAAGAACGCCGGGCAACGACTAGCACTGTGCCGTGGCCTGTAGGGCAAATTCCTGACGCTCTATCCTGTTTGTGCCTCATAGTAATGCACGTGTTTTCACCTTTAGAATTAAAAACTTACCCCACAAATGTCAGGTTTTCATTTCAGAATCCCTTGGCATGTGTTTTTTTTTCCCCTATATAATCAAGGCGCCATTATTATGCCTTAATTTATGTGTCATTTCATCTCAAATGGCTCAACCAAAAAAAAATGACTGTTCATTATAGGTAAAGGCAAATTTTGTTTTGTTTTTTTAAGTTTATTAACTTTGTGCTATCCATATTAAAGAAGATAAGACATGGTACACAGTTTCGAAAAGATTAGCTTTTGAGAATCCAAGTTGATGTACAATCACACAGCATAGCTTTCCCATTCTTTGGAAAAGGCAGTTCAAAGGAATAGGGCCTTCTGGAATCTCTCCTAGCGCTGGAAGCTTAGTCGATGCTGATCAATATTGATCGAAATAACAATACTCTGATAAACAATTTTATTAATTTATTGTGCTAAGAAAGACTGCTGAAGTTTTGCAGTGTGTGTGTGTGTGTGTGTGTGTGTGTGTGTGTGTGTGTGTGTGTTTGCGTGCGCACGCGCGTGCATGTGATTTATGGTGCTTTTTTTTATAAAGCATCTTAATGGAGAGTATCTAATCCAGGAAGCTCCAACGTTAATCTTCATTCCACAAGCATCAATGTATGTCACAGGAAATCTTTATTCATCATGACACTTCACATGTACTGCATTGTTTTAATAGAAAAATCTAAAGTTTCATTATGTTAATGTTGAGCAATGAAAATAAAACATCATAAAAAATAAGCACTTTTTGGTGATTGGCTATAGCAATTTCCTGTAAGCTTCAAGCACAATAAAAGCACAGTGCATGGCGACAGACAAGTGTAGGAATCCAGCCGTGCCAAACGGTCTCCACTGGATCCCTGGAAACCTGGAGTTAATAAGTGCCAACACAAGCAATAGATGGACTGTGCATCAATCAGCTGTTCTAGATAAGAACATACAGAGTCATCCTTTTTATGTGTCAACACTGGGGGCAAATCTATTCACAATTTTCAAAGTGATAGACGAAAGTCATTCGTTTAAAATGCAATAATTGGTGTGGGGCAAATTTAAGAATGAGGGATGTAACCGTGAACACCACATGACTAGATAATAACTTTGTTGGGTTTTCTCTTGTGTGAGCAATACAAATGTAGAGTTGACATCCCACTAAAAAGACAGACATCTCCCTTACTACAATCGTGCAGGTAATTAAACCACAGTCACTTTCCTAAAAATCATAAATAAACCTACTTCCTTATCTCCTGTATATGAACCTGCATTTATTGGGGGGAATTTATAAGAAGCACAGGTAGGGATTAGTGTGTCTTCATGTCAACCCGTTAACTCTTTTCTTCTGGAATACCAAAGCTTCCCCAACCAAAAGATACGTTTTCACTTGTATTTTTCCTTTCTGGCTTTGGTCTACAATTCCTTCTCTGTAATAGCCGACTAAGCATTGACCCGATAGATTCCTTCCTTTCTCTTGATGGGTTAGTCAGCTACAATAAAAGCAATAAAATAGTTTTTGGGAAATTGTATTTAGTCACTTTTCCCTGTGCCAAATGAATACACTATTATGCGTTACGTACTTCCCCTACCTTGGCCTATTTTAATCTGTTTCGTGTCAAAGGTTTAAAACTTACCTAAAGCCACCCTGTATTTGCCCATTTCCCCTGGTGGCACTCAGAGGAAGGATAGCAGGCTACCAAGAAGAGACTTGATACCCTATGAGCATATACAGGGGGAAGAGGTCCTCCTCAGTCACAGACATAGGGGAGAGGAGTAAGGGGAAAGTGGGAGGGAGGGGGGAATGGGAGGATACAAGGGATGGAATAAGAATTGAGATGTAATATGAATAAATTAATAAAATATATTTTTTAAAACTTACCTAAATCCTGAATTTTTAAAAAGGAGACATTTCCTTCTTCAATTTCCAATGTGTTTATATACCAAAACATTGATTGTTCAATAAAAACAAAACTTGAAATAATCACCCAAATAGGTTTTGTGATACCTGTTTTTATAGATGTGCATCTGTTCGGTTTTGCCTCTTGTTAGTAACTGATTAGTACTTTGCCCAGGATGTGAATGGACCAAAATTAACCTCCCCTTAGAGACAGCAGGCAAAAGAAGTCTGCATTGTGCTCAATGCATTTTGTAACACACTGAGTTACAAGATGTTTGTTTTCTCCCAACCATTGAAGAATACCTACATTGCTACCAACTGAATGTTCCTCGTTGGTTTTCTATGTTTAAAATATAGAAACAAATGCTTTTCATTTGGCAAAGTGTCAAGCCTTACTAACCTAGGACATATGACTAATTTACAAGAGTTTTACTATTGACAAGAGAGAGAGAGAGAGAGAAAAGACTGTCCATCCTCTAAGAATCCCAGACTTTCACTTGGGTTTCAGGGCTCCCGGCACAGTGTCCCTGCACCACGGACAACAGAAGCCGTCTTGTGACCACACAACTTAGATTGTCCAACTTCGGCCAAAACGCTGGCTAGAACCCATGAAGACATCTCTTTGTTCTGTTGTCTGTGCAAACGAAACACACGTGACTGCGCAGAAAGGAGTCCTGGACCGGAGCAGTGTGCACGTAAGTAAAACATTGTTGAATAGTGCCTAAGGAGATAGAACAACATTATTTTAAATTATCTTGATCATAAAATCCAAGAGGAGATTTGGCAATATAGTAACAAAAAAAAATCCTCAAAACCAGTTATTCCTTTTAAATAAAAACAAAAATGAGAAAACAGTAAGTATTAGAAATCCCACCTGGTGCTTTCCCTGCGTTAATGATGCTTCTTAAATTGCATGTGGGTAAATGGTAATTTTGTCTCACACCATTAAAAACTAATGGAACCCTTGATGGTAAGAAATGCCATAGCTGGCTTGTTGGAAAACGTTTAATTAATAAAGTAATAAAATTATTGTAAACTAGTGCAGTTTCAGGGAGAATTCAATGGGATATAAAAGAGATAAAACATTCTAGAGAGTTTGTATAGGAAATAAACATTACTATATAAAATACCATATAAAATTAAAGGGGTTTGTGCCACATAAAACGAAAATTAGCTATTGTCCTAATAAAAATTATCTTTTGTGGAAATTATTAGGGACTGCATCTTATGGAAAGCTATTTTCAGTAATCTAGTAGAGTATATTAACTACAAAAAAATTTAAGGTTGCATTTTTCATAAGCAAATGCAGAACTTGACATGAGCATAATATGCTTTAAATGAAAATAGAATAATTTTTTAAAACATAAAAACATTCATGTGCCTTTTAAAATACAACTTAAAAACAAATTCTCTTCTACATTTCCCCCAGAACACTTAAAATTTTGTCAGACAATGGGACTTACATAAGAATTTTTGAAAAGTCAGTTCCAAATTATCTTTTGCATTTGCTTTTAGATAAATCTCTAATACTAATAAAATAGCATGTCTTCAATGGTTAATCTAGTTTTGCCTCACCTCATCAGTGTGGTGTGATTTCTCATTACCCTTCTGGGTCTAGCTAGATTATACGCCACCCTAAAACTAATATAATAACTTACAAAAGGTGTAAGTTTAATGTCTTCACAAACAAGAAAATTGAAGATCTTCAAGAACGAAAACTCTCGATAAATAATTTGAAAGTTTAAGTTACCATTTTCATAATGATGCCATTGCAATGGGAGTATTCTCTATTTTCTCTGTATCTGTAGAAATAACACTAATTTTATATCTTTAAAAAATTTTATTAATTTATTCAGATTATATCTCAATTGTTGTCCCATCGCTTGTATCCTCCTGTTCCTCCCTCCCTCCCACTTTCACCCTATTCCCCTCCCTTAAGTCTATGACAGAGGTCATATGGTCAAATGGATAAAGAAACTGTGGTACATTTACACTATGGAATATTACTCAGCTATTAAAAACAAGGAAATTCCGAAATTTGTGGACAAATGGATTGAACCAGAAATGATCATAACTGAGTGAGTTAACCCAGAAGCAGAAACACTCGCATGGTATATACTCACTTATAATTGGGCATTAGCCGAAAAAGCATGTCTAATTTTTATATCTTTTAAAAATATCTTATTTAATATTTTAATTTTTTTAAAGTTCTTTGCTTTATGTCTGAAGTGTAGCTAGCCTTCTTCCTAGTTTCTTCCTGGCCCCACTCTCCCTCCTCACTCATCCCCACCCCCCCACCCCAGTCCTGTGAGACCTGGAGCCCTTCTACCCTACCAACTGACCCCAGCCTACCAAGTCCCCTTAGGCTGCCTGCATCCTCTTCCTCTGTGGCATGCTAAGGCATCCCACCAGGGGGCAGCGATCAAAGTGCAGGCAACAGCCAGCATCCCTGTCAGGGACAGCCCCTGCTTCCCTTAATAGGGGACCCACATGGAGACTGAGCTGCCTATTGGCTGCATATGAGTGGGGTGCCTAGGTTCTTTTCCATGCATTAGTCTCCACCGGAGCCCTGCCCGCCATCCCCCACCCCCAAATCTGCTGGCTCTGTCGGTCTTCCTGTGGAGCTCCTGTACCCTCTGGGTCCTTCTATCCCCTAACTCAACCCTAAGACTCCCTGGGCTCTGCCCAAAATTGGGCTTTGAGATGTAGCTTCTGCTTTGACTTCCTGCAGGGTGGAGTCTTTCAGAGGACAACTATAGTAGGTTTCCCTTCCTGCTCCTTCTCTTCAACCCTTCCAATGTCTAGTCTATTTGTCCTTCTGAATGAGAATTAAGCATCCTCCCTAGGGTCCTCCTTGTTATTTAGCTTCTTTATGTCTGTGTGTTGTAGTGTGGTAACCCTGTGTTATGTGGCTAATATTCACTTATAAGTGAGTACATACCACAGCAAAGAATTTTAACAAGTAATTTATAAAAATAAATCAATATACAATATAAAATAAATATAATATATAAAAATATTGTAATTAAAGTACTCACAAGATTATTCCTTGTATCTTATGTTAAACATGATTGATTATAACAAAGTACATAATATTTTGTGGGGATATGTACAGTCATACCTTGTTGACAGTATGACATCTCTGTGCTAATGTGAAACACAGTAAGCCTTCTGTACCTCTGGCTATCAACTGACCCAAGACCAAAAGAATTTGAATAGAAAATGTGTGACTGTATTAAGCATGTACAGACTTTTGTTCCCTTGATACTACTTCCTTCAAAATGCAGTATAATGCCTATTTGTATAGAATTTATATTGAAATTAGTACTATAGTCTAGAGGTTATTAAGTATATAGGGATGTGTGTGTGTGTGTGTTATATGTAAATTCCATGACACTTTATATAACCATCATGTCCATTTTGGTGTCTGCATAAGTTCTCAACTATGGCCCAACAGGTACTGAGGGATAACTACACTCAACCAACATTTAAAATGCATGTTAACTCCAAGTCAGTGGTTCTTCTTTGGGAGTTAGCAAATGGAAATAATGGGTAAAAATGCAGAAACTCATGCGTATATAAGAATAGTCACAAAATACCATTTGTTAGTTGGAACTGGAAGGGAAAATCATTACTAAGAGAGTAAATAAATCACACATATAAAAAGTAAAAAACAGTCAAAAGATAGTTCTGTGTCTCTTTACCTGCAAAGATTTAGCACCTTTTGTTAGAGGGCAGATTATAAATTCATGCCATGTGGAAAAGGTGTCTGTACATCTAGAACACAGATGCACCCAAAACCTTGGGTCTAGCCGTCATCTCAGGTGATGGAATATGGTAAATTTAAAGCTATTTAAAGATAGATTCTATTTTACATATTTCTCTTCTGTTTCTCTATTATCTCAGTAAGTGTTTTTTTAAGTTTGCAAACAAAAACATGAAAACTTTTCTTTTTTTAAATGTAAAACATTATTCTCAAAGGTACAGAAGTTGAACATGATTGTATTTTTCAGTTCTCAGGATAGCGAGTGTGACTGGCTAAAGTCCATAACATGAGATTCACTGGGAATTGGAACTATTTGCTTTGCCACAATTTATGAAACTTTCAAATTTGGGTATCAAATACTCTTGGAAAAAGAAAGGAAATCCTCAACCTAGAAACTGCAATACATCTTGGCATATATTTCTGAAGCATGGCATGACTGTTCTTGAACAATCAAACCTTCATCAATTATGCAAATTAACTTTGGGATATTGGTGTCTGCATGTGGCTAGTAATCAGCCATAGACTGTACATTGAAGCCTAGTATTTTCATTTTTTACATGTGTATTTTTGTGGTAGGTATGCAAGTTACATGTGCATATAAACACACATATGTGGATGTACCCATGTGTTCATGTGTATAGATGCCCAAAGTTGACCCTGGGAGTCTTCTGTGACCGTTATCAATGGCATTGATTGAGGCATCATCTTTGCTCAGACCTTAAGCTTGTGGAGTCTAACGCATCTAGCTCAACAGCTCCCTGGGAATCACCGTCTCTGCTCCTGAGTGCTGGCGTCATTGATGGCCACCGTAGGTGCTCAGCTTTCATGCAAATTCTAGTGCTTCCAACTTTAAAGCCAACTTTCCCATTTGTGTGGCAAGTGCTTTATTCACTGGTCTGTCGCCCCCGAAGGCCATTGGCCTAATGTTAGCTCTTCAATTTGGGCACCCAAAGGTATTGAAGATATCATTAAATAACACAAGAGTATTTTGAACATTTGGTATCAAGAAAAGCTTAAATCCCAACAGAGTGAGTGAGTGAGTGAATGAGTGAGTGAGTGAGTGAGTGAGTGAGTGAGTGAGTGAGTGTATTTGTGTGTGTAATTGCGTGTGCACTTTATGGAGGAGCACACGCAAAGCATTATATCTAGCTACTCACAAGAGGAAGCCCAACCAGAGCCAGTGTGACCATTCAGCGGGCCCATCCTGCACATCACCCAAAATTTGTCACTAAGTAAAGTATTTGTCCTCTCATTTCTCCTCCTAATCATCCACGCCTATAATGTTAAGTCAGGCCAGACTTTTTCCCAGCTGGCTTTCTGTTCTTGTGACCCTAGTGTTCCTTCCTCCTAAACCTGTCCTACTGACTGTTATTTCTACAAGACTTAGGGTGGGATGTGTGGTAGTGACTCTAAACTCTGTTTGGTTGGTTGGTTTGGTTTTTTTTGAGATGGAGTTTCTCTGTGTAGTGCTGGTTATTCTGGACTCCCTTTATAGACCAGGCTGGCCTCGAGCTCACAGACATCTGCCTGCCTCTGCCTCCAAAGTGCAGGGATTAAAGGCGTGCACCACCCACGCCTGGCTAACTCTAAATTCTTTGAATTCGCAAAGCTTTCCTAAAATCCAACTGCATTAAAACCAAGGCAGTAGGGACTGCAAAGATGGCTCAGCAGTTACTGAGCACTGGCTGCTCTTCCAAAGGACCTGGGGTTCAATTCCCAGCACCCACATGGCAGCTCACAACTGCCTGTAACTCCAAGATCTGACACCCTCCCACAGACATATATGCAAGCAAAACGCCAATGCACATAAAATAAAAAAATTATATTAAAAAAAAACAATGCTGTAGACCTCTGCTTACCTACCCAGCACCGCCATCACTGCCTTTTCCCGGAGCACCCAAAGTCCACGTCGTTGCAAGTTTGCAAACACGCTGCGAACGCTGTGCTTTCTAACTCTTGTTTGTATGCAGTGTTCCTTTCTTCTGCCTCTTGACTCCCTTTCCTCTGTTGACAAGCTCAGGTGTCATTTCATCCAGAAAAAAAAAAAAGGTGCTTTCAGTTGTTCTTCTGGTGTTCTGGCGGCTAAACAGGCCTCACTGCTCCCACATCCTCTTACCCATGCTAAATACCCTCCCTCACTGCAGACTATTCTAATAGTGTGTTGACTTTGAGTCTCTTGCATGACTGAGACTCTCTTGTGAGGAGAGAGAAATAACGCTGAACTTGCTGGGCATAGCAAGCCATCAAGACACTGTCTGCAGCATGAATGAATGAAGGAGGAGCGCGTTGACTTGTAATCAGGAACCAGCATATAACCAAATGCTTTTATTGATGATTCAGGACCAAAAACCGTAACTGGCTCTTCTTAGTAGTAATTCAGCCTGCAGTGCTCCAGTTGACGTAAAACAATTTTAAAGAAACCAGAAGTGAGATCTGCAAGTAGCATTCAGCGGACAGACAGTACCCAAAGCACCCAGGTTAAGTTCCAAGCACACAAAACGGATTGGGATCTATGCTAATGTAAGATTCGAAGTCCACATGTTGTGGTGTTTCTAGTGACAGTCGTATAAAAACACGTCCCCAAAATAGGTTACTAAACTGAAGGGAATTTCTCTTGGGAAGTGTCTGGTTCTGTGTACAACCTGAATAGCAACAGCAGCTTTATGGTGTGGTGGAGTTAGTCAACACACACTAGAGCTGTGGATTCGGAGCCATAAAAGCAGCAGGCAGGCAGACAGACAGCTTGGCCAAAAGGCATAAGAATAAAGCAAACTCTTCATTGAGAAGATCAACTGTAGTTCCAAGGGCTTCTGGATTTCAAGGGCTCTGGACAAGGAGGAGCCATGTGTACATCCTGGCTGCGTAACATCAGGTGGGCAGTCTCCAGATGCAGTCCTTTTCTATGTAGACAGAGTTAGCACTTTTAAATCCTGGCTTTAAACATTGTCAAGAGATGTTATCAAAATAGCTATAACTTCTTCATATACTATCAAAATACTTATCAGCCAACAATGCACTTGTCAGTGTGGCATGACGGGAAAGGCCCAGGTGCCGTCAGCTCCTTCAGTTCACTCTACACGTTCATCCTGATATAAATGTAGGTAGGCAGTGAGTGTGTGTGTGGGTATGTGGGAGGGGAGGGGGGAGGGGGAAGAGTGGGAGTATGGGTGGGGGGAGGGGTCCTGTTCCTGTGTGTGTGTGTGTGTGTGTGTGTGTGTGAGTGTGTGTGTGTGTCTGTGTGTGTGTGTCTGTGTGTTTGTGTGTCTGTGTGTGCATGTGTCTGTGTGCATGTGTCTGTGTCTGTATGTGTGTGTCTGTGTGCCTATGTCTGTGTCTGTATGTGTGTGTCTGTGTGTGTCTGTGTGGGTGTGTCTGTGTGGGTGTGTCTGTGTGGGTGTGTCTGTGTGTTTGTGTGTCTGTGTGTGCATGTGTCTGTGTGCATGTGTGTGTGTCTGTGTGCCTATGTCTGTGTCTGTATGTGTGTGTCTGTGTGCCTATGTCTGTGTGCGTGTGTATTGAAGTTTTTTTAACTGCCTCCTTCATATTTACTTCAGAGCAAAATTCTTTGAGTGAAAAAATCTAAAAGTATTTGTTTTCCCTACTGCCTTGAGGCTTTGAGTCCTACACCTCTGGAGCTGGATTCTGAGAGTCCTTTTAGGTGGCCTTTCTGTGTTTTTTTTTACTTTTATTGGCCATACTTTTCTTTTTCACATTTCACAGTTTGCCTTCCCACATCTTTGATCATTCTTTCCCACTCTCTCTCACTAGCTCATTTCTTTTGATTGTTTAAGGTCCCATGCACACAACCCCACCACGATCCTTCCCCCGCCACACACACACACACACACACACACACACACACACACAGGAGCACACACACAGGCATGCATGTATGCACACACACATGCACACTCACTCACATGCACACATATGCATGCCTGAACATACACATCTATAGGCATGTATACAGACACACACATACACTTGTGTGTATACACGTGCACACATGTGTGCATGCACATGTACACTCACACATACATACTACCACAGAGGGAAAGAAGCTTCTTCTTGCTGTACTTTCTTGCCTGCCCTTGAGCAGATTGTCTAAGATGTTCGTACATGTGGAGAAGAGATTTCAGTTGTTAAATAAATTCTTAGTGAGAGTTTCAGACACTGAAACTCTTCAGGCTCGTTATGTCCAACCCTTTCTAAGAAGGTTGCCACTGGAGAAACTACCTAGGAATGTTGTCGGGCAGGAGAAGACATGAAAGGGTTGGCTTCCTATCTCCCACAAATGACACTAAACCTGAAAAGTGAACCGCCTGTGGTATAAGTTACTCATTTTGAAGGCTAAGATAAGTGACAGGAAGCCGGCTAGAAAAGCTGCAAGCCCTCTCTGAGAGCTGCGGGAGAGGCAGAGGCCTTTCAGGCAAAGGACTGCTGTTTGTCACAGATCCCTTAGCATTTGGCTTTGAAACTTCATGCACATTCATACAAAAGCTGACATGGGTACTATTCCAAAGCCACCAGCTTCCTCAAATATGAAATCAGTATTCTGATGTAAAATTTGCCTAAGTGAAAAGAAAAAAAAAAGATAACTGGCTTCATTCCAAAGCAGACCTCCATGAACGGAGCAATAAAAGGGAAGGGGGGGCAGCATATCAGTTGAAGGGGAGAGGCAAGAACTGCCTTCGGCAGAGACAGAGAATTAACCACACCCCCTTTTCCATTAAGCACCAAACTGTATCCTAATAACCAAGTCCTAAGTCTTCATACTACTTCTGCTATAAACAGCTCCTGTGCTGGCTGACGGAGTCTCCCTCACCCTCCACTTCTTGTTTCTCATGGTAAGTCGGCTTTAAATGCATTTGATTCATAATTTAGATGTTGGAATAAATAAGGTAGCTGTAACTTTGAGGCCACTTCTTGTGGCAGTTCCCAGATCCAGTCTATTTCTGAAGTGTACACACACAAAAAAAAGGCAACACACCCCTGAAATCCTTCTTGATACCCAAGGACAATGTGCTTATATGATACACATTGTTTGTATAAAATACAACATTATGATGGAGGCAAACACAAAACTTTCCAAGTATATTTTCTTCCACATTGTAGGATGTATAATGTAAAGTCCCAATGTGGTATCTTATAGAAGGCTTTACAAGTGTTTTTGAATTCTGGTACCAATAATTGCTCTAATGTATCTTGTTTATAGGCTTCTCTGATTACAAAACACAGCACAGGCTGGGGATCAAGAGAGATAAAGGAGTATTCGTTAGGAATCTCATACTAAAAGGTCATCATAATCCATAAACTATTGACCTCATAGACAGAAATTTCCCTTTACTTTAAATCAATTAGCATTTATACACAAGCCATTCCAAAGCCATCGTGTTTATAAAGCCATTATAGTATGTACCTAATGTATTGATTAGCACACAGGCAGTTATTAATTAATGACATCATAACTCTCAAGCCTCTTGAAAGGTTTAGTGCTTTAAGGATGGATGACACCCACTAGAGGCAAGCCCTGTGTACCTCGCAATCTTCATAGCCCTGAAGGTAACACGGTGCTCAGAGTCTCTGCATAGCCCCTGCCACGAAGTCAGCCTACAGTGCATGCTCTACCTCCAAATCAGACTATGGGCTCTCATACATCAGCCACAATTGTGTTACTCTCCAGTGACACAGAAGTCTCGAGATCATCTGCATAAGTGAAGATAGCACATTCACTTCTCAACACATATCTCAGATGAAATATGTGGAAATGCACAAGGTAAAGCACATATATACATATATACACATATATGTATTCATATATGTCCAGATGTCTCTTTCTCCTAAATCTTCACCCACTTTAGTGCTGCAGTGGCCTAGCACGCACAGGCCAAAACTGTCATAAAATAATCTACAATAAATCAAAGTGCTTTTCTTTAATGCAATTATGTCAGAATTATAATTTTTAAATATATCTTCCTTTGATTGTCATTCTTGCGATTTAATTTCTACAGGAGCAAATATTGCCTCTAAAGCTTTAAGAGTAAATTTTAGCATGAATTTCTGTGTAGATATTAAGGAGTTGGAATATGAGCCTAAATCTTGGTCAGCTATACTTAAATACTATAGTCTATTAATTGAGGGATATCTCATTGTCACAGTGGTAAAGTCACATTAAATGTGCAATGATTTTCAAATAAAAATTACCCTAGAAGTATCCAAAATCTATTAAAGAATGTTAACATCCTCTTTCTATATAATTGAAATTAACCTCTGAAGAGAACAAATCTATCAAAAAATTATTCACTCTGTCTTCCATTAATCATGAAAAAGTTATTTTTATTTTCCTTAAAACTGTTTAATACAGAGCTTTAATTAATACTCCCTTATGCAATTGCATTTTTTTTTTACTTAAGAAGATTTTCCATAGACTTTTGTTAAATACACACACAAACCACCTGATTTAAAATTCTTCGTTTTTACACTTTAGGGTCTTAGCAAATTATTAATTATCCTTATTCAGGGTCACTGCAAGAACTGTGTAGACAAGGCTGGCTTAATGAAGCTCGCTGAGAGGGAGACGATGTGCGGATTCACTAATCATGCCATATTCTCTCTGCCTTCCGCATTTTCCAATGCCACTCCGCCTGAAATATGAAATGGCGTACAGCACAAGATGATAAAACCATCATCAACAGCAACAACATCATCGTCATCATCGTTTGCCCGGGAAGGATGCTTCCAGAGTGGGTTAGAAACAGACCCGGAACAGAACGGAATGACAGTGCAAAGATGAAAGGGCCAAAAGGAGGTGGGACACAGTCCCTGTGCCTGGGGATGCTCACACCTGGCCCGGGTTATCTCACCTAATAAAAAACTTTTCTTCACAGAACAGATTTTTGTATGAATTTTGTATACTTTTTTTTTTTTACTACAACAAAGATATGCGTGTTTCCTCCATGAAGGAAGACATCTTTTTTTTTTTTTAATGAAATTGGCAGGGAGGTTATGTGTAAGGCGAATTGTGACTGAGCCAACAATCTGTCATCCTTACCCTCCAGAATGTTCACATGAAGATATAAACAGAAAAAAAAAGCCACTTCATATGTAAGAGAGAGAGAGAGAGAGAGAGAGAGAGAGAGAGAAAGAGGAAAGAACCTCTCTACCTCATGCAGCTCTCAAAAGCTTGGATTCACACCCCTGGTTCTCAGAGGGAAGAGTGAGGCTGAGTGGTGGAGAAGGCATGAAGGAAGAGGGAAAGAGCACAGTGGAAGGGTCAGACGACAAAAGGTCCCCTGGTAAAGCGCAGAGAAGCCACCAGTCACCCAGGGAAGCTGTTCTCACTCCGTGCCGTGCAAGAAGTGTCATCAAGCTGGGTAGACCTGACACTGGAACAAACAGGCACTTCCTTGAGATTGCATGCCTCTCTCTCTTTTGCAATGGTCTCTGTGGGTTTGTGAGACAGATCCAAGAGGCAACCTGCACTGAGACGTGAGGTTACAGTCACAAGACAGCACAGGCTCAAATGGACTCGTGTCGCCCCTTGGCTTTCAGTTCCTTCTCCGGAATTTCTTGGTTCCTAATCATTGCACCTTCATTCATTAGAAAGGCCATGCGTAGTTAACAACCACCATTCATCTTTGGGTACATCTCACTGCCTCCATAAGTATAAATAGATTAAGCTTTAAGACAACGCATGTTTTCCAGGTGTGGTAGCTCATGCCTATGACCCCAGCATTTGGGAAGCTGAGGAACTTTACTTGAGGAACTCAAGGCTTTGTCTTGAGTCGAAAGCCAATTTGAGCTACAGAGTGAGTTATGTATGGGCCGTGCTAGGCTACACTGTTAGGCCTTACTTCAAAGGGCAAAAATAATTGTGATGACCAAACAAAACAAAACAACCACCACCAACAACAAAACAAAACAAAACAAAAGGAATGTGTGTGTATAATGTGTGTGTGTGTGTGTGTGTGTGTGTAAGTAAGTATGAATCTATGTTTATATATAGTAGTACATATGTATGCTTGTTTGTAGTATATTGCATATATACTAACTAGCAAACTAGTTATTTGGAGAAGGTCATTTTACTAGCACTTATCTGGGATGTCGCAGCCAGTTAACTTCTGTGGTCCTAGGAATCGACTACTTGATAGATCTTGAGATATATACATATACATGTTTTTCTCTTATTATTCTGAGACCAGGGAGAACAGGGAGCTCAAGGTCATTGATCATCTATGATGCGAAGGCAACACTTTGCGTGATTTGAACACTGATCCCTTAACAACAATATCCTTCTTTCACAGATAAGGATACTGGATCCAATCGAGGAAATAAAGGGCTAGATTCAAATTGAGATCTTCCTGGCTCCAAAACCACCTCCTCTAGTCGGCTCCGATCTCATTTGCATGGGGCTATGCCTATCACTGCCATGACAGAAGTCTATGGAACATAGAATTCAATGCCCTATGAAGCAAGGAAACTACAAAGCAAGGACTCTTAACACTGAGCATTGCTGTTGTCAGTATTCGATGAGAGCACGGAAGCCCAGATATAGCATCATGACTCACAGCCTGCTACATAGCCCCCAACACAGGACTTCACAGCACGCAGTAGGCATTTATTTATTCAGTAAACAAAGAAAGCTACAGCCTAAGGGACAGGGACCTCTGTATATTATAGTTTCTTTCAATGGTAGTAGACTTTGCTTTATTATTATTATTATTATTATTATTATTATTATTATTATTATTATTAAGACTTCAATAGACTCTTTAAATACCACTTAAGAAGAAGTTGAAAGCAATCATTTAAGCTTCATCAAAAAAACTTTGAACCTAGAACTTAAAAAAACAACAAAAATGGCAAAATTAAAATTGATAGCAGCATGAATTTTCATGTCCACAAACACACCATATAGCCATGTGTGCTTTAAGGGAAATGTTCCCTGTCTCATGAAAGAGAGGCAACTTGTTATGATTCCTGCACACTTCCATGAAACACCAAGGAGGGGGGCACCTCCTGTCACTTGTCAGCTCGTTCAGTCACCGATGCTGCTGCAGAGGTACCCTAACATATGCACGTCTGCTTTTGCAAAGCCATCGAAAGTGGCTTTGGTAAACTCTGAACTAGCCTATCATACACACTAAAGCCAAAGTGACTTAGATTCTATTCCATGGCGGCTCCGCATGTCAGCTTCACAACTGATTAACGACAACCCACACAGGGACAGAGAAAATGCTCATTGTTAGGGTGAGCGAGTGAACGCAGGAGCCACACGAGAATGCAGTCACAAACATGCAATGCTTTTCCCATGGATGAGAAGTGTGCCCTCTCCCAGGAGAAGGTTTTAGTCTGGGAACTTTGCCTTTTAAAGAATTTATCCCAAAATGAGTGAAGGCCAGCATTCTTCTCCAAGACACACTTTAATATGCTCATTATTACGATCTCTGAAAGTACAGAAAAAATTTCATTCTTAATTAAAAATAAGTCTTTCCAAAATATTCGTCAAGTGCCTTCCCTGCATGGTGACCACATCACCAAGCAACAGAGGAAGTGAGTACTGTGGCATAAAAGTAAAATAAAATTTACTTTAACAAAATTATGCCCTACGTGTATACAAATAAATTTTCAGAGATGTTAAAATTATCAGGCATCGAAAGCCCTTCAGAGTAAGCCAGATGAAAGCCCAGAGAATAAATATCATTAAAAACCATTGAGTATGTGTAATTAGTGCTACACACAGTAGAGTCTCCGCTCAAATTCTTTTTCCTTCTCCAGGAAACTCAAATAGGTATTTATTTCTCCACTGTGTGGATAGCCACCTCATATTGTTAGAAGTATGCATTTAAAGTAAGCATGGAAGAAACTTGTTAGCTTTTTTGTTTTGTTTTGTTTTTTCTAGTAGAAAGTATACTGGGAAATAATTTCCACACGTTCTCCCATGAGTGAGCTGTTCCTGGGCCTTGCCTTTTACAGATGTCCATCTTCTCCCTGGGTGTATCTCACGTGAAGGGAGGCACAGCTGGCTTCCTGATGCTGCACCTCTGTGCCCCTCCGTTTCTCGCAGGAGGAGGGAAACTGTGCTGAGCGAGCGTGGCAGCCATGGGCTAGGTTATGCCCCTCAGGTCTACTCATCCATTTATCTTCTGCTCACAAAGTATCATGCTGTCCAAAGAGACCAGCTGCCAAGCTTACTGGAAAACCCTCCTTCGGCCATTTTCTCCGCTCATTGCTACCACATATAAAAATGGAGTATAAAGAAAATATCTTAAAATGGTCTATCTGTTAAAACACAGTGCCCTGGGTGCCCCTATCTTAAGTCCTGCATCAGCTGCCAGCCTCGGAGAGACAGGAGATGCAGGCAAGAGAGAGTGTCTTTCCTGTTTGGCAGGTGGGTGGGCACCTGTAACGTCTGTTTCTCTTACACAATACCTTGGAGGCGGAAGATCATGCCTCTAGTCTCCGTGCGCCTTCTGAAGGCCAGCCATCCTTATCCCTTCCCTCTGCCTCCCTCTCGGTAACACTCTCACAGAAGTAGCTGCGATGCTTTGTGAGCGGCCAGACTGCTCCGCCCGGCACTTGGCCTGATTCCTGCGGGCTGTGCTTACCCGCGGTTCCAGCCCCCATGCCAACAGCACATTCTTACTTCTGTGAAAAAGCCAGCCATGCCAGAAGGCTATGTACTTGAAGCTTCTTCATTCCAGGAGAACTGCACATAGAGAAAGATGCATTTTAGCAAAGCCCGTGAGAAACAAACACCAAAACAAACCCCGTGGAGCCAGCAAGTCACTTTCCTAAAGTGAGAACTCAGAAAGCCAAGAAGCCGGCCTCCAGAGGATCCCTTCCTCAGGTTCCTCTTAAAAGGAGTTGCTTTTGCATTGTTCTTTTTGCAAAACGAAGAAAAGTTCACAGAAATAGCACGCGTATAAATACATGGCTACTTCTTCCTGAGCCATTGGCATTAAGGACCTTGCTGCTTCAGCTGGTGTGTTCTTAGCGTAGCCCCACCACTCGGTGCCGTAGCACGTAATGAAGGCTTCCGGTCTCTGCTGACGTTATTTGCCAGGGATGGTTTGCAGAAAACATAGCCAACCCATGTGGAATTAAGATCTGAAGAAAAAAAAAAAGTCAAACTTAGGGGAAAGGAGCTCACTGGAAGCCATTTTAAAAAACTAAACTATCCTCCAAGACAGCAGCTCGCGAGAGCGTTACCTCCGTGCACAGCCAGCTGTCCTTTACCCCACTTCCTGATGTTGTTGGGGTGGTAAAGGAAGTGCAAATAGAGAAATACAATATTACAAACCAACCTGTTGATATTTTGAAGCCTCTTCTATCACAGCAAGAAAACACAAACCATAGTATAATACTTGGGCCAATCTTCTAACATACTAAGGAAATCGCTGGAGGGTTGAAGGCTGATCCACTCACTCCTGATCATTTTTATGATCCGAAATAGTTTCCCTCTTCAACATGGAGCGTCTCTCCAACCACCTACTAGTTAGGAAAGCCATTAAATTCTTGCAAATTGAAGGTGGAAAAATAAATTGTGTGTATTTTAGACCCCGAATGATCTTTCTATAGCAATTTCAGAACAAACTATGAAGAATTCTGCAATTTTAATCTCCTCAGTAGCTTCCCATTACTAAACAAGCAGAGCGCCACGGTGCAAATGTAGACGTTGCATGTCATCTTGATCTGCGGCTTTTTTCTTTCATTAAAGCTTTAATGCAGCAATTATGGCTACGTTGCCCTATAAAAAAAAAGGAAAAGGCAGTTTACTTTAAAAAGTGAAATTGCATAGCCTACTATTTAATTATACACAAATGTAAATGGCCTATTTTTCCATAACTGGTTATTACAGCCGTGCTTTACTTTCTGAGTTTTCCCAATCTAGAAAACCTACAAAGCTTCCTGCTATATAATTGTTTTGTTACATTATTGTTTTCATCTTATTTTTTCTTTTAATGTGAGTGCAGCGGGATAAATCTTGGTTTTAAGCCAGCCACTACTTCATCTACTTAAGCTTTTATAGATGAAGATTGCTGTAATTATCAGAATACCCACTTATTTCTGAAGTATTATCCTGGCAACCTGCTGGCATTTACAACCAATTAACAAGCTTTGCCATTAGTTGCATAAGGGGTATCGCAGAGTAAACCCATTGTGTGCTAATTTTCTATTTTAGATAATCAGTTTGGCCATCCAGAATGGAAAGAAGAAGAAAAGAAAAGGTTTGACACTCAGTGGCAGACATGTAAAAATTACTGTGTGCCCCCCAGAGACAAAGGTGCCCTGCAACTCAATGATTGCTGTCGCTGTCACTATTGGTTCTTAAGTATTTCCTTTTGTCTCTTTTGGAAGAAAAAAAAAGTGGGGATTCGGCAAAGTAATCACGTCCCGTCTCACGCGCACTGTCTTTTAAAGCTGACTGGTTTCTCTTGCTGTCCTGACCATAATTTGACCAAATTGGACGAGTGTTAAACACCTTTAAAAAAAAAAGACAGAAGGAAATTGAGCATGAGTTCTTTGGCTTTTTTTTTTAAACAATGTCTTTCAACCTCTTTCCCCTCCCTTCCTTCCTTGCTATTAGAGTTAATTAATGTACAAGCGTCCTCCAACTGGGCCTCCTTAAGATTAGCTTGCAGCCTGGGTTAGTTAAAAGTCGAGTGTTGTCATTTTATTGCCTTGTTTAAACAGTCTCTGATATTAATATGTCCCCGACCTCCATCTATGTAGGACGAGGTGCTGCTTAGACACTGAAGTTCAAGTTCACGGCAAGAAAGTAACTGAACCGTCAGCCCAGCACTTCACTGCAGGGCCACAAAGACCTCTGGGACTTCTCTTCAGAAATCATCTGGCACCCTGTGATTGGATAAACGTTAACGATTGTTTCACCTCAATCCTCTCTATCTGAAAAAAAAAATGTCTAAAATCCGAATCCTCTTTCCTCTTGCCAGATGATTTCTAATCCCCTGCAGTTCTGTCTTCCGTGTCAAGAAACATAAACTGATGTGCTTAACGCATGGGGGCTGTGTAGATAACGGGGCTGCATAGATGATGATGGAGCAGTGGTTAAGGGCACTTGCTACGCTTGAACGGGACTTGAGTCTTTTTGCTGGCACCCATATGAGGCGGCCCACAAAAGTACCAATACGGTCAGCATCCAACTATCCGTAGGCACAGAGCTTCTTAATGCTTATGCCAAGCGGCAACGTAAGTGCACTGACTTTGGGAGCACTTACCAAAGTCTACCAGAGGCAGGCAACAGGTGGCCTTTCCCTGCAGGCAAACCCAGCTTTAAAGCAGGCCAGTAGCTGCCTCACCTTGTTCATCTTCAAGCGATCCGTGTAGAACAACAGCATTGGGCAGGAATATACCTAAAACCTCAGTCTGTTTATCAGACACCAACTACTATTATTGTATACACGCAAATATGTGCAGGTGCATAAATGCACAAATCCCTGTGAGGAGACCCCACTGGCCCGTTAACCCATGTATTGAGTTATAAACTTCTGCTAATTACTTTTCATCCAATAGTGTGCCCATAGACGTAGAGCAACATTCTCAGGACGTGACACCACACTTCTACCTTCAGGTCCAAATTCACAACTCATCACGCCATTATATATGGGCGTCATCCCTCCCGCAAATGTAGACATTGTGTGTCCCCCAACTAAGTCTTCTATCCCACATGTTCATTTTGTATGTGACACTGCCTCTTCCCACAAAAGGAAAGTCAGAAGCCAGCTAAAAGCTTGGAGTGACACAGAAAAGTAAAATAAATAAATAAATAAAAATACATTAGATGATTCTCATTACTACTGTCTCCTGAATATTTGAGGTGACTATTGGCCTTGTAATAACATAATTTTGTTACCATGACTACATTTATATATTGGTTGTCTTCAGTGCTTAGATTGTGCCAGTGCTGGGTCTTTTGCATGCTAGGAACAATTCTACCATCAAACTATATTCCCAGACCAATTATTTTATCCTCTAGCCATTATTAACTGTCATGTGGTTTCCTATATTTAAATTTTTCTGATTTCAAGTTTTAATAAGTTGTATTTAACCTAGTTTTATCTGTTGGTGCTTTAGTGTGAAGGTTTAAAAAAAATCTTAAGCTACTTCCTTGAAAGACTGGAACCAATGCCTTCCAGAGAAAAGTCTTAGTCGCCATAAAGGAATATAGGACATCTCTGCTTACAAGGGACATGGTTTCTTCTTCTCTTCTGTGTGATGTCTACAGCCCTGCATTCTACAAGGTCTACAATTCTTGCAAGAAGTTTTCATTATTTGACCCAAGTGATCATATGTATCACTCCTGGAGTGAAGTCTTTCTCCACCTTTTCCTAGAGTCATTAGCTTGTTCCTGTCATCTCTCCATGCTCTCCCACCTCATCTGTAAGAGTGTGTGTGAGAAGAATTGCCCATGGGATTTTCCTGAGCATCAAACACAGCAACACCCATGCAACACTGTAGTACAAACGCAGACATACTGTAAACACAGACACAGCTTATCAGTGTGTAAGTTTGTCTACATGTCAGTTGTGCTGGGATCATTACAGAGTGAGCTTGCAATGGTCATAGGAACACAGGAATCCCGCAACTGTGATCAGGGCACAGGAATCCTGCAAGTGTGATCAGGGCACAGGAATCCTGCAAGTGTGATCAGGGCACAGGAATCCTGCAAGTGTGATCAGGACACAGGAACCCTGCAACTGTGATCAGGACACAGGAACCCTGCAACTGTTATCAGGACACAGGAATCCTGCAAGTGTGATCAGGGCACAGGGATCCTGCAAGTGTGATCAGGACACAGGAATCCTGCAAGTGTGATCAGGACACAGGAATCCTGCAACTGTGATCAGGACACAGGAATCCTGCAAGTGTGATCAGGACACAGGAATCCTGCAACTGTGATCAGGACACAGGAATCCTGCAAGTGTGATCAGGACACAGGAATCCTGCAACTGTGATCAGGACACAGGAATCCTGCAAGTGTGATCAGGACACAGGAATCCTGCAAGTGTGATCAGGGCACAGGAATCCTGCAACTGTGATCAGGGCACAGGAATCCTCCTCATGATTGCTCCTATAGTCAAATAAAGGCTACTTGGAGAGGTCAGAGGAAGAAAGAAGGATTTCCACTACTTCCTTCTGAGTGCAAGTAGACAGCAAAACCCATGGGCTTGACCTTGTTAAGTCAACCTTTGTCTTAAAAGGGGAGCAATTCTCTGACCCAGTGAACCAAGAGTCACACACACATGGGTTTCTATAACCACTGTTATTTTTTTTTTTAGTGAAACAAATGACAACCATGGCAAGTATAGGTGTTATCAGTCAGTATTTAGCATTTAAAAATAAACAGCTGCAAGTCAGTTGAAAGAGCATGCCTTATGAGTGAAGATTTCATTTTCAAATCACCACAGTGGGTTGAATGGAGCGTGCCTTCCATAAAGGGAAGGACTGCTCTCCTTGTCTGTGAATTCCATATACCATGGACCCTGTCTGTTCTGCTCAATGATGTATCTCCAGGATTCTGCCAGTATTTTACACAGAAGCTATTTGGAGAATGACTAAATTAATGAGCTTGCTTCTTGCTGGTGGTATTTATACCTCGCACTGGCCTTTAATGTATCTTTGAATCATTAAGTGTTAAGGATCTGGTACTATGGACCGACAAGTACACAAAGACTGACGTGGGAGTGATTTTGTCTTGATCAGCTTACTGAAGAGTTTTCAGATTTCTTTAAAGTCCTTGTAGTACGGTTCTTACATGCAAATAATGAATGAAACCCTGCCAAAAATTGTACCAGCATCTTGAGCCTTCGGCCAATTTAGAAACAGCCATTATAAAATTTCCATTTCATGAAGGACACAGCAAGCCTGAGCAAACGCGGCTTGGAGCCCCATAGTCTAGTAAGAAGCCTAAACCTACTTCTCCCAGGGCTTGATGATCGCTGCGATGTCTAGGCCAGTGTTGTCTGGTAATTTGTCATGCTAGTCAGAAAACAGGAGTCGCAGAGGCGTCGCGATTTGCAATTATTAGACAAAGGAGACTGTAAACTGGAGTGACTTTACATTCTAAAATAAGTTGACACGTTTTCACTTTAGAATCGACCCAGAACATACTTCACAACTTGAAAACATTTCCACTGCTGTCAAAAGGTGAAGCTGGCTCCGCCTCTCCCCAGCCTCATCAAAGTTCTCCAAATGGCAGCCTTCAGCTGCTGCGCATTACGCTCCTATTATACGCGAGACAATTTTGTCGGGTGCATTTTAATTGGCAGGGGGTTAAGAAACACTTTCCTGTCACAGAGAGTTTCCTTCTAAATTAATGAGAGCGAATAAACCCTTACAAGATCACCTTCTTTCAGCTACAAGTTCAAATCTGCCTGCACAACGTTAAGTTAAATGATATCAGCTCAAGCTATGGGAGTCTTTCAGAGGAAAGGCCCAAAAGGTCAGGTTAAAGGCGGGAAATGTGCTGTTTTAAAATGTATCTTTCAATGCACACTTTGCTTTCAAAGAAGAAAAAGACAAGTAGAAAGCATCGCATGTTTCCCCCTTCTAGCCCAATCATTAAGAATACCTTTTCATCAACACTGCTTTCCAACCTTAAGTTAAAGCATCTTTCCAAGGTATGTTCAGTCACAGAGAGACCCACAGCCACCTTCATTTCCTCCGACGTCTTTATGAGTACCTGGATAAAGCCATGCCACCCAAGTGTCAGTGCACCCCAGGAGCCACCCTTACAAGTTGTATTGCAGCACATAATTTCAAACTCATTTCTGTCACTGTGACCACTTGCCACTGTCTACATAGTTTTCATCCTGCTATTTCATAGATTATCAAATTCAATAGTAGCTTTTAAAAAATCTATCAAGGATGTGACAGTTCCTTTAAAGGGTCTGCACATCTTTTTCTCTAGAGTGTAATTTCTAAAGCACATATTTATGTTTCTCTTGTGTTTTATTAATTCATAGCTGTAAGCTTCTCATGCTGTAAGAATGAGTGTGTGCGCGCTCACACACACACACACACACACACACACACACACAGCTGCACTTGTTGCCACTTTTTAACAACTTTCTTCAAAAGCATTTTAAAACAGTCACATAGGTAAGCCGGTGTTTTGAAGGTATTTGTGGGAAGAGCCTAAAACAGAACAAAAATAAATAAAGATGCACACAGACTCTCCAGGGTAAGTGTTGCGGTGTCACCATTTGTGAAGGTGAAAATGGTAAAAGGTGGGCAAGAGAGCTATTCACCACAGGGGTCTAGAGAGAGAGAGAGAGCAAGAAAGGTTGCATGTGATGGCACAAACCACCCCTGGGCAGGTAGAGGGGTCTGGGGCTGGAGAGGGGTGACCATCTCAAATGGTTGCTGAATCATGGTTCAGAATCATAGCAGAGGAGTTCTAGGGTCCTGCCTGCAGTAGATTACTAATGTCCCGGGCTGTCCCAACCAAGGCCTCCTGACTCCTTGGCTTGGGGCAAGGGTCGCTTGTTAAATACCTTTGTGTTTTAGGCAAGGCCCCATGGCTTAGCTTTATCACTGCTGCCCCCTAAGGGGACCCCAGGCCCCATCCTGACAACACACCCTCTTGTTGCGCACTTCACTAGAGAACTGGGAAGAAGGGGAGACCAAAGGACGGAAACCTCCCAAACACCCACAAGAACCTAGACATTTGTCTTTCTTGGTCACAGTTCAATATTAGGAACTGGGTCTGGTAAACACAGCCTACACTCTCCACTACTCATGAGGCTGGGCAAAGGAGTCCAAGGCTTGCCTGGGACCCAGGGAAAACTCATCCTAAGCAAGTTGGTGGTATTCAGTCAGTAAATTGACCAATTAATTCACTAAGTGCTAAGGATACGGTTCAGTAATAGAGTGCTTACCTAGCATATGAAGGTCCTAGGTTCAATCCCTAATACTAGGGCTTGAGTTCAAGTCCTTGTGTTGCCACTTTCTAGCTGTGGGACCTAAAGCAAAGTCTCGGTACTTTAACTTCGTGTTCTCTAAAACACTTAGAGACCCAAATGAGTCTCCAGGCTCTTTGAAAAGTGATACTAGCAAAGGTCCTGGCCCACAGCTGCTTTTCTAGAAATATCAGGTGGTGCTGTCATCTCTGTAGTGTAGACAGTGTCCATCCTGGCTGCAGACACCTCCTTTTCTCCTGTTCGAGATGCTGCCAAAACAAGACTGCCTATGGCCACATAGTAGGGCCTACACAGCTCTGAGAGCCAAGGGAGTATGAACTGAAACTCAGCTTGGGCATCCCCCAGTGGCGCACTGTGAACTAATCAGAGGTGTTGAGAGCAGTCCCAGCTGTCACTGCGGACCTGTAGTCAGATGGCCTGGTTTGGAGTCTATTTCTTCTCTTTTCCTATGCCTATAAGAATTTAATTTGGTCTGAGACAAGAATCTTTTAAAGATATCAATTCTTTATCTTTAAGATAAATAAACAAACAGAAACTTGCTTTCACTGTTGTAGCAAAGAAATCAAATAGGAAGCGTAGAGACAAAAGTCATGTGTGGTGCTTTGATTGAGAAAGACGCCCTATGCGCTCTTGGATTTGAACACTTGGTTCAAAGCCGTGTTGCTCTTTGGGCAAGTTGGTGGACACAGCCTTGATGGAGGGAGTATGTCACTAGGAATAGGCTTTGGAAGTGAACAGCCTCACTCTGCTCCCAGTTCACTCTCCTTTTTGCTCTCCCAGCCTCTTCTGCTCCTGACACCATGTCGGCCACTTGCTGCCATGCCTGCTGGCCACTGTTGACCCTCCAGCCCCAACCATGAGCCAAAATAAACTCTTTCTTCCATAAGTTCCTTTGGTCAATGACTTGACCACAGCCATGGAAAAGTAACTAATACACTTGGCATAGAGAAAGCATTCAAGTATTATCTTAAGATCAGGCAAAGATACATTTTATGCTTACGATAAGTGTGGAAGCCAAATTAATGTCTCCTAAAAATGTCCACAACTGGACCCTGCGAAGGTGATACATTGCGTAGCAAAAGGGTCTTTGCAGATACAGCTAAAGTCGAAAATACCCTATGTTTGTTAGCTCTGTGTCCAACCAGAGGAGCCAATACCCCTGCCCCCTCGGCCCGAAGCCAAAATTTTCACCAGGGGCACAACAGTGTTGAGAAAAAACGGCGGTGTCACACTGATTCTGGATATGAGAAATGCCCGACTTAGTCTGGTGGTGCTTGGGATCTAAGCACCACCAGCTCAATGAAGCCTCTAAGACCTGAGACAGTGGCCAGCAGACTTCCAGCAAAGAGTCAAGAATGTCACTCTTAGCCGTGCAAGGAGCTAACAGCTGAGAGCCAGTTCTTCCCCCACACCCCTGACAACCTAGTAGCTCTAGTGATGCGGCAGCCTGCCCTGACAAGCCAGGGTTTGGTCTACAGAATGGTGAGGTGGTAAGTTTATGCTTAGAAATACAAACTGTGGCTGTTGTTATAAAGCTGGTAATAAAAAGTCATGTTAGAATTACTAATATAAATGAGTTTTACTGTAAGGGCATGGCCTTCTCAGCTGGAGTTGGAGTTGCTGAAAGACCAGCTAGGTATTAGATAACAGCATGCATGTTAGACCACTGCTTCAATAGGAACCAACGGCAAAGGTCTCATATGTACTATCTCCCTTTCACTTTACCAAATATGTAAAGTATCATTCTACAAGAAACTGCTATTTTGCTAGTAAAGTACTAAGCAAATTCATAGGACGTCTTAAACAGTCTGGCTAACCAGCTCTCACACCATAGGCTACCATTCAAACTCTGGAGGTGAGACACGCTGTCACGCTACAAACCACAACACCACGCTTCCTTTAGCATGGAACTGCATTGACAGATAACATGCACTCCTTACTTGGCTGGGTGGCTGAGCAAACTAGAGTGCTTACAAAGAAGGAGTTCATCTCTTCTGACTCAGCCAGGTTTTTACAGCCTGAGTTATTGGAAATTGTTCTAAATCGAGCTAGCTAAGGCGGTGCTAGGAAGTTTATTTTAATCAATAAGTTCAGCCATGTAGCAATAACAGATAGTTCCCCAAACCTCCTCGGATCAGCACCATTCCTTCTCGTTTGTTCTGTCCTAAGTTCATGTGACACTGCAGAGTATTGTCCTCTCTGCACTGGCCTGGGGTGGGGGTGGGGGGTGCGCGGGAAGGAGGGCAGGGATGACCTAGGGGCCATGGTTTTGTAGATTTGTCTTCTTGGCTCCTTTAAGTTTATGAAGCAGAAGGTCACGTGGCAATGTCACACCTGCCCGTTATGGTTCAGCCTGAAGGGGAGGTCCCTTACACTCACAGATGGTTAGCTAATTCTCACCAAATGACAAGAAGCTTAAGAGGGGGCAGTTTGCCATCTTCCAGGGAGGACTGAGAACCGGTTTGCTCCATCAAAATCACTGAACCACATGCTTCAGAAGAAATGGATCATCAGCAAATAGTAATAGCTCTAGCTTCTTAACTAACAAACTCCTGGGAACCAAAGCCACGCAGGGTCCTGCCTTCCCACCCAGACTCCCAAGCCTTCCTGACGGTGGAAAGGCTACCTCATTTCCTGTTTCTCAGTATGCCCATGGCTGGCCAGAACCAGCAATGTAGTCTATGTGTCTTCCACCACTGGGAAATCTTTGTACTCAGAGTACCACAGATCTATCCCCACATTGTCCCCACGTTGTCCCCATGCTTGAGAGCTTCCACAGACTTATCAAATATTACCCACCATCAGGAGCCAAGAAAATGTAACAACCAGAAATAGGGTTTTTTTGTTTGTTTTTTCCTTTATGTAGTAAAAGTTTATCTTAGAGTTACAGAGAGCTCCGAGGTCTGCTCAAATGCAGCCTTCCTAAGCCTCATGTAGACGCCTGCGCTGCTTTTCTTAGGTTAAATAGGAAATGTGGGTCTTAGTTGGACTTGATGAAGGTGTGAGAGGGTGCAGGAAACTTCCCCTAACATTTGGAAAACCTCGCTAAGTTAATGAATGCATCTGCAGACTTCTGCTGTTTCTTCTTGGTTGTGCGACATCACAAATCTGGAAAACACAACCTAGGCCACAGGAGCATTTGTGAGTTCAGTTCAGAAATATTGCTAGATCTCTCACTTTGGTGGAAACCTGTGAAATGTATCATTTCACATTACTGGACAAATTTAAAAGTAGGTTTTACCCCGTGTCTTGCAAATGCTCTGAGGACATTTTGCTGTTTATTTAGAACAGTGGTTTTCAAATTAAATTTGTAGGAAGAGGAATTTTTAAGAAATATTAAAAATTAGGATTTCTGGCATCTCTTCTCACCACATGCAGTACTGAGTATATGGTTTCCAACCTGCATTTTAACAAATATATAGGTGATGATGTCACTGCCAGTGTCTGAGCTACAAAGTACTTGTTTTCTGTCTATAGTAAGACACATCATGTAGAACTATAAATCAAAGCACATTTCCTTTATCAATATTTGTTGTCAATCATGATGTGTTTTGTAATAAGAAAAGTTTACATTCATTCAAGAGAGAGCATCTTGCCTACTGACTTTCACAATGTGTTTTGGGGTAAGAAGGGTTTACACTCATTCTACAGCAAGCATCTTGCCTTGAGAATACAAAGGAGAGGCTGCAGAAATAGTTGAGGAGTTAAGAGCCCTAGCTGTTCTTCTAAGGACCTAAATTCAGTTCCCGCTTTACTAGGATACTAACAGATTACTGTAACTTCAGCTTTCAGGGATCTGATGCCCTCTTCTGGTCTCTGCGGGCACTGCACTCACATATACATACATATACACACAGACACACAAATAAATACAAAAACAAGTTAAATCACACACATAATTAAGGGAAGCCAGTCTTATTAGCAAGTGCACATGTATCGTACAATGCTACATTAATACCAAAGCCGTGTGAAATAAAGGTCTATATAGAGAAAGTTTGAATGGAAGCATATTTCATCCTTTTATTTTTTACTATAAAATCATGAAATGTATTAAAGGCAAAGGGGCATAGAACAAAGTAAGCGGTTTTGTTTCCTCATATTAATATGGACATAAGACAACTAAGCTGTGAATTTATGAAAGTATAACAAGTTATTGTAACAGTGTGCTTAGCATTGGAAAGCTTAAGTTTAAACTTAGCTTTTGTTTAATTAGCAAATAATTACTGAATACTAAGTATATTCAAAATACCAAGATGTCAAAGTAACCAATTTAAATTCTTTTATTTATTATTTTTGCTGTATATGTGAGGCGGATGTGTGTGGAAGTCAGAGAAAAACTTTGTGGATTCAGCTCTTTCTTCCACCCTACATGGGTACTAAGAGCAAACTCAGGCCGCCAGGTAAAGCTTACACGGCAAGTGCGCTGCCCACTGAAGGCTCTTTTCAGTCCCAGAAGATGGATGCTCGCCAAAGCTTACTTTCTCATTCGTGAGGGCAACAATTAGTCAGGCAATTACAATCTCTTACTAAGAGTGATATGATAACAGGGAAGAACTTAGTGGTTACTAGGAACCAAGTCAAGTTCATGAGATTTTTCAGCTTGCCACTGTGCAAAAGCACAATTGCCACATTTTACATGGAGTGGTGACGGTATAGAGACAGGCTCTTGACAGCCGAAGTAGAAGCTACCTAAAAGTCTTGCCTTGACAATTCGTAGGGAGCTTTAAAAAAAATAAAAATAAACAGGAAGCAGGAAGACCAGGTTTAAGGATGAACAGGATCTAGCAACCAAAAGAGAGAAAGTAGAAAGCAGATCAGCCAACTTCCGGTGATGACTATGACGCTCTGTCCCTGCCTTCAGGCTGCCTCTGTTGCTCTTCAGTGAGCTCACTGCCCAGTGAGTAGAAAGGCTCATCAGAGAGGATACTAGAAAGGGCCCTGTTCGATCAAAACTGGTTGTTTCTCCATGAGGGCAGTGGCCAGGTATTCTAACAGAGAAATGATTTCCTGAAGTAAGGGGACGCAATCAAGGGCATGGCAAAGTTTCCAGATGGGCCAAAGTGATTAGTGTTAGGGTCAACATGGCTAAAATATAGACCGAAATAAAAATTCACTGCAAGGAAATAGTAAGGGGGTGGGGAACGTTTTTTAAATAGATTGACATTGAAGGTTTCCAACCTAGGGGGGTGGTTTGGTGTGTAAACGCCTTGCTGTGCAACCATGACAACCTGAGGCCTGCTCACCGGCACCCACATATAAACCTGGGTTTAGCACTGCATGTCCCAGCACTGGAGCGGTGAAGGCAGATACATCCCTGAAGCACTCTGGCCAGTTGAATCAGTGAGCTCAAGTTTAGTGTCAGACCTCTCTCCGTAACTACAATGGGTAGTGCTACAAGACCATGGCCAGTGCCAACCTTCAGCCTCCACAGACCAGTACACAAATACATGCACACATGTGTGCATGTATATGGACATGCAGACACAGACACACACACACATACATACACACGCAAACGCATACACATATACTCCTAGAAATTGAATTCACTGCTATTTGTGCTTGTATTTAACTTAGTTTTACACATGGCCTGAGCCACCCAACTTGGTATCTACTGGTCCAGAAAAAAAAAATCAAGCCAGCTGGGAATATATTCATGACATTTATTCATCTATTTAATAAAAATCCATCCAAAATCACTTCCGAGATGGACAGCTATGGTCCACAAAATGATATATAAGTGCACACTTATTCGGCCTTTCAGGTTCAAGAGTTTAAAAGCAAATTTAATCATAGCATGACTCATGCCCTTTATTTCTTTTCTTAGTAATAATGTTTCGCATTTAAATAATATATTTTAGCTAAGAATACATCACTGCACCCAATCTCCACATAGCATTAGCTCTGTTCCTTAAACAGAAAGCCGCTGTCTTCTTTGCACTTTAGAAAATTAAGTCATGTGTGCAAAGTCGTGCTAGCTATTAAGAGTGGGGATCGCCAAACAATCCCACATGCTTACTTGAAGCCACACTATTTGTACAAAGTCCAGCTATCATTCCAAAGCACATAGCATTTTAATGGAAAGTTCAAAAAGGAGCAAGAGTTAGCCGATGCCTCGGGATGTTCTCAGTCGACTTTATTGCATCTGAAAACATCCGATGACAAGGCACGAAATAGCAATGAGTCTAGACAGGAGTGTTTAGGGAACTAACTTTTTCAGTGGGAACAGAAAAACCCGGGAAGGAGGAAATTCTAAGCCACACCTATAATTGGCAGATGAATTGGGCTGTGGCCCAGCCTTTATGCTATTTATTGTTAGCAGGCAGGATATGTGCCACCACAACAAAACCAACATGGAGACCAAAGTGCAGCCTTCAGGCAGCCAATGAGTGCAAACCAGCTGTGTTGGCCATTTATTTAATGCAGAGGGCCTGTCTAGAGTGGGAAAAATACTTTTGGAATCCATGCTTATTTTGCACAGCTAAGGATCTACATGATTGTTATAAAGATGCAATGAACTACCACGCACGGGAATACTTCATAAATTATAAGATAATATAATGGAACCATAAATAATTTGTACAAGGACCTGACCATACACTATAGCAGTTTCTCCTTCCTGAATTGACCTTTCGCAGGCCATGTTGGAAACCCCCACTGTCTTAAACTTCTATTTCCCTGCAAAAAGTTTTCATAGACTAGGATATCAAATTTGGCTCTTCAATCTTCTCCCCACTGATATGTAGAAGTGTAAAACCACTGAGAAACATTACCTCTCCCAGTGAGTACATAGCTCATTGAGAACAGTGCAATTATTGATCAGCTCAATGGAGAGAGTTACAATGATGGAATTCCAGACAGAAGACCCACGAGCAGAAAAGAATGCTTGGACATCAGGGCTCTCCCGAAAAGCTCGAATCATGTTCCTGGGGTTGTCACCCAGTTGGAGTAACTTGAAGCTAAACAAAAATAAGTTCCAGGGACAGCAATCATTCTCAGGATACAAGTGCTGGCTGCATATGCTCTATAATTACCAGAATAGCATTCAGTATAGTACACAGAGGAACAGGAAGGTTGGGCCTGAACCTCTAAGGTCGCCAACTCCTCGGTAATGTATCTATGTATTAAAGTTTATGTGTCTGAGTGTATGCCTGTGCACCACGTGCGTGGCAGGCAGGTACCTATGGGAGCCAGAAAAGGGGAAATGGATCTCCTGGAACTGGAGTTACAAGCAGTTGTGAAGCATCATGTGGGTGCTAGGAAACAAGCCTGGCACCTGGGCAAGAGGAGCAAGTCCTGCCAACCACTGGGGCCTCCCCAGCCTCCTTCTCCTGCCACTTTAATGTTGATTTCATCTACTAGGGTTCACAGCTTTTCCATGAGAGGCTAGAAACACCATGCACATTTAAATCGCGATCACCTCCAACTGTTTGTTTGTTTCTATGCTCTCTTAGTTATCTCATTGGCCATGAAACTAAATTTTTAAATATTTTTTTGAGGTTGTAATACAATTATGTCATTTTCTCCTTCCCTTTCCTCACTCCAAACCTCTCCAGTGCACCCATGTCCCTTGCTCTCTTTGAAATCATGGTCTTTTTTTCTTTAATTGTTGAGATCTATGTATATCTCAGCATATATATGATACAAACACACATGTATATATATATGTATATATACACGTATACATATCACACATATATATATATCCATAGATACAGTGTATATAATGGTACTTGTATATATGTTTTCAGTACTGAGCCTTTAGTATTGAATGTTCAGCTGGTGAGCACTTCAGTGGAGAAGACTAAACAGTCTCCTACTCTGAGCATCCATTAATCCCCATAGTTCTTTGTGTAGGTTGAGGCCTCGAGAGCATCTCTCCATGCAGTTTAGTGTGTCTATTGGTGTGTTATTTGTATTCGGGTTATGGCCAGGCAGCCATGTTGTTGAGACTTTATGAGACACACTTCCCCAGCACACTACGTTCCTTTGGCTCTCCCGGTCTTCCCAGCTCCTCCTCTGCAATGACCCATGAGACTCAGGGAAGGAGTTATACTGTAAATGTATCTGTTGGGACTGGGCTCCTTAACTCTGTATTTTGATCTCTTGAAGTTCTCTGTAATGGTCTCTGTTGCATATAAAAGTCTCCTCACTGGGGGCTGAGGGCTGCACTTACCTACAAGGCCAAACCTTTAGAATGCAGGAGTAAGGTGTGTGCCAAGCCTTTAGCAGTTGCCTCCAGTTTCTTTCAGAATCTTTGGCATTCTTAAAATTGGAGGACAGAAAAAAAAAATTACTCACACTCCTGGGCTATTTGAGAAGTGATCAGTAGAATACAGGAGAACAACTTCGCCCAACACGTGCAGACTACCTACTAAATATCAAACCTTGCCCTAGACACGTGATTTAAAAGAGAACCGTGAACCCTGATGCTAAACTGATTGCTTTGGGAAATGGGCAAAGGACTTTTTAGTTGTCTCTTTACATTTCTGGAATTGAAAAGCTAAAAACTTGAAGTAAAGCAAATAGATTAGTGATGGCCTCTGTCTAGCACAGTCTTCCAGGTTGTTTCTGCCCTTCGCTGTCTTTCAGCCCCGGCACATCTCTGGGTTTCTGAGAATCAGTAATATGACTTATTCTGCCCCCACGGAAGCACAAACAAGGTGTGGCCTGCAGAAAGCAACTCCTTGTTTCTCTTTAAACAATGGCCAACCTTGCAGCACATATAAACCCACTTCAGCTTTCTTTATTTGCCTGCCTGTGTGTAACGTGGATCCAAGCAGGTTGTAGCATCTTACTGCTTCCCTCATTAATTAATGAATTAAATAAAATCTGTAACACATGTTCATTTTATGTTCGCATGAAAATCATAATTATACCTTTTCAAAAAATTATCCTTTAACCGTTCATAATAGCTGTTCATTATGGGACCACCTACCTCAAAATAATATGCTTGGGAAGAACCCATAAATTGTTTCTAAAGCCCTTCCAGTGTGAAGCATTAACTGCAGAAGACGGTGTCTTCCTAATAGGACGGTGGCGTTTCAAGGCATAGCTGATAAGGCTTCAAAGCGCCCTTGCACTCTGACCCCAGATGGAGGGATGGAGCCGAGCCATGGGGGAAGAGTCCCATGGTGTTTTTTTTTCTTTACAGAAATAATAAACTGCATTGTTGTAACTCAGCGTAAGTAGATTGGAGTAAGAGAACGGTGCCAGAAGCCACTCATACCCTTCTTTAAAATGGAAATTCACCGTCTGCTGCATCACATGGACAAAATACAGAACTATTTTTCACAGCTTGTTCACTGAACAGATTATTGTAGAGAGAAAAAAAAACTTTTACATTTTCTGCAGATTCCCAAATCTTAGTCAAAAAAACTCTTGGCAATTTTTAGCAGTGGAACAGATTTCACTTTCAGATTGAGATACTGCATTTAGCAGTAGTCAGATGATCTTCCAAATAAATATAGACTCGTTTCACTCTTCGTTTTCTCTTTAAAAAAATGTTTTCATGAGGTGTCTTGGAGGAAACTTGCACTTATTTGGTTTCCCCAAAAGCTAAAGGGAAAAAAAAAACTCAAAGGTCTAAAAAACCACAGCTAAACAAAAGCGGAAATGTTAGACTGAAAATGTCATTACAAATAATACGTGTTTGTCACAGCACAGATTAGTAAATAACCCCAGGACGCTTTAGAATTAGCTGCAAAAATACTACAGCCTTTTCTTCCCTAAATCTCAGCTCCCCAAAATATTACTAAACAGAAGTGTATGTGTTCGGTACACTCTAACAGGCAGCAATATGTTGAGACGCTTCACACAAAGAGGTCTCTGGGCCGCTTTCCTCTCTCTAGATTAGATCTTTCACACAGGTATAAACCAGAGCTGCACTCAGAGGCTTGATACCAGGACCAACGGTTAGTGCTAGAGAAAATCGAGGGATATATCAATTTAATACAAACTCAATCTGCCACTAAAATGTGAGAGTAATATTAATACAATCCTACGCTCAAGATCTACTTCCATCAACTCCAGACCTGCTTCCCAGCTTTCTAAATTTTGCCGAAGGTAAAAGGTGCCACCAAAAGTGTGTGTGTGTGTGTGTGTGTGTGTGTGTGTGTGTGTGTGTGAGAGAGAGAGAGAGAGAGACAGAGAGAGAGAGAGAGAGAGAGAGAGAGAGAGAGAGAGAGAGAGAGAATCATGGAGAAAGTCCAGAAATACCAGTTATGCCTTTGCTTTCATATTTATAAAAACATATTAGTAGCAAAAAAAAAAATGCCCACTAAATTCCAAATAAAAAATTGTTGCTATCTTTATCAAGTTTTTATTAATTTGTTGCAAGGACATTCCACTGAAATTAAAGATGCTCTCAGCCTGGAATGCAAGGCAAAGAAAACAAGACTTAGCATACTGCAGAGAGCATTTTATTATTCTTCTAATGACAATTCTCCTATCTGAGAAAGTGTCCAGTGTGTCTAATTGGCAGAGTCACATTTTCATGGGAAATGTGACATGTGAGAATAGATTTGGTTTTGAACCCACTCTGACCCTTGGAGGAGTTTCAAGTGGTAGAGGAGGAGCTATTCTCCTCACATCCTATTCTCCCACAAATATTTGGAAAATATTAAATAATAAAATTCCTCTTTATTGAACACTTTCTTATTAGAAATTAAACAAATAAAAGTGTGAAAGTCAATAAAACTACCACATCAAGACAGTGACGTATTAAACTATAAAATTCCATGTGATGAGACCAAGTTTTTGCCTCCAGGACGACAGCCGAATGAGGCTAGGCCGAATGCTTTGGGAGTTTGGTGAATATGTTGTTTTCATATAATTAACCAAATAGTGGAGGGTGATGGATCCGAAAGCAAAATGTAAAAGCGCAATGTTCAAGGATTTTTTTTAAGGCTACAAAATACTATTTGAAATGAACTTAAAATTGTTTGAAACTGTGATCCAATTGATTGAAAATACCAGACCTAATTTACAAACATTATACCAATAACAACTAAGGTACCTTTTTTTTTTCATCTTATAAACTTACTCTCAACCAATACGCCTTTTGGAAATATTCTTATGACATATTATGTTTTGAAACTCAAGCTGATTAGAGTTCAGACACTATGAAGAAGTCGGAAGTTTGAGGGATGCCAAACACCTCCATCTGCAGATGAATACAAGCCCAGTGGCAAACCTGCCAGTGGGTCCAGAGGTGTGCAAGGGCCAACCTTCCCATGGATCCAGAGGTGTGCAAGGGTGTGGAACAGGAGGGGAGGGGCGAGAAGACAGCCACACTTGCTTCTGGTTTTTTCCCAACATGATAAAGTAAGAAAGAAAATACCCAGGGAGAATTACAAGTTGAAATGTTTTTATACCATTCAGAAATTAACCCCAAATTCTCATCTTTTCTTAAATGAGTCATCTGGGAGCTCATTACATCAAGAAAAATATTAATGGCATATTAGCTTAACCAATAATAATTATTGCTGTTATAGCAATAATAACTACTGCGATTTGTATACAATAACAGCTATTTCTAAAATTAAATGATTTTCTCTAGATCTTATACCTAATCTGAGTTTAACTTTAGAAGTAAATTTGAGACAGGCTACTAAGCTCAGCCGCTGGAGCCCGTTGCCTGGTTTAGAATCCGGGCTGTTCAAGCCCGTTTCCCCCTTTATCAGAACGTCTTTCATTAGATGAATTCCTGACAAATGCTACGTTCGGACAGTCTTACAGACCCACTATAAGAACCCACAAGGAAAAGGTTCAAGCCAATCTGCTGCAGCTAGAATTCAGCTCGCCCAGTCCACAGCTACCCAGCTGATAGCTGCTGGACCCAGCAAACGAAGAAGATAGCAACACTAGCTGACAATGCGGACACCAGTAGACAATGGTGTAACACGAGACTCCGGGAGTGTAGACCAGCAGCTATCAAAGCGAACAAGTGTGGCCCCTCACAGCAGAACTGCAGCCATGAAAGGTGTTTTCTCGGTGCCTGTGAATGATATTTTGTAAATTCATTTTTATCAGGACTAAAGGTAAATGCTTACGGAAACAGCTGCTAAGTGGGGTTTCAGCTGTGCCTTCACCGCCATGTCCGTCCCCTGGCCCTTTGGCCGGCTCACCTTTTTCTCTTCTTCCACCCAGCTTCCTCATTGCTGCCCCGCCAAGCTCTCAGTCCCTCTGGCCTGTACGTTGCCCTGACCTAACTACACACGCTAGCCCAGTCTCTTTCCACGTTGCCTTGACATTTCGGTGATGTCTTTATATACGTTCCATGGTTACAAAATGCGGTATGCAGGAGATGGGAACTCTCCTGGTCTTCAGTGAGATGTCCGTGGCAGACCTCCTGTGCCGAGATGGCTGGCCCACTTCCGGTTCCTTTGGCTTTCTTTTCATTCCTGCTTTTCTTTGGTCTTGTTTCTGTGTGGAGGAAGGAGAGAGTGTCTTTCTTACTTGGAATCCTGTTGTTGTTTGGCGATCATGGCCTTTCAACATCTCCCATTTGTATTGGTAGAACCTACAGAGGTTTACAAATCTCACTCCCGCGATTCCATTCTCTCCAAAGCCACTAACTGGGCTCTTTCTTCTCTAGGGAACCTTTAATGGATTCTTCTGTGGGTGCCAAAATGTCTAGTTTTTTTTAAAGCTGGGCATATAGCACAGGTAAGTAATACAGGAACAATTAGCTGAAACATAAGATCATGTGCAAACAAGGAACTCAAAGGACATTTTATCCCCCTACGTCCAACCCCCTAACTTCTGCAAGGGAAGGCACACATCACCCAAGAGCTGCAGCTAGTTTTCTGGACTTTTAAAACAGAACCCAGTTTTCTGTCCGGTTATACCAATGGCCTATTTTCACGTGTATCTTTAGTTTTATTATGTCTCAATAAATTAAGAGAAACACACTTGCCAGAGATCGGTGGCAATTTCCCCTTGGAAGGAGTTCCTTTACGGTGTCCCTGACATTGCCTTTGTGGCTCAGCAGCGCATGGGAACAAGACAGCATATTGTCAGATACAGCTAAGGCAGTTTGTAATTATGGGTTCATAATTTACAGGAATTTGGGTATAAACCTGTATTATTTTTCTATTCAGATTTCCATGCCTGCAGGACTACAACAACAACAACAACGATGTATTTTTTACTTGAGCTTATATGCCAGGAGAAACTGTAAAAGGCATTTTTTTTGTCCAAAGTTTTCATTTTTAATTCTAAGTCTCTGAAGAACCTGTTGAGCATCGAGTACCACCCTGACTTGGTTCACAGACAGTGATTAGGTGCTATAGAGGTGTTTTCCTAACTATGCAATCTACTGTCCGTGGGCATCCCAAGGGGGACACTAAAGCTGAATGTGCAGGGTGTTCCCATATAAAGTTTACAGTAACTTGAACCTCCGAGTTCCAGGGCAACCTGAGTTTTTGCACTTAGAAGGGACTTCTGGGTCATCCGATTGATATCAACTCTACCAAAATTAGCAGAGATCAAAGTGCTGACTGTCTCAACAGTCTGATGTTTATTAAAGGCTTCCTTTGACTTCCTGATGGTGCCAATGGCTTAGATTCTGTAATTTGGTCCCTTTAATGAACCTGAGTATTGAAACCATGCTTTGCTATGAAGATATAATTTCTGTTGTTACCAAAATGATAAAAAAGAAAATTATTAATAACTAAGATTTAAAAGGAATATCCCTTCCTCAGGTTTAATTTCTTTCTAAGCATCTTAACTTCAAGTAGGAATCAGAAGAAATCTCAATGCACACATATTAGGGGGGGAGGAGTTTGAAACAGAATAAAATTAACTTGCAATTTTATTTAACCTATTCAATTTTTTCTTTCTGAAAAAAAATATAATTAAAAGGAGAAAAAATTGTTCCTTTTGTCAACCAGTTAAAAATCTCAAAGCCCCAAATTGCTCACATGCTACAAAAGAAGCTTAATAGTTTGATTAAAACATAATATATAAAATCTCTTTTAAATTTTAACAACTCCCCTGCTTTGATTTAAGTCTGTCTATTAAACCAATATTATTTTGCTTTCCATTCAGAGAAAATGCGTTTACACTTTCCATTGTCATTTAACAATTTAAACCAAAAACATATTTCCCTCTTCTCTTTCTCAATAACTTCTGCACCTCACATTTCCTGAGTTTTTGTAAGCCCACCAGTCTGCTGCATGTGCATCTCCTATCCTGCCATCACATCTTCATAAGATAAACTTTCCTCTTTCAAAATACCTTGTTCAGTTCATCTGGTACACAGGATAAAGATGAAATATCTAAATTTACAATTATACATTCTTACCAAGAACTAAGCAAGACTTAGCAAGAACTAAGTCTTCTCTAATGTATTCGGGCTTTTTATAATCATTCAACACATTTTTATTTTACTTTAAAAATAAAATATTATAACAGGATAACATACATGCTTTACCATACAATACAACCAATATATAACTTTTCTACATATTTCACCAAGTTTTCTGTCAAAAACTTCTTCCTGACTATTTAAATATGCTTAAACTAATGGTTTTCTGTAATTTGTCTTTTTTCCCCCTTTGGAAACATACCGTGCCATTGTCAGTTTTTAAAAAGAAGCAATTTCCTGACTTTTGAGATTGAGTAGGTCAAGGAAAAATTACCACTGTTGAAAACCCATAATTAAATAGAAATGCAGCTGGTCTTGTGGGAAACTAAATTAAGTTTGCTCTATTAATACTTGATTCTGAAGTGCCATTCTGAGTTTTCAGCAAGGGTTTCAACCAGAGCCTTGCCTTGCCCACTGTCTTCACTGACCACATGTATAGGAGGATGGCGGCCCTGGCCTTCGAGGGACATTACTGATCTGCCCCTTTCTCAACTCAAAATACCCTTTTCTGAAGTAATTCTTAAAGATACAAATAGTCCTTGTCGATTTATCTCTATTTTAAGTAAATATATGTTCTCCTTAAACATTAAATCCACTTCTCTAAGAGACACATTTTCAGCATAAACCTTCAGGATAATTCTTATAAGGTGAGACATTTGAGGACATACTCTAAATCCTTGGGTTGCTTTTTATTCTTTTTTATTTTTCTAAATGTGATATCACCTTATTTCATTTTTTAAAAAACTCACAAAAATGTGTTTACAAAGAGAACAATATTAGATTTATGTAATTCCCAGGTCTGCTTTCTGACTGTGGCTTTCATCATGAAATTAGATTTCATTTAAAGAGTTAAAGTATTTTGTATAAATACAAGCCTTGTAAACAAATGCAGCCATTTAGAACAATTTTAAAAGTCATAATATTTGTCACTGCTTAATTTGAGTGGAGAAGCACCCTTTAACCTCCTCTAGAAAACTCCTGATTTAAACCTGAATAACATTTACATAAAATTAGGTATAATGTGAAAGCCTTATTAAAGTAAATGTATAAATGCCATAAAATTATCTATGTATTTAAACAGTTATCATCCCCATGTCAAAGCCAAAGCTGGGTATCAGAACAGTTGGAATTATTTGCTATATCCTTTAGGATGATACATTATTTTTTTAGGACATTTTAAAGGGGGCAACAACTTGGTGGGGAGATAGTAATTTAACAGCAAATAAACTAAAATGCTTAAGCCTGGAAACTTTTATTTTCAGGCCACCCCACAGAAAAAATAAAATAAAATAAACTTCTTCTGGTAAAGACTGTTCTGGCTTTGTTTCTGTTTTATTTAGAATTCCTTTAAACACATCTTTACCCAATGTGTTGATTTCTTTATGATTACGATGCGCTTTGGTCTAAAGCTACAGCACCAGGGTTAGGAAATAGGTGTATACAGTTAAGTATATATTGCAGTAGCTACCCTTTTACAGGAAGAGATCACTGGGAAGCGACCCAAGCACAGGGGCTCCAGCAGGGAACACTCGCACTGAAACCAGGCCTTCAGTAAACACAGTTCTCTGTGAGATTCTGGTTCTCCCCTGCTCCCCGCGTCATTTGGTCAGTTCTGTTCATTTGTTAATGTGCTGTCATAGACTCTTCTGTTCCCCAAGGAAGCAACCCTCATCCTTGGAGTGTCACAGGCTCCTTCCTGGGAGCTCTGCACCAGTTTCCACAGCTAGTGAACTCAGCAGTTCCCTGGGGGTGTTAGGGACCCCACTGAGCAGCAGCTAGGGACAGCACAGTGCAGGGACTTACCCAGCTCCCAAGCAATATTATATTTCTGATAGAATGATTATATAATTCTCTTCTCTCTTTCTCTCTCTCTCTCTCTCTCTCTCTCTCTCTCTCTCTCTCTCTCTTACACACACACACACACACACACACACACACACACACACATTCAGCCCCCAACAAGTGTACTGGATGCCATTTTTGTGTTTCCTGTCAGAGTCCTGATGGGTGGCACTGTCATCACAATGCGTGTGGCTACGTGGTGGAAGAGGTGGAGATGAGATGCAAGGGTCGGCTTCCTTTCAGGCCTTGTTTTAGTGGGAATTTTTGCTTTGTTTGGCTTTGTTTTGTCTTTTCTTGCATCCACTTAAAAAGCCTGTCAGTGCAAGCCACCTTAGCATCTCCTATGCACATGCAGACAATTGCTTCCATTTAGAATATGGAAGTAATTTTTAAAAATGAAGACGTATAGTTTCATGCCTTTCTTTTTTCACATTTATTCCTACCTGGCTTTCAAATCACCAATCCGGAATGTCAAGTTCAATTACAAGAGACTCCTATTTATGCCATTTACTGGGTTGTTGTACACACACACACACACACACACACACACACACACACACACATACATACACACACACACACAAAGATTAATATTTTAAAAAGTTCAAAGCTAAAATTATTTGAGGCAGTTTCTGGAGCCCATTGGATCTTACAGTAGTTAGCACAGGAACACAATATTCATTAAACTCCTTGTTTTTTACTTCTATTTTCCAGTGCCACATATGCACTATTACCTGTTTTTTTGAGGACAGCCACTGCAATCTGTATGACAAAGTCTTGTGAGTGGATGGTGCTGAGTAATAAGAATATTAGTCAGCTGGTAGGTAAATCCAGATGCTGAAATACTAAACCTCCTGTCCAAGAAGCTCGTAAAATGAGACCCAAGGTCCCTCTGCAGTAAGTTCATCAGTGAGCAGACATCCTCGCGTGGGGAACCTTCTTTGAAACTTTTCTGATTCATAAATAATAGAGTGGTTTACGAAGAGGAAGTTTATGGGAAGCAGCAGTCAACAGTCTCACGATCCATCTGTTGTTACAAAGCCCAGGAGAGCTGAGTCAGGAACTACACTGTTACGATGGGAAAGACGCAGGGGGAATGCTCCTGAAAGAATTATTAACCCACAGCATCAAGGTTTGCCTTGTGAGAAGCCTGAAGCACACGTGGCTGGAAGGAAAGGGACCCACCTGTGTGAAGAAATCCGCGAGGCTTACCTTGACTTGTTTCGAAGAATACCAAATGCAATTTTTGATATTTATTCAAAGGCTTGCCAAGATGTATCCATATTCTTTCTTTAATTACTAGCTAATTTTTAAAAATTGTCTTCAAATATGTTGTTTGTGAATTTTTAAAAGGGATATATCTTTAGTGTTGTGTTAAATAAGGGATTTGACTGAATACAGTATGAAATTAAAATAGCCAAAAGCAGAATATCTTTTATGTGCCTTTTTTTTTCTGACCCTGACTTCACCCCTATTTTCTCTTGACACCCAGAACATGTGCATAGATAAATGAAAACAAAAGGTTAGTGTCACATTATCTCTATTTTTTTTTTTTATTCTCTTTTAGGTAGAGGAATTATTGTTCAGCTCCGACTTGCTTGGATTAATGAGTCTAAGCTGGAAAAGAACGAACTGAGAAACATGCTTCTACGCAGGAGTCTCAACAGGGAGGCATGGATTGCTTCCGAGTTCCTCAGAATGAGATCAAAAGTTCAGCTTTCTGTCTCCAGCTCAACTATGAGAAATGCATGCCACCACAGCTGGAGAGCACGGTGGGTTCTCAGCAGAGAGCTCTTACACCTCCTTAAATAAGAGCAGCAAATGATATCTATAGATTTCCAACAGCACAAACTTAGAAATGCCATGCAATTAGTCTGCCCTTTGCCCCCCCGTCAGCTGGACGCATGTTTTTGCCAGTGTGAGGGAAAAGATGAACTAAAAATCTCGCTGAAACCACACACCCATGTCGCACAGCCAGTGAAGTGCCCATCAACCACCAGGTAAAGTGTGGGGCTTACAGAGCTAACACAACTGCCAGACGCCACCTTCCAGGAGTCCCAACCTGGTCTGGAATATTTTGTTGTCGTTTACAGGCTACCCTTAGCACCAAAAAAAGAAAAAAGAAAAAAAGAAAGAAAGAAAGAAAAAACCCTACACATAACCATCTTTTAAGTACAGCCTGTTGGGCTGAGCCATATCGAAAGGGCTAGAAAAAACAAGCCTTTAGCCCATTTTTTTTTCCCTGCAAACGTTGACTATGGCGCCATCTTCTGGCACTGTGCATTCAGCAGTTGCTGCGTTCCACCGCCGGAGTGCAGAAAGTTCACGATTTAGAGACTGAGTCAGCTTCAGCCAGGTTTTCAAGCTGGTTAAGTATTCATTTGTAAGTGAGATGTTGGGACCTTTTAACTGACAGCTCTAGTCTTGGTTTTCTGTTCCTTTAAAGAGTCACCTCTTTGTTCTTTGTTCTGTCACATCGTTTCCTGCTATTCAGTTCTTATTTTTCCCTTCAGAATGTCCCCCCCTGTTCACGCCTCTCCTCCTCCCCCCGCCTCCCTCCCCTCCCCCCGCCCTGTGCTTCCGTTGGGTTTGGTCCCTTCAATTCTAGTGCTAACACCTAAGTTTGTTTCAGACCCTGATTCCACAGTCTTTCCTATCCTCTGGTTTATTTTTCTTTATGCCTCTTCACCGAAACCACCGTCATGATTTTTTTTTAACATTGTCCAAACAAGTAGAAATTAACAAGATGTGAAACGTAAATTACCCCATAATTGCTCTGAACCGTCTCCACAGCCACACACAGCTCTCGCTGCTGCTGCTAAACGTTAGAAGGAGAGGCTCCATCTTTTCATGTGCATTCTCGGCAACAGATAAGTAACCAAAATAGTAATGTCTCTTTCAACCTTTCAATATGTTCAGCGCAGTTAAACACCAAATGGAGTAATGGTAACACACGAGGGGAGTTTGAATCTTTGCGGTATTTTGCAATCCACCATAGATGGAAGACTTGCAGAGCTGTGCCAGGGGTGGGCGGTGATACAGATTGAGAAATAATTAGGTGAGCCGAGCGAGTCCTAACAAAGGCACAAGAAATGGTATAGTGGAGGGAATAGGATTTCATAGAGTTCGAAGAACTCTTAAATCCCCAATTAAAAGAACACACCAAAGAGATGTGGGCATTTGTTTTTCTAAAATAAAATTTTAAAAAAAGAAAGAAAAAAGAAAAAATTAGGGTGTGTATGTATGGGTTTTTTTTTCCCCCTTTCTCTTTTTTATCGAGCTTGTCAAATTTTAATCAGGGAGACAGATAAGTGACAGACGAGGTGTGGTAAAGGAGAAAATTGAAGAAAGGAAAGGAAAAAGACAAGCGGTGGATGGGGGAAACAAACTCCGCCCCCTGAGAAGGAGGTTTCCGCTAAAGGGAACAGGATGCAGGGCCCAAGTGAGGCTGGCTGGGAGGCCTGGACTTGGAACACCCCTTTCTTTCTTTCTTTCTTTCTTTCTTTCTTTCTTCCTTCCTTCCTTCCTTCCTTCCTTTCCCTGGGAAACAAGAAACCAAAACAGGAAGTGTTTCCTGAGGCAGTGAATAAGAGTAAAGTGTGTGCCAGACCAAAACAGAAAGCAGAGAGGGGCTCCAACAACCCGGCTTCACCAGCAACTGACCCAGGACAGTTGCTGGGTGCTGCACAGCCCTGTCACAGGAGAACCCACAGGTCTCTGCTCCCTGCCTCACCACAGAGGTGTCTTAAGCTCACTCTGCATCTCAGCCATTGGCTCCCACACTTGGTCCCCTACCACCCCTTGGGAACTTTTCAAAGTCCTTCATGGCTGGAAAGATGGCGGCCCAGCAGATAAGAGTATCCGCGTTCATTTCTCAGCACCCATGTCAGGTGGCTCACCTGGGAATGTCCTTACAGCTCCAGGAATTTATGAAACCTCTGGAGTCCACTGGCACCTGCACTAACATGTGTGTAACTGCACATAGACACACAAACACATATACATATAATTTTATAGTAGTAGTAGTAGTAGTAGTAGTAATAATAATAATAATAATAATAATAATAATAATTAATAGTTTTTAAAAAGCTCTTATGTCTAGGCCACACCCCCATAGAGACTATTTACTAAGTTACTATATTAACTATGAATGTTTGGGAGTCTTTCAGACCCTGCTAAGCACATGCATACAGTGACGGGAGCACGGACCACCCCAGTGTGCAGCAGAGGCAACAGACTAAAACTGTCCCTAGGGTGCAGAGTGGGCAGCCCAGGCCAATTAGCCCTGCATGGCCACATGACACCCCTTTAAGCGACAGCAAGCAACACTAACGTTTTGAACTGCTACCAATTCCGCATGTCTGGGAGTCCTGCAATTTCCATTCCAAGGCCATTACCCATGCCCGCCCCCTGCCCTTGCAACAGAGACAAGTCTATTTCCGAAGTCTATGGCCCAGGACAAGCTATTTAACTCCCCAGAGCTTTAGCTCTTCCTTTGTGAAGTGGGCTTTATCACAAAGCTGGTGAGAGGATCAAGGGAGATAATGCTAGCAAATCCCCGGGCTTAGTGCCTGCCAAATAGTCAGCACTCCAAAAATGTCAGCCGTTATTATTATCCATTTATTCATGAGTCAACTCTCTGCCAACAGAAGGGATTTTAAAAAAAAAGTCTTCTGAGAAAAAGTATGGAGAACTTTATCACAGTAGCCTGGGGAGGGGACATCCAAGGGACAGGGGAAGACCAGGGGCTTGAAGGTTAGGGAAAAGTGGAAGTGAGACAAATAGGGGGGTGTGGTTCTTTGAAATCCAAAGGCAACCCTCTACCTTATGGTTTGGTTTTGATTTTTAATCCCATGTTTTAAAAGTGGGGATTTAAACTCGACTATTAACCCAACAACTAGGGGAACGGAAATATGCACCAGGAGAGGGAAGTCTTTTAGAAGTTGCCAGCAAGCTGAGGGTCCTTTCCCACCTTCTGTGCTTCTGCTCTGCCCCTTTAAGTCTGGACAAGCCAGTCGAAATTCTGCCATCTAGGACTTCACCAAGGCCATGAGGGCAGGTGCCACCTGTGAGCCAGGCTTCTGATCCACTTGCTGCTAGTCCGTGGAGAAAGCCTCCTGTCTCCGTGTGGCCTGAAACTCTCCCTGAAAGCATAAAGCCATGCCTGAAAGCCTGGCTTTGTAAACAGCCCGGCTCTTGGTGTAAATACGGAGATCCTGGGCAAGTGGCCCTCTTAGGGAAACTCAGATAAGGTACACCTCACATGAGGGGTGGGCAGAGTAGGAAAAGTATTGAGGGGGGACTGCCAGGCCAGTTGAATAAGAAGAATGCTTATAATTGAGTTAAATGTATTATCTTTAAGCAGTTGAAGTCTGAAAGACAAATTAACCTAAGGAGACCTTGGTAGCCACCGTGGTGGGGTAATACAGCAGATCGCGCTGGGTAGGCAGGGCATCCTCAAAGGCCAGGAAAGCTAGATGATTGGCCATTATGTGTAAATTGGAATCTGTTTTCACAATAATCAACTTGTTAATTTTCAATGAAATTATTTCAAAGAAATTTCTCATTTCCTGAACACTCTGTGCTTGCCTCTATCCCTTTGTCTTTCACTAGATGGATGCAATGTCAATGTTTAAAAGGAAGTATTTATGCCTTTCTTTCAGTAGTTAATTACTACCTGTCACGCAGTGGAAGATTTCAGGCCGGCCAAGCAGAGTGAAACGTGTAGCCTCTCAAAGCAGAAACGCAGCACTCAGTCAACAGGGCTGGACACCTGATGGGAGCGGACTTGGTGCTTGCTGCAGTGGGAACTGGTTAATGAACTCACTCAAACTGGCTGACCCCACCCCCCCAGCCCCACCACAAGGAACTCTGGCAAAAAAAAACAAAAAAAAAAAACAAAAAAAAAAAACATGGTGTTAGGGATGGAACTGCTTCTCCCTAAGATGCACACGCTGGGAGTCTTACTACCTTAAAAGAACCAGTAGTAAAGAGAAAGCCCATGAAAAGGTGACTAAGTCAGCTCTTTGGTATAGGCACTGATGCAATCTGCCTGCAGTCTCACAGGAGAACCAGCACTGAGACAGCGAGATGCCACTCACAGGGGAAGGGCCAGCGAAGGCACAGGAGGAAGAGGGACATCTGAAAGTCACCTAGAGTGGCCTGGAAAGGTCCCATCCAGGTGACACTTCTTCTTGGACTTCTAGTCTGTAGAACTGCAAGAAAAATATATCTTATCGTTTGAGCCACAGCATTAAAAAAAAAAAAAAACTAATATACCAGCGAAATATTCAAGGGCCCTGTAGTTCTTCCTTATCGCCCGAACACTCCAACTCCCTTCAGTTACTTCTGTGTGTCCTCCTCTCTCTAAGTCTCAGCTCCAATTAGTCCCCGAGCCCTCTGGTCAAAGATCCACTATTCCGATTAAACAAAGGGATTTGTAGGAGTGCGTGTATTAAACACCCCAGGGCCCCAAGCTCCTTCGTAGGGAACTACAAAGGCAAAACTGCTCACTAAGTATGGCCCAACTTGTGTCATGCGCCTAATTCCTTTTCAAGTACAATAAAAAAGACTTCATTATATCAGAGAATATAGCCTGGGCACAATTTCCATGTTGAAAGATTAGTTCTGCCTGGATCCAGCACACATGTCACATTTCTGGAAAGCCATTTGACACAAATCAGTCTAAAAAAAAAATAAAACAAGCAGGTGCATAATATATTACTCAGAATAAAATAAACGTGGCTTCGTCTTCAAGCGCCAGCCAGAGTTTATGCCCACCAGTAAACCTCCACCAGCTCCTGTGTGTTTGCTGCCCTCTTGTGTCTGTTTTGGGAATGGCTTGCTCGCAGAATCAGGGAGCCATTCACCTAGGGGTCTCTCTTTGCGCTAACTCTGAAAATGACAGGGCCATACAAAGTTGGAGTCAAACCCCCTTTCTATGTAGAAATTATATCCGTGTAAAATGATTGTTTCATTAGCACATCAACTAAGCTGCAAAGTTTCAATAAACACTTCCGTCCCTCTATTTATGATATCTCAGTAGACTATTACAGACAGCAGCCTTTTCTTTTACTTTAAGAATTAATAGGTACTCGTATTTTGGCCCACCATTTTATTTAGACAATTATTCTCCAAGTATTCTTTAAGCATTGTTAATTTTTATTCACTTTCTATAGAAAATTATGTAAAATATATTTGTAAGCAAACCATAGCTGTTAAATTCCGTATCAATATACTTTAGTTTTGCTTGAAAGACCAATTGCTAATTCCACCATTGATATTGCCATCAAAAAAAATGAATATAAGCAAGCTGCCAGCACATGACCTCTTTGCAGACTAGTTTAGTGTGCTCATAATTACAGTACAGAAGGTCGTAGAACACATTAAAGTTGATTTCGCCAATTCAGGTCTAATAGGCCTTCGCTTTGGTAATTTCCTTGTTTGTGTACGTATCATAAAATATGAATTGGCACAACCATCTGAGCCCATCCCTATTTCGCATTACTAAAATGTAGTTTGACTAGCATACATCAAAATTTAACCACCCAATTTATATTTATACTGCACTCAGCTGTATGGCCATGCTTGCATGGGACACAGGTCTCACTTCTCCTGAAGGAATGGTTAGATTTACCCATGACGATGCACTAACCAGAACTCCAACGTAAGAAGACTGTCAAAAGGACAAGCAAGGGCTCTCTCAGAAGGTCCCAGAAGACACAGAGGTAGAATTAATACCCTCTCTAAGTCCTGAGAGGCAGGCAGCCATTAGCGCCAAGAGACTCAAGAGGGAATCACAGCTACAAGACAGGGTAGAACCCAGTGGCAAGGCAGGAGCGCGTGGTCTCTCTGCCACTGATGCTGGTGGCAAGGCGGGAGCGCGTGGTCTCTCTGACACTGTGCAGCATCAGCACATGGGATAGCCATCACTGCACTGTACTAACAAATACCTAAGGAAAATGGGGTGAGTGAATGGGGCAGCTGATTCATCAAGGCACTTTCAGATACTTAGTGTGGGGTTAGGAGTAAATTTAAAAGTAATTCATCCTTCGTGGGACAATCCTTTATTTTAAATCCTGAGTGTTAGTATGAAACTGGGGATGTGTGTGACATGCCTAAGAGAAATGCAAATATCTGACTTTTAGAGGCTTAATTGCCAGGAAAAACAACCCAAGGTGATTTTATTTTTGCCCACTATAATATAAACACAAGTGTGTGTTCAAAAGCACAAGACATTGTGGGGTTTTTTTTAGAATTAACTACTATAATATCACCACTGAAGGACGCATCCATCTCACATTTTACTTTTTTCCTCAGGATATATATATATATACACACATATATATACACACACATATGTATATATTCTCCTCCTCCTTCAAAGGCAGTAGTGTGTGGCTACTTTTGTGATCATTCTTTTTTTTTCCTACCTGAATAAAGAATAAGATGAAGAGTAAAACAGCACACATTCAGAAGTGTCTAAGTGTGAAGAAAAGAGGGACTTGCTGCTGTTCCATGCCTGAGCTATCAGTGAGAACCTGCCCCCTCCAGTTTCAGAGCACTTGATTGCCTTTGTGAGAGAAATATGGTGATGTGCAGCTACCTGGCCACAAACTCCTTGGAGGTACGCACTGAATCTGAGTGGTTTTCGTTACCTCTTCCTTGACCCAGGCCTTAGGAAGCCTGGGACATGTGGGAGAGAGGCCTGAGCAGGAGAATCTTGTCCTGGATAAACATCTCAAGTCCTCTTCTCCCCAGGGCCAGTCCAGACTGCTCTGAGTTCAGTCCCCTCCCTGTAAAATGGGCTGATAGAATCTGCGAACTTCAGGCTGGAGAAGTGGCTCATGGGAAACACAAAGCTGCTGAAACATGAGGATCGGAGCTTGTGCCTCCTGCACCCTACAAAAGTAAAGCAGGTCATAGGGGCACATCTGTAGCCAGCGCTGGGTTCAAAGAGACAGGCGGCACCCAAGGGCCAACAGGGAGAGCTCAGGATTTGGCGAGAAGAGCCTGTCAAAAGAAAAGAGTAAGAGTGGTCAAAGACTGCGCTTGTCGGCCTCTCGCCTCCACATGCAAACACATGGGCAATAGCATAGCACATACATGAACAGGTTGTGTTACATATACACACAAGCATACACATACAAGGTACACACACATGTAGGAACACACACATACACACATACATATATGTACACACACATACATTCACAAACATGCATGCACAAATATACAAATAAACACCTGAATAAGCACACAGACATGCACACATAGACATACACAGAAACACACGCATGCACAGACATGCATACATAGACACATACACAGAATAGCTCAGAATCTCTATTTTTGTGGCAATGGCTGCTCTTATATAAGTGTACACACATGTCCAGCACATGTGCACGCGCGCGCACACACACACACACGTACCTGTATCTCAGAATAATTGATGTCAGATAAAACTATGTACTCACAGGCAAATTTGAAACTATGCTATGCTGTAAAACTGCTTGAGTTTATCAGGTATGCCAGAAGAACTAAATACACATTTATGACATCATCAAATTTCATGACACCAGGATTGGATCCACAGATAGAAAGTAGAGCAAAATGTCCATGGTAGCTAACCTTGTATGTAAACTCTTAGACAAGGATGTTGCTGTCTGGCCAAACACAAATACAGATGCAGATGTTGGTGCAGATGTGAAGGCATTTCAGATAGGACTTTCATTAAAACAAGAATAAAGGGATTACTATCTATATAGTGTGGGTGTGCTTCTAACTAGCTGGAATCATGAATAGAACAAAATATAGGCTCCCCCAGGCAAGAGGAAATTCTGCAGCCTGTGGATATAAAGACCCAAGTCAGTCCTCTTAAGTAAACCTCTCTTGCCTGGCAAGGTGGCACACAACTGTGCTCCTAGCAGTCAGGAGGGGGAGGGAGGGGACTGCAAGGTTAAGGCCGTTATGAACTACAAAGCGAGACCTTGTCTCAGGGGCTTGGGATGTGCTCAGCAGCAAAGCACGTGCCTAGCAAATGCAAGGGCCTTGCTTTGATTGACGGTACCTTAGAAACAAGAGGGCCTTTCTAAGCGTTCATGCGTGTGTGAGTGCGTGCATGAGTGTGTGCGTGTGTGAATTGAATTAAATTTATATGCACGGCAGTCCTGTTTTCATTTCTGCTCCTGTGATAAAATGTCCTGACAAAAAGCAACTTTGGGAAAAGAAGGTTTATTTTAGCTCCCGATTTCAGGTTACAACCGTCAGAGCAGGGACATCAAGGCAATGGGAATTTAAACTTGCTAAGCCGTCTGTCATCTCCAGTGACAAGCAAAGAGAAAGGATGTCATTTGCTGCTGCTCAGGCCACTTCATACATACAGTCTAGGACCCAAACCCAAGGAACGGAGCCTCTCTCAGTGAGCTGACTCTTCTCCCATCAACCAATGGAAACAAGACAAGCCCTTCAGAAGTGTCACAGGCCAATCTTACCAGACAGTTCCTCCCCTTACTACAGCTGTCTTCCCTGGTGAGTCGAGATTGGGTCAAGACATCGCAACAGCTCTAACTGTTACTTTTCTCCTCCTCGCTATCAAATACCTGACAGAAGCAGCTTAAGAGCTGAAGGGTTTAATTCAACTTACAAGGTGAAGGACTGAGTCCACCCCAGCAGGAAAGGCAATGACAGCAGCAGGAGGAGGCAGCTGGTCACAAGCATCCATGGCATGAAGTAGGGAGTCGGGGATGCTGGTGTGGTACTCACAGCGCTTCATCCTGTTTCCTAGGACCAGGACCTCAGCCCACGGACTGGTGCCACTTGCCTTTAGGGTGGGTCTTCTTAACACAACCTAGAAACTCTTCCTAGGTGAGTCTAGGCCATGTCAAGTTGATGGAATTAACCATCACAGCAACACACACACACACACACACACACACACACACACACACATACATACACACACACACACACACACACACACACACACACGTGTGCACCAGTTGATTGTGTTCCCTAAGAGTAGTCTAACCCATATGTACATAGACTTATGTACACACACACACACACACACACACACACACACACACACACACACACAGGAATGTATTTGTCACATAGTTAGAAAGTAGGTACCTTTGCAAGGACTCAAAATGGAATGTTCTTCGGAGGCAACAGTTATATGTCCTAACATGTAATACCACAGACATTTGTGTCACCTCCCTTCACTGCAAGGCACAGAGGTAATGTCGCCCTCTTCTCCTCTGCATCCTGCAAACTGTCTCTCCATTTCTCATCCTGTATCCCTGCCTGCCCAAAAGAATCTCCTCATGGGTCAGCCTGATTATTGACAGTTTACTTGTGTCCTTCTCATGAGTCCAAACATTGTCTCACCAAAGGAACCAATCATATATTCTGCATCCCTCCTATCCACTCTACTTATTTTTGGCTTCCCTGAGACACTGGTTTCAGCATCCCTTTGGATGCTAAAGTCCCTAGGTGCCAAATCCCTTAAGTGAAATAGCACAACACAGCAGATGACATATGCAGCTCCTCCCGTAAACTTGAAGTCAAATGTGGGTTGTGAATAAATAACTCACATGCTTTGGCTTTAATACTGTTTTATATTGCATCCTTTGTCATATTTTGTTGTTGTCCAATCACTTGTCACAGTGTTCATGCCTTTTAAAAAGTTTTATTAGAATGAAATGTTTGTCCACACATGTGTTGGGGAGAATGTGATGCATTTAGCAGGTGCTGATTCTAGCGCAGGGGTAAGAGTGCCGAGATTCTTTTACACACAAAATTCTCTTTCTTCCAGTACATAATGAAATACATAGGATGAGCCACTGCCGTTCCCTGTGCAGCAGAACAACACAAGGAATGCCCGACTCTTTGTGGATGCCAACTATCAAGCCTCCATCGGTCCCGCCTCCGCCCCAATCTTCTCAATCTCTGCTTGTCACTCTTCTACATTCAGACAGCTTGTCTTAAACTTCCGCAGATGAGAAGAAATGCCTGTCGTTTGTTTTTCTGTGTCTGGCTTCTCCCGCTTAACATAATGTTTTCTAGTTCTGTCCTTCTGACTACAGTCAAATCTGGTTTATGCTTTTTCATGATTAAATAATATATCACTGTGATTATACTCCAGGATTTCTTTATCCATTAGTCTATTCATGGGCACCTATGCTGCTGTATATTAGCGATTATGGTTAGAGCTGTAGTAAATATTGGAATACAATTAACTCCTCAGTGAACCAATGTCATTTCTTTTGAGTAGCTGCCTAGATCCCGGAGCATATCTATGATTCAGGCTTTTGAGGAAAGGCCGTGCTGACTTCCACAGCCAGCATCTGTATAAATGGACATTGGCATCAGCAGTATATGAGCTCTCTTTCCCTATAGCCTCGTCGACATGGTTTCTGCTTTTGACAGTAGCTGACCACTGAGAGGCATCATCTCATTTCGATTATGATTTGCATTTCCTCTGTGGCTTGCTGTGTGATTAGTCGCGTATACATTAGATATTTGTATTCCTTCCTTTGGTAAAAAGCTTATTCGGATCATCCCCCTTTTAAAATGAATGGCAGTTATCTTGGAGGCTGTTTCTTCAGCTGTTCAGTGTTCTGAATTCCTTTCATATTCTGAATGTTAATCTTTTGTCAGATAAAATATTGGGAAATATTTTCTCCATTCCATAAGATTTTGTTTGTTTCCTTCACTCTGTTGAAGCTCTTCGGTTTGATAAAAACTGATCTCTGTTGTTTCGTTTTGCTGCTGTTTTGTCTAAGTTGGGGTCTTATTAAAGTAAGACTTCCTTTAAACTTTCATAATTTAAAGTCTTAAATTTAGGTGTTTGATCCATTTTGAATGCTCGAGTCTTTCACGGAGTGATTCCATCTATGTGGGTTCATTTCAGGAGTCCATCAATCTGCACTTCTGTTTCGGTGCCAGTACCACACTGTTTTGGTTACTAGAGCTTTGTAATACGTTCTGGTCTCTGGTTCTGTGCTTTTTCCTTGAGACATCTTTGGCTATATGGCGTCTTTTGGCAGCTTCCACATGGACTTTAGGCATACTTTCTCTAGTTTCACGATGAATACGGCTGGTGCTTTGCTTGCATTGAGTCTGTGAGTCTGAACTTCTTTTATCCTTAGTTGTTTGAATCCGTTTCCTCAGCTCCCTCCTCACTGTCTTCCGACTCAACACCTTAGCCTGGTGTCTGTATTCTTAAATTGTTTTCTCCTGTTCTTCTCATGCAAATACAGTGTAGGCATCCACTCCCCTGGGAAGCCTGTTCTGTCCACTCTCTGGGCATCACTCATCATTGTTTCCTTAATGAAGTTTCTCTACGTTGCAACATTATCATCATCTTTATCTCAAGCTTCTTGCTGCGCCTGCAGCTCTTCCCCACAGCCACCTGACAGAATTAAAGTCGAGGAATCAGACACCTAAGAGAAAGCCACCATTCTGACTAGCGGCTGGAGGCAGGTGCTGGGTCACGAGGCGTCTCTGCGCATCCTACCTGGAACCAAAGAAAAGATACGTCTTCCTCCCATTAAAGGTTGGTCAAGAAGCCTGGAGTTAGTGATTCGATGACTGGTTAAAACAAACAAACAAACAAACAAACAAAAACTGCAGGAGGGCAATGCTTGAGTAATGTGTACGGATGAAAAGATATGAGTGTAAAAGGGGAGCACATCAGCATGAGTCCAGACAGAGGCCATCAGGCCTCGCATTAAGAGAAAGATCCTGGCTTGTGTAGAGACTGGGAAGTGCTCATCAAAATGAAATGATGATGGTGGTGGCGATGGTACAAATGATGACAAGGACTGGGAGAACAACAGGCAGGACTGGAAATGGAATGGAAGGTGAAGGGCGAGGAGCAGCAGGAAAAAGAAAAAAATGGAGAAGAACACTGAAATGGCCCCACAGAACCGTCCTCAGAAGGACAGTGAAGGAATGAGCCAGGAGAGTGGTCCTCAGAAGGACAGTGAGGTACCAATGACAGAGAGAAGACAGCAGGTGAAACGTCGGTGCTCACAGACCAGGAACTCGTCTTAAAATGGCAAAGGAATTTGCTATTAATTTTATTGAGGAAAGCCTCTTTGAGATGACAAGCTCGCATATGACATCCATGAGGCCCTCTTTGAAGTGCCTATGAATTTTTCATGGCTGCCAACATTCATTATATTGTTCACCATAATTCCTCTTTTAGGAAACTCTCCTAGAAAATATTCCAGAATGTGGTCATGAAGTCTTTCAAAAAAAATTACATGATCTTAAATTAATATGATGGAAGAAAGTAAGAGCATTCAAGAAATACCAAAGAGAAAATTAAATTGGTTTTTTTTTTCTAGGTACCTAACAAATCCTTATAAAGGGATGATTTGTAAAAATCAATCATTTCTTTCTTCCTTGCCTATAAAAATCAAAAGTAGTTCAAAAAAGAAGGTAACATTTTTGTGTTAAGAATAACTGGCATTCTAAAATAATTATTTGTAAGTAATAACAGGTTGGACTGTAGTTTAGATAGCAGCCTGCCTCTCCGCACTGGGAAAATGTGCTCGGCCTCATAAAGAAGCCACTGAAACACTGTGGGGTTTGGCATCTCCCTTTGCTATTTGAATTCATTTATTCTTGGCAAAACTCAACTTCCTGCTCCTAAGAAGAAAGGTTTTTAAAGTCTCATAAAACTGATTCCAAAGTTTACTTGGACTTCAAAAGGCTCTTAGGAAACAACATTTTTATTAGTTAAATGCATGGAGTACGGAGCATACGGATTACATTTTCTTCTATCTCAAATAAGCAACAATTAGGGCAAAACCAATGGGATGTGGAATCTGGAGATGCTTGGCAAAGGGGAAACCTACTGGGAACCTCTTCCTTTACCAGGAGTTCCAAGAAATGACCCTCTCTCCCAACAGGAGCCCAGTTCTGTCAGAGAGCTCCAGGCCTGAGGTGCAGCCCTGCTTCCCAGCAGATTAACCAAGGCCACAGCCCACTGCTAAGGGAGGCATCCTCACAGTGGGGTCCACCTCCAAGGCTTTCAAAGGCAAAAGCAAAAATGCCTGTCCACTGGCCTTTTGTTAATTAATGTGGCCTGTTTCCATGACTTCACGTCGTGGGAACCTCATCCCAATTCCCTTTTGATGAGACAAATTAGATTCTCTGCTTTGTAACTATCACCAGGCTTGTTCCAATACCAAAGGACAAAAAGAAACAGACGCTGCTCCGGTGTAGTCACCTGACTTGGTGGGCCATGACCTTCAAGGGATGGACAAACTGACTCTCCTTCTTGGGTAAATTATACGCACAGGGAGATGGTTCAGACATGAAGACCCAGATTCAGATCCCTAGCACTCACATATAAGCCTGACATTGTGGCACACTTCTGTACCTGAGCACTGGGGGGGGGGGGGGGGAGGGGGGTGTCGGGATTAAGTCACATTGATTCCCAGAAATTAAGCCAAATCAATGAGTTTTTGATTTAGTGGGATCCCCCATCTCCAAAAACAAAGGCTGAGAATGATTGAAGCAAAGATATCCAAAATTGACATTGACATCTAGCCTTGGCTAGGCTATGTGTTCGTGTACTCACAAGCATATGGGCACACATATTAACAAGTAAGCATACCTCCATGTGTGTGACACACACACACACACACACACACACACACACACACATTTTTAAAAAATAAAGACTGAGAACCAGCAGAAGGGGCTGAGGTGAGCAGGAAGCCTGGGTAATGTGTGAGCCTTCCCAAGTTCTCAGCCATGGCCGTGAACTTAGAAAATAGAAAGGAAGCCACTCAGCCCTTCCTAAGGACCATTTGGGTTATTTTTTATGTTTTGAGTGTGTGTTAAACTGAAGGCCTTTAAATCCCAGCCCGTTTGAGTTATTTCATATAATAAATCCTTTGTTGTCCAGGCATCAATTGTGTGATTGGCCAAGGACTTCAGACCGCTTAAGGAAGCAAGATTTCATCATGCCTGGGAGCTTATGAAAGGTAGGCCTCCTTCCTGTCCCCTCGTGCCTGCCTCGGTCCATCTTGTTAGGGCCGTCAAATGGTCCTCCTGCTGAGCAGAACTTGTAGAGCAGCTGTAGAATCTGGAGCTACCTGGCCGTGAAACTCCAAGTCATGTAAATGAAGTGCGCTTTCCTCGAACCAGGGCCAGTGAGTCTGGGAATGTATTGGAACTATAGGCAAAAATCACTCAACATTTGCCCTGCCAGGTGGCTCTGCCATGCTGTGCTTGGAGGTGGAGAGCTCAGGGTTGACGGGCCACAGGAAGGTTGCCCAGGATGCGTTGGGGATACCCTGTGGGTTCTGGGAAATGAGACTAATGCGGAGAGCCGTAGGAACGGTGTTATGAGCGGCTTCCCACTACAGTGGTTCTTGCCAAAAAGCTGCGATGACTGAAAGCCAGAGTGATGGCCTGACAGTTATAAAAGCACTTCCTCCTCTCCCAGAGGATCCAAGTCTGACTCCCAGTACCCGGCAGGCTGCGCACAGCCGCCCAGTAACTCCAGCTCCTCCAGGGAACCTGACACCATCTTCTGGACACACAGGCACATGCGCACAAATAAAAAGTTAAATAAAACCCTACAAAATAAGAGAAGATTGTGGAGATTCTCGAATTCTAAATAATCTTTGTTATCATTAAACAATAAAATTCTAATTAGTATTTATTATGACTTATGGTAATGAGTTCAAAAATCAGAGTCAAAAGAAAAAATAAGGCCCAAGACGGAACAGGTAATATAAAGGAGTAAAAATGAAACAGGTGTTTAAAGCACCTTTTAATTGAGTGTATATTGATATATGTGTTCATCAATGCATATATCATGGTTAATTTTGCTACTATATTATTTTATTAGTGTTTGTATCATATGCGTGTGTGTTTTCTGCTTAAGTAGAAAGGAAAAGACAACAAATTTGGGAGTGAGCTCAGCTAATAAAAACACGGAAGGAGCAGGAGACTGGCCTGTATGCTGGACTCGCATTATCACCAAGGAAACCTCCCCTGAGCCACCTCTGAAAGCCACATGAAACACACACACACACACACACACACACACACACACACACACACACACGATGACATAGGAAGATGGTCCAAATGGGAGAATTCACAAAGCAGGCTGACCTCCTCGTCTCCTAGGATCTAAACCAAAATGATAGACCAATGATTAGATGCCCAACTACTTGGAGGTGAAAGAAACGTTGTTTTTAGGGAAGATAGTAAATCTCAAACATTAAAGCCAACACATGTGCCTAGGACCATGACAAGAGACATTCAATCGCTAGTCAACGTTCAGGTTTAAAGACTCCCAACTAAACTGGTGACCCCCTTCCCACCCATGGGTGCTGGGTCTGTACAGCCCAAATCTTGTATGCCCTGCTGCTTTGAAGCCACGTCTCCTTTCCCGATGTGTGTAGTACGGTTACTGAGACCAATCTCAGGAAGGCAGACTCAGGAAAAAAAAATATACAGAGTAAGCTAGAAAAGCAAAAATAAAGGTATAGCACTCTCGGTAATAAATTAAATATTTATTAGGTCATAAGGTAATGTATAAGTGACACTCACATCCCTACTTGTAGGGTAGAAAACCAGAGAGAGGTTTCGTTCATAACATGGGTCTCAGCAAGAACAGGATCATGGCGCTGATCCACCACAGCGCTCATGACGAGCATTGAGGGCACTGGGTAGGCTACTTTACTTAACCCTGTGACAAACACCTGAAAAAAAAAGCAACCTAAAAGGTTTCTCTTGGTTCATGGTCTCAGGACTATCCATCCATTGTGGCAGAAATCAGCGGTGTCTGGCGTGGCTCCGTCAGCGGTGGAACTGCATGGCAGGCTGTCCCATGGAGGATGCGGAAGCAGAGAGCTTTGCCTCTGGAAGTGACTATTTACCTTCAGGTCAGGCCCCCAGAAGCCCACTTCTGCTAGTAGAGCTTTGTGAAACTTCTAGTAGGATGCCGCTGAAGAAGAGAAGCCGACAGCTGTTGCCACAAGTTCACAGCCTAAGATATTGCTCCATTTTTTTTCTTTTTAGTTTGGGGTCTTTAACCTTTAGCATAGACACCGTTGTGCACCATCGTCTTATACCTTGCCTGTAGGCACTCATGGAGTAGGCTGCGTGGCAGAACTGGCTGAGTCATGTGATACTCCTGGGCCTCTTTCCTAACCTGCCTCTGAATTAGCTTTCAACTCCCTCCTCCAGGATAGAAACAGAGAACCGTGTCTCTCAGATACTTGTCACTGTGTGTCAAAGACAAAACTCCGGTAAGGTGAGAAAAGGTGCGAGCAGAGGGCGTTCACAGCTGGATCTCAGGGCAGTGCAGGTGAGGAGCCCTCACAGCTGGATCTCATGACCATAAAGATGGGGAACCTTCACAGCTGGATCTTAGGACTGTATGGGTAGAGACCCCTCACAGCTGGATCTCAGTGCAACCAGTAGTGGGAACTGAGGCAAATCACTTCCTCACTCCAGCTCTCTCCAGGCTCCTGTTTTTAGTTGTGATACCAGGAAGGTGGGTAAAAACATACAGTTCCATCTTCCCAGACTCCCTACAGTCTTTCCTGGGACAAAGATCCTGCCATACTTTACCATTCCACATGCCACAGCCAGCATTAATTCTTGAGCACAGGACTCCATGTTGTGTCAATAAAACATAAAATACCAAATAACAGGTTAAAATTAAGCATAAATCTAAAAATGTGTTGATCTGGGAGCTTCTGCAGTCTGTGTCCTGGCCCTGGATCTTTTCAGATTTAATCACATTTCACTCCAAAAGAGGTGCAGATGCTGTTGTGTGGTCACGTAATCCCAGCACTTGGGCAGCAAGGGAGGGCGAATCTCTGAGTTCAAGGCCAGTCAGGTCTACAAAGTGAGTCCAGGACAGCCAGGACTATAAGAAAAACCCTGTCTCGAGAAGAAAGGAGGAGCAGGAGGAGGAGCAGGAGGAGGAGGAGAAGGAAGAAGAAGAAGAAGAGGAGGAGGAGGAGGAGAAGGAGGAGGAGGAGGAGGAGGAGGAGGAGGAGAAGGAGGAGGAGGAGGAGGAGGAGGAAGAAGAAGAAGAAGAAGAAGAAGAAGAAGAAGAAGAAGAAGAAGAAGAAGAAGAAGAAGAAGAAGAAGAAGAAGAAGCACAGAAAGCGATGAGGGCTTGTGCAGCAATGTGACCACTAGATGGCAGCACTAACCCACCACAGAACACTTTCAAAGCTGTTCCCAGCTACCCCTTGAATTGAACCCCAAGACTGAGCTTGTCAGGAATAGTGCACTGCTCTGGCTGGTGTCTCTTCCTGAACCTTCTTTTATTTCTAATTGTAACGAATCTCTGGTTACAATTGATGGAAGACAGATGGTCTGTTGCTTCAAAGACAAGATACCAATGCATAGTTAAGTGATTTTTTTCTTTGTGTGTGTGATTTATATTTTCAATGAGAATTTTTGCAATCATTATCATTGTCATTATTTAAATATGGCATTAATGGGGAGAGATCTATAATTCCTTGAGACTGATCATCAGCAATTCAAAAGAAAAGGGAGAAAAAACACATTAAAAAATTTGCCTTCCTAGAGAAGCATGGGAGAATAGCAAAGTAGAAGGATCCAGAGGGTCCTAGAAACCTACAAGAAGAACATTATGATAGACAGATTTGGGCCCAGGGGTCCCGCTCAAACTATGGCACCAGACAAAGACAATACAGGCCGTAAACTTCAAATCCCTACCCAGATCTAGCCAATGGTCAGAAATTCTCCACAGTAGAGTGGAGAGTGGGATATTACTTTCACACGTACTCTGGTGCCTCACCTTTGACCATGTCCCCTGGAGAGGGAAACCTGGTGGGACTCAGAGGAAGGACAGCAGGCTACCAAGAAAAGACTTGATACCCTATGAACATATACAGGGGGAGGAAATCCCCCTCAGGAACAGTCATAGGGGAGGGGAATAAGGGGAAAATGGGAGGGAGGGAAGAATGGAAGGATACAAGGGATGGGATAACCATTGAGATGTAACAAGAATAAATTAATAAAAAATTTAATTTAAAAAACCATGAAAAAATTGCCTTCCTTAGATGCTTTTTGCATCCAAGACAAGTGCCCTGCATGATTACCTTCAGCCCAAACAATATATTACTTCCAATGGCCAATAGGAAAATCACACGACTAGTCAAAGCAGAGTGGATATAAGCAAATGCCTGACACACCAAACAGGAGCTCGGGGCTGGTGATCGAAAAGGAGTTCATAAGCAAAGATGAGACTCAACTTGGTTTGGTCCTCCGCTTGCCTTTTGGCCACTGCTCTGTCTCCCTCAGCACCCATGTCCTGCTGGAGCCCACTGCCTTCCTTGAGCAGGCATTCTCTTCACCACCCCATTTATTTAAAGCATCCTTTTGTCAGCTCCCTGTTACTACACCCAGAAGTTCCCCCTTGCTGATGTCTTTCTTTTTCTTGGAGTCCATAGAAAGTAGGATGGGTGAGGTGGGAAAACTAGGGATAACTTGGAGAATGAAAATAATAATAATAATAATAATAATAATAATAATAATAATAATAATAACAACAACAACAACAACAACAATAATAATAATGTCAAGTCTCTATATTTGGATTGCAAGCTCCCTGGGGCACAGAGCATCCCACCAGAGTTGACAGGTACCTTACACACACCTTACGCAAAGCAGGACAGGGCAAGTATTAACCAGATGGTTACTCACATTTACACAAACGATGAGAGGTCACAAAATGAGATCTTAAGCACTGCTTTATGTATGTCTGAAGAACTTCGCCCACTTCACCAAGACTTCCAGCACTCTGCTGGCTCTGTGCCGTTGCCCCTTCCCTGCTGCTTCAGGTGCATAATTACTTTTTTCCCCACTCAGAAATATTTTATTAATTAAAATTGCTCATTGTACTGCCACTGGCTTTTTCTCTGCCTTGCCAAGCCCTGCCCAGAAGCCTGGGGTCAGGGGGGCTAGCTGATGAAAACTGTGCCTGGAGCCCTTGTTTTGTTGCCCCCTCTCCACGCCCAGCCCCACCCCAGCTTTCTCGGTACTGTCCTCATTACTGTCTGGTCCCCGGATCATCATTGCCAGAGCTCCCTCAGCCCTCTGGATTCTGTCTGGAAATAACTAGTAAGGAATTCTGGTATTATAGGGAGCTAATAGCCCCCATCCCTTCCTATAAGCTTGCCTGCAGAGGAGCACATTGCTGGAAAGCAGATCACACAGCTCACCTTGGCCAGCCTAGGGCAGTACATTATGGTGTCACACACAGGCCTGGGGCCTCTGAGCAGCTTCTCCTGAACCTCCCTATCTGTAGAGCAAGCTGTAGACTTAGAACCCTGAATTCTCTACCCAAATATATCTATCTATACTTGATTTTAGATTCAGAGCCCAGACATAGGGACTTGGGACACTGGTATCCAAACCCTAGACCCAAAGGTGGCCCGCAGAGCAGATATTTGTGAAACTAAACAGAGTTTGGGTGCCCAGGCCTGGATGGCAGCCCAGGATGCTGGGAGTGCTTGCTCAGAGCTAGAGAGGATGGAGGAGAAGGACCACTAACCCGTGCTCCCCTCTCCTTCCTCTGATACCATGGTCTGGTTCTATGGGCACATCTGGAGTACTCCATCTGCTCAGATAGGGAGTAGAAAAGTTGTATTCACTCTTGTGTCAGCTGCTGAATTCTGGTATGGGGTGTGAACCATCATCAGCACTTCTGCCCTGGGGTCTGCAGAGTCATGGAATCCCTAACAATGCTGCTCACTGCTTCAACAGCCCGGGAGCGAGCCTTTGAGGTGCCCACACCCACACGTTTAGAAATGTCCACCCCCAGATCAACGCTCCTTGAGCTGTGTTGAGTGTGGCTTTTGTTCAGTATCCGCAACAGGTACACAGGGGTCTTAGGGTAGATTGTGTGTAAAATATATACTTTAAAGAAAGGCTATTGGCCCAAATGTATATAAAAGGGGAAAGACATGAGCCCTGATATAAAAATAGCACAAAGTTAGCTCACATAAAAGGCAACTGGGTATATTCTTAGCAGTGTATTGGGCACATTCATTTAAAAGCAAAATCACTTCGAAACTGCATTGGCCAAGTACAGTCTTGTCCCGTACAAGTCTTCCATGAGCTACTTTCTTATGCATAACTTCAGTAAATTTTTTAACCCCACTACCCTTTCTACATTAATCCAGGCCTTTTTGGGCCTCCCCACTGCTCCTGCCACTCCCTACAAATTTGCATTGACATTTTGTCCCTTATTGTTTTGCCTCACGTGATCACAGTAGCCAGATGTGACAACAAGTGTATGTTCCTGAGGGCTAAGCCACACAGAACCGGGTCTGTGTTCACACGTCACCTTCGGTAGACTCTGGGGATACTTTGCCTAGCATATTCATCTGAAGGGAGGGTCCTGGAAGAAAATTTCAGTTGGCGCCTCATAGCATGTAGGATTAGGAGGTCATGACATGCCTGCTGAGTAGAACTCAGGGATCGTGACATCATTGCTGTATGACTGGGTGCTCATGAGATCACTGCTGTGTAGGATTGGGCTACCATGATATCACTGCTGTACAGAACTGACTTCGTGAATATGACATTATTGCTGTGTAGGACTCAGGAATCATGACATCATTGCTGATGCCTGCAGGACCATGACATCACTGCTACGTAAGACTCAGGGATCATGAAATCACTGCTGTATGACTGGGCATCATGACATCACTGCTGTGTAGGACTCGGGGTTCATGACATTATTGATGTATGACTGGAGGATCATGGCATCATTACTCTGTAGGACTCAGGGATTGTTACGTCATTGCCATGTAGGACTTAGGGATATGACATCATCACCTGCAGGACTCAGGCATCATGACATCATTGCCGCATGACTGACAGCAGGATCATGACATCACTGCTGTGTAGCACTGGAAGAAGGTCACAGAGCATTTATGTGACAGAAAACAAGGCAGAAGTTAGCGCTTAGTGAGTCTTATCTAGCTTGTAGGACCTTCTCACACACCTTCAACCATATCATTCCAACACTACGTTCTTCCTTCTGACTCGTACTGTGTCCTACTGAGGTAAAGGCCACATATGGCTGCCAAGCTCAGGAAAGATGAGGCATCCAAATGTATGTAGGGGAAACGCATGCCCACTTCATAAACATAGCAACGCCAAACCATAAAGTCAGGAAGGCTCCTCAATATTTTATATCGATCACATTAGCAATACACAAAGTGTACTTTGTGAAACCAACTTGTTATTAAAGTGAATCTGTTTCATTTTACTTTTTTTTTCTTTTGTTTTTGGAGACAAGGTTTCTCTGTGTAGCCCTGGCTGTCCTGGACTCACTTTGAAGACCAGGATAGCCTTGAACTCACAGCGATCTGCCTCTCTCTCCCTCCCCGAGTGCTGGGATTAAAGATGTGCACCACCACGCCCGGCTTCATTTTACTTTTTGTAAATAGTAACAAACTGTAAATGAGGAGAGCGACAGACAAAAGAGGGAAGAGAAGAGGAAAAGAAAGGACAAGAAGAAGAAATAGAAAGAAAAATCACTGTTCCACTCTGACCCACTTCCTCTGTCTGCTCTGGTCCATGGTGATGGTGTTTCTGTCACTTGGAGAGGTCACCACACTCATGGTCTCGGTCTGTGAAGTCACTTTTATCTTGGAAGAAGCACACACCAAGAGCTTCTTTGATCAGCTCTGTGTGGCCTTTGATCTCTCTGGTCGTCCTTGGGCCATGCTTCATGCAAGTGGAGTCTCTGCTCATGAACCTTACCAGGAAGGACGGGAGCCCAGTAAGCTTCTTTGGGCATTTGAGACTTTTACCAGAAACCAGTACACATAAAATGCCTCAGGTCTCACCTAACTGGGGCATGTCTCACTTTTTTTAAAAGGCAGTGATGGGAGAATTAATTATTTTCTTCTTGCAGTAATGTTAATGCATTGAAAAGGAATATCAGTCTTTCTCTCCTTGAAACAAATCTATTTCTGAATATAATTAAAGACCCACTCTATTTTCCTACCTGGTTAAATGTTAAAACATACCTAAACATTTTATGTCTTTCAATGACTATAGTCAAATGATTAAAAATTACAAATTCACCCTCTGTAGAGATGCCCTTAGGAGCGGCATGACTTACATCACAAGAGGATACCATACCAGACTCAAAAGATGTGCTGTCACCATCAATGCATCATATGTCCATTATTTTTTCTTGTTTGAGATTGTAATGTAATTTAGAGCCCGTCCTGGACCACATGTACTTTCAAAGCTACCATCTCTCACACACCCAGCCTTCCTCTTCTGCAGCTCACTCGATCACATCAGAGGAGAGCCTCCGGGTAAGAATCTGGCTCTATATCAATGTCTCTTCTTTTCAGGCTAACTGAAGGGGTTGTGCGCTCCATACACATCCTCAGAGAAGCATTTTCCAACTCCATAAAAGAAGTATTTGCTTGATCGCATGGTTCAGGTTACTTCTTCCCTGTTTTGCCAAATTCCCTGAAGGTTTTGCAGTTCCCCAGCTGGCTTCAGGGAGCCTTTAGAGTGTTGAGGGTTTAGGACTTTTAATGATTGTCTAGGGCTAGAGAAGTTCAGTCACAAACCTGACTTCATTACTTCCTTTTTTTTATGCTCCAACTCTCCAGAGGACAGACGACAGAACTAGCCCAGGTGTAGACTCAGATGCATATGGCGACCACCAAACAGTTTCTGCTTGTTAAATCCTAGCTAGACTGGAAGATGGCATCCCTTCAAATAGTCCAGGCCCTTGGCAGACCCTTCTGAATTAAACTACCTCCGGGTGTAATCTGAGCCAGCAAGGGGAGAATATTTTTGGAGGAAGAGAATAAATTTCTTCCATTCTTAGGTGTAAAAGGCAACAGAGTTCAGTAAGGCCAGGGGCTTTCTTGCAAAAGGACTGTTCAAGTGTCCCAGGATTTTATCCATCTCATCCTAGAGGGAGATGGAACCCTTGCAACCAAAGCCAAGATACTAACGCCCAAGATAGTTAGAGGGGGTGGGTGACAGTGAGATGGCTCAGCGGGTAAAGGTGCCTACTTGAGCTGCCCCCCCCCCCGCAGAACCCACATGGTAGAGGGAAAGATCTCCACAAGTTGTGTGTCCTCTGACCTCTATGTGCACCATGACACACACATAGACAGGAAAACACACACACACACAAATAAATAAGCGTTTATGAATTATAGGGAATGAAAATGGGTAGAAAAATAAAGAGAGCTAACAGACTCGTTTCCCTGAGAGGCTACAATCCTTCTTCTGCTTCCACACACACCTTCCAGAGTGAGGCACCTCGGAGAAAGACACAGCACTTTAGCTACTGTGTATCAGATGCCAGATGTGTTTTTCTTGCTTTGACCTGTCTAGGGAAAGAAACGAATTCAGAGATGGAACAAGGGCAGCTCAGCAGGCCAGCTCCTATCTAAGAGAGACGGCTGACAATCTCCCCACTGCTGTTCGTCCTTGGTCATAGCACAATAGACCCACAGCTCCTCAGGGGGTGTCCACAACCCAGTCCCCCAGGAACAGCCAAACAGGCCATCCACTATGCAACTGAACAGAGACTCAACCTGCAAGTTACAAACCAGGGATTCAGGACAGGACTTTCCATTCCCCTGAAACCGATACGTAAAGACCACACACTCTTCAGTGTTCTCAGATAAACAGAACTAATGGGGTCTGAATTCAAGCAGGCCTCAGCTTACAGATCTTCCGTTTCACTATGGCCGGGACTGACGATATGGTAAAGAAACTGCGACAGTGTGGATTCACAAGGGAGAGGGAAGGCTCCTGCTGAGGCCAGAGACAGGGTGTGAGCTAGTGACGTAGATCAACATCTTCTTGCAGTGCTCAGCATGGCAACACACAATCACGAGAACAGAAGCCAGACTGTCTACAGTGTGCCGGGATGAGCTACGATTCGATAGTACTAACTGTGATTCCAATTTCTGATAATTTTAACTTAGGATGGGTTTAACCCCACAGTGAATTGAGTACCATCTGTGTGTATATACATATATATATATATATATATATATATATATACATATATATATATATATACATATATATATATATATGTCTATACATACAAACACACATACACACACACACATATATATATATATATATATATATATATATATATATATATATGGAGAGAGAGAGAGAGAGAGAGAGAGAGAGAGAGAGAGAGAGAGAGCTTTTTTCTAATTGATTATTATGAGATGGTGGGGCTTATTGAACCCCAAATTTTCAGTTTGAGGCACTAGTGTGGAGTCACAAAGAAGAGGTGAGGCTGCTGGAGCGAGAGGCAGGCTGCTGGCTTGATCATTCTTCCTTAGAGGGTTTTTCTTCAGGCCTTCACCTGACCAACAAGTCCCATTCACATATTTGAAGGGCGTCTGCGTTTCTCAAAGTCTATTGGTTTAAATAACAAGATTAAAAGCACACAAAAAATATATGGGATAGAATTTGACCAGAGTTTCCACCGTCAGGGCTCAGGCAAGATGACATGAAAATTAACCGTGGGCAAAGCATTCAGCAGAGATACAAAGGCGAGCATTTGAGACGTCAGTCACACGCCCACACCAGTGCATGCTGTCTGTGCTTCAGGAGGCAGGCAGGGTTGGTCAGGATGTTGTGGTACCTACTTTTCATCCCGAGAGCAGCACCTGTCTCCCATGGCTGCCGGCCAGTCCTCTGGACAAGACTGCATCACCAAGCTCCATCCCCAGTGCTCCTGTTACTTCCTTAAAGGAAACAGGGTCTCACAAAGTTACCCAGATTTGCCTCAAACTCATTCTGCAGCCCAGGCAGGTCATACCCTGCTATCTACCTGTCCTAACACCTGGAGTAGTTTGGGTTACAGGCCAGCACCACTAGGCCTGGCTTGAAGCTGTTCTTTTTTTTTTTTAATTGAAAAATAAGATCATTCATATTACACCATTTATATTACATCTCAATTGCTATTCCGTCCTGTGCATCCTCCCATTGCTTCCCTCCCTCCCGCTTTCACCCTATATCCCTTCCCTATGACTGTGACTGAGGGGGACCTCCTCCCCTTCAATATGATGCTAGGGTATCAAGTTTCTTCTGGGTAGTTTGCTATCCTTCCTCCAAGTGCCATCCTGCCTCCCCATCAAGGGGACATGGCCAAATATGGGGCACCAGAGTTCGTGTGAAAATCAGTCCCCAGTCTCCACTTACCTGTGGAGAATGTCCTATCCCTTGGCTAGATCTAGGTAGGGGTTTGATGATGACTGCACACATTGTCCTTGGTTGGTGCCATAGATCGAGTAAACCCCTGGGCCCAGATCTGCCCATCATAGTGTTCTTCTTGTAGGTTTCTAGGACCCTCTGGATCCATCTATTTCCTTATCTCCTATATTTTTCTCACCTTAGGATGTCCTCACCTCTATCCCACTTTCCTGGTAAGTGAAGACTTTCATGAGCCATGCCCCTTGGCCTAGTGTCCAGATATAAGTGAGTATATACTATTTGAGTCTCTCTGCTTCTGGGTTAGCTCACTCATTATGATCATTTCTAATTCAATCCACTTGTCCACAAATTTCAGAAATTTCTTGTTTTTAATAGCTGAGTAGTATTCCATAGTGTAAATGTACCACAGTTTCTTTATCCATTCTTCTACTGAGGAACACTTAGGTTGTTTCCATGTTCTGGCTATTATGAATAAGGCCGCTATGAACATGGTTGAGCATATGTCCCTGTTGTATGCTGGAGCATCTTCTGGGTATATTCCAAGGAGTGGATTAGCTGGTTCTTGAGGAAGCCCTATTCCCAGTTTTCTGAGATAGTGCCAGGCAGATTTCCAAAGTGGCTGCAATAATCTGCATTCCCACCAGCAATGAAGGAGTGTTACTTTTTCTCCACATCCTCACCAGCATGTTGTGTCACTTGAATTTTTTATCTTGGCCATTCTGATGAGAGTAAGATAAAATCTCAGAGTTGTCTTGATTTGCATTTCCCCAATGACTAAAGATGTTGAGCATTTCTTTAAGTGTTTCTCAGCCATTCAATATTCCTCTGTTGAGAATTCTCTGTTTAGTTCTGAGCCCCATTTCTCAATTGGATTATTTGGTTTGGTGGTGTTTAATTTCTTGAGTTCTTTATAAAGTTTGGATATTAGAGGTTTGTCAGATGTAAGGCTGGTGAAGATCTTTTCCCAGTCTATAGGCTGTTGCTTTGTTCTGTTGACAGTGTCTCTTGCCTTACAGAAGTTGAAGTTGTTCTTAATAGCTAAAAACAGGAAGGGCCAAACAATATAGCATTGGTAACATACATGCATGACAAAACCTTAAAGGAATGTGTGGGAATAAACTCAGGACAGTGGGTAATTCTGAGGGGTGCGACAGGAAACACTCCAGGCTGAGGCTCCCAGGGAGCTCTGTGGTCCTGCTAACAGCCACACAAGCAGGGCACATCCTCTGTGGCTTCCTTCTCTCAGCTGTATCCCAGATGCTTCCCTGCTCCGTGCAGTCTCTGCTGCTAGGGCATCTCAGTGCTCTGCTTCACTCTCCAGGTCCCTCCCTTTGTTGAAATAAACAAGACAGCTTTGGCCAGCTGATTGGACCCTGCTTAGTCACAGCGTCAATATTGTTCACACTAAGTTATGACTATAATAAATATACGTCACTTAAAGATCTCACTGTCTCTACGGTGAACAGCATCTATGGAGGTCCTTTCATGCCCGTGACTGGACCTCTCCAGTAGCCACCTACTGCGTTAGGGGAAAACTCTCCACCACTTCGCACCCTCGCTACTGCTTCTATGGCAGAATCTGATTACAATAAGGCTCTGTCACACTTCATAAGCCGGTAAGCCAGCATCCTTTCCCCTGAAGATGCCCCGCTCTCATTCAGCTCGGCCACCAACACGCTTCCTTCTGATTTGGCAAGAAACACCTGCTGGAGGGATAAGCATAAATTACTGCAGGAGTTGTTACCAAGTGGCTCCTGCCTGCTTCATACAAAGAAAACATATGCAGAAATGTGCCAATTAAAATACAGTATTCATTGTTATGGCAAAAAATAGAATCCCGCCCGTTCTAGGGAGAAGTCAGCAGGGAAAACAGATGTATAGAAGTTCAGAGCAAGTCTACTGCCTAGGCAAGCCAACACATAAAATATGTGTTTGTGAAAATTAATAAATAATGCCTTAGTATATGTACATATGTATTTATATATGACATACTCCAGTATATCATTTATAATTGCAAAATGTGTACCCTACACATTATAGATCAATATGTACATGCAAGACTCTGCGAAAGACTAATCAAGCTAGTGGGGTGTTCTTACAAAGGGTGGTTGGCAAGCCTTTGCGGGTATAACACACCAAAGAATTTGAAGATTGCATTTGTTGTATGTGTATATCATGAGCTAAAACTCCTAAAAGAAGCTGTAACTGCAGAGGCTGATTGACTGATCAGATCTTCAGTGCTGAGGGGAGAGAGGAATGTTGCGGGCCCGGAGGCTAACTACCGTTGGCTTGGCTAGGTCTAGCCCTCCAGAACAGCCATCTTTGCCCACCTCTGTGTCAGAACTAAAATCTCCTGACTGCCGGGTAAAAACCCCTTGGAATCTGTTAAGTCAGCAGGCCACTACCTTCCACCAACCCCAAGCCTAAGAATGCCATCAGACAGCATCTGAGGCCACCAGAAAGGCTCCTCCTGCCTTGCTGTAACCCACCTTTCTGATATGCCCACCAATAGATTTTGGGCTTGCCTTGCTCTATGCCTCTCTTTGCTTGGTAAAGCTATAAAACTTCATAAGATTGCTTCCACCTTGTAACATGGAACTCGGGGTCATCTAAATCCGAGCCCCTGAGTCATGGGCACTCAAAATATTTCCAACATAAATTGTTTTTTATTCCCTCTAGGACAGGAGCTATGTTTTTTTTTCATCTACAGTATGCATGTGCATGTATGTACTGTGTGCATGTGGCAATCATAGGACTACGCTGTGGAGTCAGTTCTTTCCTTTCACCTTTAGGTGGATTCCAAGCACCAAATTCAGGTCACCTGGCTCACATACCAGGCACCTTTAGCCTGTGTCATTTGACCAGCCCATAAAGTATTATTTTAAATAATCACTTAATATTTTCTCGATGAAACAAAATTGGTTAAATTGTTTGGAGTTTGTGTTGTGTTGAATTTTAAATGTATCAAACAGACTTGTTTAAAAAAAATCACTTTAATTGCCAGTTGTTAGGAACAAGCCAATCTTGCTATAATTCGTTTAGCAATTTTGAGTTCTGGCAATATAAATATTAAGCTATGTCGTTTAGTTAGTATTAAATACATACAAACCAAAAGAAATTGTTGCGTGGTTTTTGACAATAAATCTAGTCTCCAGAAGCTTTTAAAAAAATATAAATCAGAGAAACTAAGTGTGTTTTCCATTTCAGAAGGAGTTTTACATACACAATGATTCTCAGGACCTCTCTTAGGTTACTAACTCATTCTGACCTACTTTTAGAACTGTCAAGTGTTTGTTACAAGCTCACCAGGCTCTGAGAAGGCAAAGGTACAGACGGTACTGATTGCCTCTGTGTGGTTTACACACACACACACACAAACACACACACACACACACACACACACACACACACACACACACACACACGGAGCAAGGAGGAAACAAGCAAAGTGTGAAGGATAGCGGTGAAGCAGAGGAAATGCAGGCTGAAGGGAAGCCCAGCTGAGGTATGCAGGCCATGCTTCCAAACGCTGCCTGGGGAGCTTTTGTAGGTAGAGACCCCAAGGATGCAAAGCTCCCAAGCTTAAGAAGCAAGGAATGGTAGTCCCGGCCCAAGAACAACCAAACAGAAATGTACCGGGAGGTGACTCGCTACAAGGTGACTCTGAAGAAAAAAGGCACCAGTGTGGCTGCACCACGTATTAACTACGCAAGGGTCTACGCTAGAAGAATGAGAAGTCCGTCGTGTGGAAAACTGGGGACTTCCGGGAAGGAGTCATGAGAGGCCGCTGTGGAGAGGTTTAGGAAGGATGCCACACAATTTAACTAGTGTTTTCAAAATACCGCTCTGCTCCCCGTGAAGAATGGCTATTATGGAAAAAGAAAAAAGAAAAGAAAAGAAAAGAAAAAGAAAGAAATGAGAAGTAACACATGCCGGGGAGGAAGTGTAAGGTCGAAAACACCTGTGTGCTGCCGGCGGGAATGTAAAATGGTGCAGCTGCCGTGGAAACTGGTGTTTCTCAAAATATTAAAAATAAAGTTGTCATGTGGCCCAGTGACTCTCCTTCTCAACAACGGTGAATATAGAGCCCTGGCCATCCAGAACTGCACGCGCTCACCGAAGCCAAAAGCTGGAAGTAACCCAGTGTCCACCGTGGCCGGTCGGAGAAACGCAGTGTTCTGGAGAGTCTTATGTCAACTGGACACAAGCTAGAGGCATTGGGGAAGAGGGGCTCTCAATTGGGAAAATGCCTCCAGATGATGTGGCTGCAGGCAAATCTGTAGCGCACTTTTTAAACATTAGTGATTGTAAGTAGGAGGTCCCAGTCCATTGTTGGTGGTGCTACCCCTAGGCAGGTGGTCCTGGATGCTGTAAGAAAACCAGCTGAGCAAGGGAGTCAGCAGCATCCCTCCATGGCCTCTGTATCTGTTCCTGCATCCAGGTTCCTGCCCTGACTTCCTTCGATGATAGATTGTGATATGGAAGAGTAAGGACAACAATCCCCTCCCTGCCTCAGGTTGCTTTGGCCCATTACGTTTGGTAACTCCAAGAGGCACATGCTAACCATGAGTAAACTTTGACGATAGCATGGTAAGTGAAATAAGCTAGACCCAGAAGGACGCATAGCGTATGATTCCCCTCACGTGACGTGCCTGAAGTTGCCACACTCTGAGATGAAGTGCACAATGGTGGTGACAGAGGCTGGAGCACAGGAGAACATGAGAGTCACCATGTAATGCACACAGAGTTGAACATGCTTAAGATGCATGAGCTCCTCCCCCCCCTTTTAAGGCTGACTAATGTCTTATTCATGGAGATGCCACATTCTGTGGTGGAGGAGGTAGCAGAGTATGAAAGCACTCAACCCATTGAAGTGTGTCCCTAAGGTGGCGAGATGATACGTCTGTCATCCCAGCACTTGGAGGCAGAGGCAGGAGAAGCTCTGTGAGTTCGAGACCAGCCTGGCCTGCAAAGAGAGTCCAGATAGCCAAGGCTACACAGAGAAACCCTGTCTCAAAAAAGAAAAAAATAAAAACAAACAAACAAAAGACTCAGTTGGAGGAGGTTAAAAATGGAAGCAGTAAAATCAGTGGAAAGATTAAAGTCACAACCAAGGTGAAAAACAATCAAAGGGGACTAGAGTAGGCAGTGTCCCCCACATTGGTGAGGTCATTTTCACAGGGTCCTCTCATGACAACATGAAGAAGCTTTCATTTCCCCTCCGCAAGCTGACTGAGGAGGGGGGACTTTCCTTCCGATGGCTTCTATTTTGACTCAGCTTTTTAAAACAATGAGAAAACAAGAAAAACTGAATTTGTTTGGTGTGTGTTGGGGGGCGGGGTCTACATCTATGTACCATGCAGAACGGGGACGTAGGCACCACTCTATAAAAATGGGGGTGTCCTGCAGTCCACATGAAGGATTAGCTCAGATCGCCAGCTACTGCATGTGAGTAAGACTTTAAAATCACACACACACAAAAAAACGGTGTATGGAAATATGGGTTCCACAAATTCTAAGACGGACTGAATGATGAGCTACACATTAAAATGTTTCTAGATAGACTGTTATCCTTCCTCTGAGTGCCGCCGGGCCTCCCCATCAAGGGGACGTGGTCAAATCCAGAATTTGAATCTTCAACATATTTTATTATTTTTAGGTGAGGACTTTGAGAGTGAGGCATTTTGTGAAGCATAATAAACTGCATGAACATTAAAAAAAAATAAATAAAAATAAAACGTTTCTCGTGGCCATGTGATTTTTATCTCCAAGTGTATTATTATCAGCTAGGCTCTGAGTCTTACCCAGTGTGCTTTTCGATAGACGCACTTTATATTTGATCTGTATAGTGTGTACATAAGGAAAAAACCCATTTGCGATTACACTACCATTTTAAGTATTATTTGCATTCAGGTGCGGTGGTGGGGTTGAGGCCAGCCTCTGCTACATTGTTGAGCCCCCATGGCCACTCCTGCTTAATGAAAGACTAAAAGACCCTCTGTCTGTGTGAGTATTTGGAAATGTACTTTTTCAAGACACAACTCTAACTTCAAAAAAGCGGGTTGTTGTTGTTGTTGTTGTTATTGTTGTTGTTGTTGTTTTTTTCTATAGTACACATTGGACATTTAATAAACTTCTTTCCTTTTTGCAATGTCTTGGATTTAGGGGTAGTCTTATATTTTGGAACACTTGTATGTAGACTCTCTCAGGGATGAAGTCCAAATCTAAGTTAAAATTCACTTAAGTACCTAGTCCGGAGGCAACTTTACACAGAGGGTTAGTACGCTGTGGAAGTCAAGGGTGTGATCCTCTACTGCTGGTATCACACTGACTGACGCTCAAAACAGACCTCGGAAGGCGGTTTGCGTTTCAGATGCTCTATTGGGCAGCCCAGTCCTGAACATCTTACAAAGAGGAAGAAAGCGGCCTCCATTCCAAGCCTTAGGTCTGTGCTTTATGACTATGGTGCCATGTGTCTTAAAAGCACAGAGATTTTTGTTTTTTTTCAGACTGTGTTTGACAAAGTGGTGCAAAAGGCCTCCCTTATTCTGGTGCCCATGCGCGATGCCGGAAGCCGGAACACCTCTCCTTCCTGCACGATGCTGGATGCCAGAACACTTCTACGTGACTCCTCCAGGCGCCCTCATCTCCTTTTACATTGCAAACTAAGAGCAGACTGTGGCAAAGTTCCCTCTTCTCTCTGGCTTTTATCTTCCCTCTTTACAGCTTATGAAAATCTGCAAGCGCAAAGCTTGAGATAAGTCAGCGTGTTATTTCACTCTGTTCTGCTCTATCCTGAAAGGAACACTTTCAAACAATTCCCACTGGCGTATGAGCAGAAATAGCTTCCCTTTGTAAAACAATGCGTTTCTGACTTTTAACTCTCCGACTTCCTGAAAGTAATTTCCAAGGAAACAAATCTGAAGTGTTGCATTCTCTTTGTTCGCGGGGAACTGCTACTTCCTAACGAATTCACTTTCAGAAATGTTTGTATCTTGCCCGGTAGCCAAAGTTCTGCAAATGGTCGGAGCTACAGGGGCAGAGAATGAAAAGGCCAAGGGGGAAAGGTCCCCACAATCCTCTGCGGACCGCTGCACAACCTTGGCCTGCGCATCAGGAAAGTCTTGCTTCTAATTGAAAGCACACATACATACTCTTGACGTCTTTGCCAGTTGGGAGACTGAGACCCTGCACCTGGGAGCAGGAAAATGCACGTTAGATGGATTTTCAGTTTGTGGCTTTGAGAAACGGCTATTTCCACATAGCTCCTTTAATATAACAAATGAGTCACTAAATTAGCAGTTTCTGGGAGTTATAAAATGGGGCACATGGGGAGTCGTGTTGGAAAGTTAACTTCTGCTCTGTTGTTGAGAATGGTTTATGTCACTGTCGTGGTTAGGAACACAGCAGGCAGGAGTGCAATTTCATTTCTATTGTGTTTCCTTGGGAACCTAGTTTACATCATAGCAAAACTTCTAACTTGGCCTGGATCTCCCATCATTGTGAGCAAATAGCAGGCCTTCTTCAAAGGCTCAGACTAGAGTGACTGGGTTCGGAATGAGGGAAAAGCAAAAGGCTGACCTTAAATAAATTGTGGTTTAAAACATTGGTTAAGAATTTTATCCTAAATATTTGCAAAGCCAAGAAATGATTCTATATCAATGTTTGAAACCACTAAACAGCTATTCAAAGCTTCTTTTGAAATTGCAATGTGAAATCAAAGTATAAATTAAATAGCTGTACAAACATCAAAAACTGTCTTTTATGGATGTTTTGGATGTTTATGGATAATAATTATTTTTTTTGTTGTTAAAGCTGTACAAAAGCTGTGTCTCAATTCTTTAATCCCAAGTGAATGTTATGGAGATGAAACTGCAGTGCTGGCAAGCTCTCGGGGCCCACAGTCCACCAAAGTCCACCAAGTGATGGACTTCCCCCGGTGTGTACAGGCTGGACGTGTTTTTATATAGAAGGTGTTACCATAGACTCTTAGCAAAGCAAGTCAGGTTTCCAACCAATGTTCTGGGGTTTTTTTTATATCATTTGATCAGAAAAAGGGAAAAGCATTGTGTGTGCTATGAAGGGGAACACAGCTACTCTTTGAAACCACAGCTGGTCTGATCTCTTTCTGCACAGTGAGTGGATGACATCATCTTCCTCCAGCCTTTAGGGACATGAGTGTGAAATTAGGGCCTCCCCCCCACAGAAACTTATCTCAGGGGAGGCATAATACAAAAGGCCGAATGTGGGGGTGCTTCCTGCTGTGGAAGTCATAAACTTCAGGCTATAGCAGGACTGAGCGGACAGAGTCTCGGAGCCTCGGAAGGTGAGCCATCCTCTGCGTGAAGGTTCTAAAGGATTGCAGAATGGTGCTATCTTGAGGCCACCCTCTTCTCTAATATGGCTCTGTCTGTCCCCAGCCTCTACTCCACCTCTGAGTCTGAGTAAGACATGAGGGACGAATGACAGAAGAGGCAGCAACAGATGGAAGCAGGCTGTGGCCAGCCGAACCATTAGGCCAGGTCCCCAGGAGTCTCAGGGATGCCTAAAGAGGAAAGCTTCCCAATGTGGAAAAACCATTCCGATGTGAGTTCTATGTAAAATCTACAGAGTAGATGCTTCCATGCGATTACAGGACCCAGCGTCATCTAAGAGACTGATATTTAGGCCATACATTAGAAAAGAACTGTAAATATACACCTCATTATTTGCTGTATTTGTTTGGGTAGTTAGATTAAATCTTTATATTTTTTCTTCCTCCCTTCTTCCCTCCCTCCCTCTCTCCATCCCTTCCTTACTTCCTTTTCTTACATATATTTTCCAATTCAATTAATAAAACATATTACTCTAAAATTGAAAAGCCAATATTTGACTTATACACTCCCCTTCAGCAAGTGGTACCACCTTCCAGAAGAGATATTCAAGCTAAGATTGTTGGGAATATTCCATGTACCAGAACCCTGTATCAGGGAAGAGTTTGCTGCATCCACAGAGCTCAAGGTGATGCCTCTGCAGTCATAAGAAAGGCAGGCAGATGCCATGGACCACAACTGCATCATCAGCCATGAGACACAGCCCTACGAGACACAGAAGTCAGATACAGCAAGTGACGTGACTCCAAGCACAGCAGTGAGTCATTAAAAGCTCTTAGCTGGCAGTGCCATGATGTGGTTTTTGGTTTTCATTATGGGGAGAAAGTGGGTTGGATGAGACCAATGGGCCTATAGCCCTTGAGTCTATTAAGACCCCTTTGCAGCTTTCAGGGAGCAGAGGCTGTGCTATTGACAGAGCTGGCGTTGACAGGTCTTTGAGGCAGATGGGCTAAAGAATTAGAAGTTTAAAAAACAAACTGATCGCAATGGCTGAAGCTGACAGACTCCCAGGGAGATCACTCAGTTGGTGAAGTAGTAAACTGCTTACTAGCAGGAAGGACCTGGGTTCAAGTCTCCAGCATGCACATAAAAAGCTGGGCATGGTGCATTTAGCTGTAATCCTAGAGAAGGCAAAGACAGGAGGCTCACTGGGCCAGCCAGTGCATCTGATCCGTGAGGTTCAGGTTCAGTGAGGGACCTTGTCACAAATAGAAAAGACAGAGGATGAGTGATGAGGTCACACAACTCTGACCTCTGGCTTCTACATATACATGCCCAGGTACACACATGTACCAAACACACACACACACAAAAAAAGGGGGGGGGGGAAGGAAGACATTGAAATCACAAAACAGACTATGAGAAAAATGAATGGGAGAGAAAGAGGAAGTGGGAGGCAGGCGAGGTTAGTGGGGGGGGGGAGGTCACAGATGCTGGGTGCCAGGGAGACTGCAGTGACCTGGCACCAAGATGGAGATGAAATATTATTGGGAAGTCCAAGCCTGTCTTTTGAATCATGGATTTATGGTTGTTTATTATAGTGCTGTACAGAAAGAAATAGAGATTCAGAACTCAAGCAAACAAATGAATGGGGTGCCATTTTCTGAGATGGAGACTTGGAGAGCTTCAAACGGAAAAAAAGAAAGAAAGAAAAAAGAAAAGGTCCATTTGAGGTCTGTTTAGTTTGAAGTGTCTGTAAAGTGTTCACGGAAAGCACTTTGGGCGATATGGTAGATTGAACTGAAGAGAACGGAAAATCAAGAAAATGCATAAAAAAGGAATAAAAGAAAGAGAAAGAAAGAGAGAGTCAGAGACACAGAGAGCAGGAGGGAGAGAGAGACTGACAGAGACAGACACAGAGACAGAGACAGAGACAGACACAGACACAGACACAGAGACAGACACAGAAACAGAGACAGAGACAGAGACAGAGACAGAGACAGAGACAGACACAGAGACAGACACAGAGACAGAGACAGACACAGAGACAGACACAGAGACAGACACAGACACAGAGACAGACACAGAGACAGACACAGAGACAGACACAGAGAGAGAGACAGAGACAGAGACAAAGACAGACACAGAGAGAGAAGGGGAGAGAGAGAGAACAGGTACCACACTCAGAAGAAAAGAGGCCAGAGACACGGAAGTTGTAGCTGCATGATTTGAAGTAATGGTGGATTCCATATAAAAGACACAAAGGCAGGTTTAAACACTGATTTAAAAAAAAGATTTATAAGTTTTATTTTTCTTTTAGGGCAGTGGTTCTCCACCTTCCTGATACTGTGACCCTTTACTTCAGTTCCTCATGTTGTGGTGACTCCCAAACATAAAATTATTTATTGCTACTTCATAACTACAATTTCACCACTGCTATGAATCATGATGTGAACATCTCTGTTTCCCAATGGTCTTAGGTGGCCCTGTGAAAGAGTTGTTATAACCCCCAAAGAGGTCCTGACCCACAAATTGAGAACCACTGTTCTAACAACTACATCTACCTGAATGTTCATAGTTATATTGCCCACAATAGCAAAAACCTAGAAACAATCCTGGAATCAATCAGGAGGAGAGAAAAAAATGAATACACATGGTATACTGAGCCAATGGAATATTATGCTGGACTGAAAAATGAATAAACTACAGTGTCACACAAAATCGTAGGCAGACATGGCCACCATACAAAAAAAGCAAATCCCAAGCAACAACTGCATATGGTACTTTTTTATAAACTTGAAAATACACTTTCCAGGATACTAAATAGGTACAATAAAACTGGAGGTGAAACGACAACTATGCAAGGTTAAAGATTCATTATTCCTCTGAATAAATCTATTAAATTTAAAACAACAAACAAAACAAACAAACAACAAAAGGTTCCTTATTCCATGTTCCCTGTGGCCACAGAGGTAGGGTGGCTGACTGGAAAACAGGAAAACCAGCTGGCTGAGATTAAGATAAGAATGGTTTCAAATTCCAAACTTGTGTTGCCAGTCACAGACTTGCAGACAGGTATTAGCTGAAAACAGAAAGAGTTCCACGTGGGCCTTTTGTGGGGTTGCAATCTGATCCTTGTCTCACTGGCGAGTAATCTGGGTTCTGAGTCCCTGAGGTACTTAGCCAGGGCTAGAGTGTGGGGGAGAAATCGGGTCGACTCTTCAAGCATTGAGGGTGTTCAGACGCTACCTGGCACTGGTCTTCTAGCTCCAACTTTAGATTTGAGACCAAGGACGGAAAGTCACCTCAACGACAGAGCAGAAGGATGAAGAGAGTTCTTCGCTGAGGCAGTTTGGGGCTCTGTGATGGGCACGTCTGGGGCTATTCCTTCACCCTTGTCCTGGTCTTTGCTCTAGCCTCTTTTTTTTGGGGGGGGGGGTACCAGAAACTACTTAGTCCATCACTGTCAGTTGTTTGGAGACCATTTTATTTCCCAAATCTGTTTTTCTTGCTTCACGTCAACCATTTAACAGTCTCGTGGAAAGGATGGAATGGGGCTTCTAAGGTTGTGTTTGTTGTAATATCTCTCCCAATGTGAAACTATTTAGCTATTGTCACCTTAACATATTCTTATGATTCAGAGTCACCAAGTTAACAGACGGGCCCCAAAAGCAGGCTTGGCACTGTCTTGGGTGCTTGACCGCACCCAGTTGCTTCCTGTATCTAAGGAGCTGCCCTATGAATTTCTCTCCACCAATTTCAGTCCGCGACCCTCATTTACCAAGAGCAAGTTGCATTTTAAGAACAACTCGTAACTATTTGTAATTCCTCCCTCATTTTCATCATTTGCAGATGCATTCCGTTAAAACGCTTTCCACTTTCACCTCCAAGTGCTTTGCAAACATGTGCATGGTAAGAGGGGGCGCTGGGAGGGATGGAAACAGACACTCGGTCGTTTAAGTGAGTGAGGAACTTTGTCACACATCACAGCAAATGAGGGAAGACAGCTTGAAACGACTCATTCCTTCCTAGGAGAACGCTCAGTAGCTCGGATTTTCTGTTCTGTCTTCCTAACACGGCCAGACATTCTACAGATCGAGGGCTAAAGACAGCGAAGAGTTCCTGGGGATTACATAACTAAATGGTTTTCCTGGGAATAAATTTGGCCACATTCTCTCCCACAGGAATCCTTTTGAGAGAACTCGACAGCGCTATAATGTGGTGCCTTAATTTTCATGCGCAGTCTCTTCAGACTATGGAGCGCCTGCGCAGAACTCCACTCAGTGTGGGGCAGGCCCGCTGACCATCCGACTGCCTATCTCTCTTCTGGAGCTCCGTTAACTCATTGATTTTATAGCCTCCTTAGTTCACTAGATTGATTAACCTCTTCGTTTATGTGAGTAACTACAGACTCCAATACACATTCACTGTAGCATGATTTGAGATCTACAGGGTCTAAGTTAGCTGCTTGTAGATTGACGCGCTCCCTACCTCCCATGGTTCAGTGGTTTTTCCTCCCTGGTGGAGTTGCACTTCTTGAAAAGAAAGGCAAGGATCAGGCAAGCCAGCCCTTGGAGTTTGCGAGCTCCGGTATGTTGGAACTTAACAGACTAAGGGGTAAAGGATGTAAGGCCTGAGTTCCTGCCATGGCAGAAGATTGGAAGGAGACTAGAGAAAAGATGGAGCAGCCCACCCCACAGAGCAGTCTCACGCTCAGGAGCGGGGCTTTCAGGTGGGGGTGGGATAGCTTAGAGGCCATGTCCTGCCCTAAGGCAGCTGAGGCCAGCAGGACCAGGTGCACCAGAAAAGCCCTTTAAGGGTGTCAATCAGAGCCATGCTCTATGAACAGAACCCTGGGAGTTATGCTTTGAGGGGAATGGATGGGTCCCTACAGCTGTAGGGCCTCAAAACAAAACATGTTGGTTGCAGAACAGTAAGCTTCCAGAACTTTTAACACCGACTTACATGGACAACGGGTATGTGCGTGGCTTGCTAGGATCTTGGTAAGGCCCATGGAAAGTGTTTGTTGTGATGGAATCTCCAGAGGAAAACCAGTGCATCCCCCGGCAGTCAAGAACAAAGCGCCTGGTAAGAGGTCACGAACCCTCGTGACAGGTCACAGTGTAAACTGCATGTGGACTCTGTGAATCAGGCTCATATTACATTGTCTTCAATAATGTTTAATGCTGTAAATAGACACCATGACCACAGCAACTCAGTCTTGATGCAACTTGATGTGCTGTGGTAGGTTGGTTGGGTGGGGGGCTTCTCTTTTCTGAGGGATAGGGAGAGGCAGGAAAGGGAGGGAAGGTGGGACCCAGAGGAGAGGAGGAGAAAAGGGCTATGATTGGGATGTAAAGTGAATAAATAAATAAATTTAAAAAATAAACTACCACATTCTTCCACTCCCTGCCCCTCATCGGCTTAGAGCCATCTATTAATGCAGAAATGCATTCAGTCTAACTTCAAAGTCTCCATACTCTACCACTGTCCAAAGTTCAAAGTCTCTTCTGAAACCCATGGCAATCTCTTTAACTGTAACCCCTATTAAAAAAAAAAAAACACCTCTGCAGATGACATACTTCCAACACACAGACAGAAAATATACAGAGGCATTCTAAAAAGGAGGAAAGGGGTCCTAGTGAGGATATAGTGGACCAAAGCAAGACCTAAAACCAGCAGTGCAAATCCCAAACATTGTATCAGAACATTGTTACTCACAGTTCTTTAAGTCACTAAATAAAAGCACAGCCAGCCACCGAAAGAAGGCAGTTACACGAGTAGTGTTACAGTGTAGGCCTCTGTCTCTGTAAACATAGTCTAAGACATTTTATAAAACTGATATCCTCAATACCAACTTACCAATACTAACATGAAAAGACAAAACAGAGGGTTGAAACGATCAACCGACACGTATATAATCTTGTCTTTGCTCCTGAGTGCATGCTAATGAAATGGAAAGGCCAGCAGGCTTTGACAAGAGCGGGATTGCTTCTTATGGTTCATTTTTATTCATCTTCCTCTTCTACAATCCATACGACAGTCATAATGCTCTTTATAAAACACATATAATCTGTGGTTATTTTTCTGTTGCTATAACACAGTTGCAGTGGTTTGAATAAAAAATAACCCCCACAGATCCATAGGGAGCGGCACTACTAGAAGGCGTGGTCTTTTCGGAGTGGGTATGGCTTTGTTGGAGAAAGTGCGTCACTAGGGGGTGGGCTTTGAGGTCTCAGAAACTCAACTCTGGCCGCTGCGTCTTGGCCTTCCCTCCTACTGCCTGCCAATCCAGATGTTTTACTTGCAGCTCCTTCTGCTGCACCACATCTGCCTGCGTGCCACCGTGACGCAGCCGTGGGGCATACTAGCCCCAATTAAATGTTCTTCCTTCGTAAGAGTTGCCATGGTAATGGCGTCTCTTCACAGAAATAGAGACCCTAACTAAGGGTAACTAACCCTAGCAGCATTACAGGGTAGGTAAATTATAAATAAGAGAAGTTGGAGGAGACAATTGTGAATGCTGGACGTCTCTGATCTGTGTGCTGTCTGTGTTTCTTCTTGCTACCTCGCAGCATGGTGGAAGTGAGTCAGACCCCAGGCAAGAAGGAAACGGGTTAAACTGATCTTGTCATAAGGACATTAGTCTATCAATGAGGGCCACGCGCCCTCACGGTTCCATCATTTCATAAAGGTCCTGCCTTAAAAAAAAAAAAGATACAGTTACTTTGTACACAGTGCTCTGCCTGCTTGTACCCCTGCAGGCCAGAAGAGGGCATCAGATCACATTATAGATGGTTGTGAGCCACCATATTGTTGCTGGGAATTGAACTCAGGAGCTCTGGAAGAGCAGTCATCTCTCCAGCCTCATGGTCCTGCCTTTTCACACTGTTGAAATGGCGGTTAAATGTCAACATTAGGCTTGGAAGGGAGAGCCAAATCATCCCACTGACTACTGCTGGGTGGAAATACTTCTTTAAATATGCTTAAGTGTCCCTGCGAGTTTATCCTCAGACATACCATAGAGAAGCAGTCTCAGTCATGAGAGTAGTTGCCTCTTCCTTTGGATCGCAAAGAGTTGCTGCTTCTTTGGTCTTCAGCCAATCAGAACTCACTGCTGAAATAGCAGGCTAAGCCCTTCTGTTCCTCAGAAACAGAGATGCTCTGTTCCAGTGTGTGAGAGCATCTAGGTGCCTGCGTCCAGTCAGCCTCACCTGGAGTGCAGCCATTACATCAGCTACCAGCAGAGTCTGGGGCACAGGCGTGGGCCTGCTACTCTGTGAAGCCCTTGACTGAACTCCTTCTCAGGGAAAGTTACCCACTTCCTCAACAACCCCTCAGGCTCTCTTCCTCCCCTTAAAGACAACTTTTCTTCCACAAACTTGGCTTTGGCAAAGCCTAGAAGTGTCTGTGCTAGTGAAAAGCTTCTATTCTCAGGAGCATTCCTCAGGCAAGAAGAACCGAAAAGGACTATAGTGCCCATATTGTTAAAGGAAAAAGCATAAGAAAGAAAATCAAATACCATCCCACCACTTGATTCTATCGCTCCTGTGTGTAAGGTCCTCCCATGTCTTTTCGTTACCTTAAGGCAGATTTCTTACCCCTCAAGAGGGCTATGAAATCCCCCTTCTTTCTCCCACCCACAGCTGAGCAGGAAGACCCAGAGGGGTTGCAGAACAGTCTATTGATTGCCTGCCAACCTCAACTATGGTTCTTTAAGTATGACAGTGCCACTAAGACGTATATGTGTTTAAAAAGCTGATTTGCAAATGCTATTATTTTGGTCTAATGGGCTGTAGATAGTAGTGAATGGAAATCAGAAAAAGTGGTGAGGTCAATGGAGCCACTACACAGTTCTCAATCAATCTCTCTAAGAGTCGCTAGCAAAATAAGCGGCCATAAAGCCAGCAAAATGAGTACAACTCACAGGAAGACCTATGCATGTCAAGAAGAGCTATCATGTATTCCCAAAATACTTAACATCAAACACACAAAGCATACACAACTTTCTAAACACAGAGCCTGTTAAGAATGTATGTGTGTGTGTGTGCCTGTGCCTGTATACCACCAAAACAATAATGGACTAAAAACCTCTGAAACTGTCAACCAGCCCCAATAAATGTTTTCCTTTATAAAACTTGTCATGGTCATAGTGTCTCTTCACAGCAATAGGAATCCTAACTAAGATAACAGCATTACAAGGTAGGTAAATTATAAATAAGAAAAGTTAGAGGAGGCAATCATGCACGCTGGGAGAGAGAAGAGAGAGAGAGAGAGAGAGAGAGAGAGAGAGAGAGAGAGAGAGAGAGAGAGAGAGAGAGAGAGAGAGATTGTATGTCCTTGGTAGACGGCTGTATATAGTAGCATTTTTCAGAAATGAAATTACTGAAATGATCATTTCAGCTTCCTCAGAAATGACTGTCTCGTTCATTGGCAGAATCTCGCACCCATGTGCTCTTCACTCTCTGTGAAATGCTGATCTACCTGGCTTGGCTTTGTACCCTGTAGCAGACTCGTTTGGTAATTTCACAAAATGCTTCCTAAGTGGCACTGTGCATGCCCCCTGCATCCTGTCAGGAGGAGGAGGTGGTACCCTCCCTGCCTTTTCTCACCTCCAGTGGCAGGAAGTTTATCACGCAGCTCGGCCGGCTCTCAAGCAATGCTTTACCCAGCAGTGTGACCATCTGCCGATGGGCATCACCTGCTCTGACTGGCTCCCTGGCACCTGCGCAGTGTCCTTTTCTCCCATCCTACAATTCCTTCTACAGTCTATAGCTCTCTCTTATCTGCCAATGCCATTTGATTAGCCTGAAAAACTGTTTATAGCAGAGGGGCAAGACGAATGTGTAGTTTCTTCTCCTTTAATTACTGGTCTTCAGAGTAATGAACTGTGCCCTGGTTCCTCTTGTTCTAGGCCACCCTGGATGACCCAGACTACAGATCATTCATCGCTGTGCCGGTCATGCATATTAATGAGTGTTCAGCCACTGCTCTCTACAAAACCTGTTCCCTGCCTCTGTTCGGCTTGTCCTTGTGCTTGAATAGTGTGTGGGAACAAAATAAAACAAAGAGCCTGAGCCTGGGCAATCTTCGTTAAACGTGTGAAGTTGGTACTTTCCTGTCCCGCTGACCTTTGCCCTGATCCATCCTCCTCCCGATCCTCGCTGTCTTCATCGGCTTCCTAAATGCCCAGGGCTGTGTCAAGCCGCCTTCGCCCTTCAGTGCCTCTATCTCCAAAGCATCCCTCCCCATGTCTGAGTGCAGCCTCCTACGATCCCTACCTCGTTCAGTTTTCAACGACAAACACCTGTGAACAATGGAGTTCTCCACTTGAGTCCTGCGGAAGCCATTATTAAACTTGACTGCATGTGAGTAGGAGTGCACGTAGCACTTTCCAGTGGAAATGCTCAGCCTTTCATAATTATGAGCCAGCCGCGTTTGATCTTCAACTGTGGACTGCGCACACCCGTATTCGTCTTTGGCCCCCTCTAGCGACAAGCATGGCTCCTCAAGCACTTTAAGAGAAGAATGAATAATGACTTGTGATTGATCAAGCTGGCAGCGCTGTGTCTCACAGACACACCAGTCCACGTCAGAACCCATGGTGGGGAAGAAGAAAGCGCCACCTGTGGTCACAGACCCCTCAACCACAGCAGATCTAGGCCTTGGAGATGGGAGTGATGGGCATCCCTTAGTGTCTGAGTGTGTTTGAAACCCTGTGGTTGCCCTCTAGCTTTCAAGGGACACCGTTGTTTAGGATTATATGGGTACTTCCATAGGCTTAGCTAGAACTTCAATCATTGGACCTGAGAAATTCAAAGTAATTCAAGTCATTTACTTTTTATTTGTTACAGATTTGTTATCCCTCCAGCTTTTCCAAACTGTACCTTACTACATTACAAGAACAGGAACAAGATAGTTGCCCGTGTACAGCCTGAGCACTGGATTCCACAGCATTCCCTCAGATCTCCAGCAAGAACGCTTAAGAGCAATTCACTTCAGTGTTGTCCCTGAACAGAAAAATTGTTCTGGAGATTTTGTGTGATTTAGGGAAAAATATATAATACTTTTAATGTCATTTCTTCAATAAAGACAAAATTATTAGTTCTGCTCAGTTTCAATGACTCTGAAGAATATATCTTTGACTGATAACCTAAGCATATCATAGAGCTAACTGGCTCTACATCAAACCCAGTATTTCAGGTTAGCTTAGGTTGCTGTTTGAATTCTTATAGACGTTTTTATTGAATAAACTATTCAGTACAAACCTAGATATTAGATATACCACCCAACAAGCACTAACTCACAGGCTTACTAAGAGGCTGAGGTTGTGTGCGTGCGTACATGTGTGTGGGGGTGGGTGCATGCATGTGTAAACATGTGTGCATGTCTGTGCAAGTCCGTGTGTGTGTGTGTGTGTGTGTGTGTGTGTGTGTGTGTGTGTGTGTATGTGTGTGTGTGTGTGTATGTGTGTGTTAGTCAACTGTGAAGAGATATTGGGTCTTCTTGAATGTATAGATTTAAAACCTTAAAACTCAGTCTTGGATGCCAGTTAACTTGAAAATGAGTCGTTTTAGTTCATCATTGCCTGATATTATAAGCACGCTATTTCTGATGCTAGCCCCTCACATTTAGATGTACTCCTGGGACAGAGCTTTGTAGTTGGCCTTCAGTACTTTCATCTCATCAGTGCAGTATCTTCCAGGGTCCTCAACAAAGGACAGGAAAAGGTTCAGTCAACTTCAGGGGTCTGGATAGCACCTGTCAGTGCTGTACCTTCTTTAGCTCAGAACTGCTTGGGGTTTTTTCCCTTTATTTCAATAAATGAAAAAAAAACCCACAATTCTCAACCAAGAATAGAGTCAAATACTACATTGCCCTTTAATCTCCACCACATTCAATGGCAAGTGATATTTTCTAACTTTTTAGATGGTGCTGACCTGTCACTGCCCCTCTCCTCCTGTCTTGCTGTGGCCATGGACGTGGAATTCTTCCAGCCATCAGGAAAGTCTAAGAACTAGGCCCAGCACTCTGTAGTGGCAGCAGTGGGGTCACCTATGGTGTGCCAGCTTGTTTGACATGAAAGCGCACCCCTATGGGCAACACTGTAGCATGAACCAGGCCTTCTCCTGACCTCTTTAATTCAATCAGTGGGACAAAAAAACTTAGCTCCATCGTGACATCCTGTGACTCAATTGTATCATTTGGGACCTAGAGGGAAAAGGAATCTTCCTTAGAAATATAAGAAGCAAATAAGCCTTGTTTCTAAACCAAGTGAGACGCTTGGACAGGTCATACGGCTCTGCCTGGACAAAGAGGATGTGAGTAGACCTGGCCGAGACCATCTCCAGTACCCTCTGGTTCTGTTTCCACTGACAGCCAGAGTAATCCTGGGGTGTGCTGGAAAACTCTGGCTGCTGTCAAATGAGAACTTTCTAAGTACCTCCCATCAAAGGCCCAGGTGTTATCAAATGTCTGTCCCTTGCTGAGCAGAGCATGGGCCCGTCCATCTCCATACTGGGCTATGAATGTCTTGGTGAGAGGAAAAAGGTGCATTTTTTCTAAAATGTTTCCAAAAAGTAGCTGATATTGTGATAATTACCTGAGTCAGATTTTTTTTTTAAAGCATAGTCTCTAAGCTTTACCCCAAAGCACTGAGCTAGGATCTTGGGGTTTGATTAATGGGAGATGACACGATGTCCGTAATTCTTCCAGACAACAAGGGATTTTAAAGGAAGACATGATAATCAAGCATGTCCACCGCGTGAGGAATGCTTTGTGTGCTGTGGGAAAGAGCAATGTGATGGAACATTGTGCTAGGACTGAAATTTTGTCATATCCTAAGAAGCGTATATCATAGAAAGAACAGTGCTCTGTGCTCTGTCAGCCACTGTCTAAATGATACAAACTGTTAAATGCATTGAGAAACCAATCTCATGCCGTTCTCACAGTGTTGCTGGGAAAGCCCAGCTCTCTCCTGAGGGCTACAAGAATGTGTTATGTGTACCCATTAACCTCCTCTTTCCCAGTGACAACATCTTCTTCCTCAACCCCGTGGCCCAGAGGGACATATCATTTACAGAGTGTTTTCTAGGCTCTTGCCAGAGAGTGAGCAAATACCTACACCAGCCAATCATGCTGTTATGGGTTCTAATTGGCTGAGGGGTCAGGCAATACCGAATCCCCGAACAGGGCTGAGCCCCTATAAAATACTTAATATATTGGTCCTCCTTGGCTACTTTTCTTCTCTGTGGGATTCTTTCCTGAGACACCATGAAGCCCTGGGCTTTCCACATCCTTTTTACTTACTCTTTATTAAGTAGCAATAAGTCTGGGGCACTGTCCCATCCCCCAGCTCTGGGCACAAGCCTGAAGTTTTCTGGTGTAATAGTCCCCTTCTGACCACGGCTGTCCTCAGCATCAGCAGAATGTGCAGGACTTTTCCTGGTGGCCAAAATAAAGGAAACTGTCCCCTTTCCTGGGTAATGTGGTGTCCTGCAGTGACACTTCAAGCTGTTTCAGTCATTAGACACCCTTGCCAGTACAAAATATAAGGGACACAGGCCCCCAAAACCAAACAAAGCAATAAAAATATAATTTAAAAACTTTTTTGTAGCTACAAGTGAATCTAATTTAACTTTATTTCCTATTGCTGACAACTCCAAGCACAAAAATGAGCAATGAATTTTGTACTAAGCATTAAATAAAGCCTGCGAAGACAGACTTGTTGAGAGGAGGTGTGCCAGCAGGGGGCAGTGAAGAGTGCAGCTTTCCAGCACTGCCTCAGCAGACTCCAGTCAGCCGCATTGTGATTTTCCTAGCAGTAAAGAAATGGTTCCCTAAACCCAAATCTCCGCAGAAGTAAATAAATTTATATATCAATATCAAGGGGGAACTAAGGGCCCTGAAAAGAATAGAGAAAAGGAAAGAGAAAGGCCTGCACTACTTATTGATATCAGACTGATCCCAGAGGGAATTCACAAACCCCAGAGGGGCCTCTGTAGCCATGCTCCTGTTGTTGGGCAGAGAGGAAAAGGGGGGTGGGGGGGAGGACATGGAGCACATCTCTGAAGTCCTTCAAGTTTATGTCTCTGAATCCAGTATACCCATGCAGACTCAGTTGGCTTCTTCACAGATGCCACTTAATCATCTGAGTCCATGAAGTCAGGCACCAAATGAGGGTGTCGGGATCAGGAGAGCCCCTCCTTTGACAATGCCGTCTAAATTACTGTTATTAATGAGCAACCGCTTCAAGTCTTCCCATTCTTGAACTTTTATGGGACTTATCAGAATGGCTCATGGCTTTTTAGCATTCCTGTTTCTCTCAGTTGATTACAATAACTGAACATTACCAAGTCAAACCCCTCGAGAGCTGCCAGGATCTGTTCCTGTGGAGATGTAGCTGAAGGGTAGTGCCAGGGAGCACAGACTAGACTTTCTTGTGCGCTTACTGAGTGGCACACGGTCTAGGAGCAAAGCAGGAAGCGTAAGCCTAAGCCCCTGCTTTCCCTGGAGAAGTACATTTTCAATGCTGTCATAATAAACTCTAGGACAGCAGTTCTCAACCTGTGGGTCACGACCCCTTTGGGGGCTAAATGACTCTTACACAGGGGTCACCTAAGAACATCAGAAAGCACAGGTATTTGTATTAAACAGCAGCAAAATTGTAGTTGTGAAGTAGCAATGGAAATAATTTTATGACTGGGGATCACCAATGCATTGAGGAACAGGATCAAAGAGTCGCAGCATTAGGAGGGCTGAGAACCGCTGCTCTATGACAACACCTGATACATAACAAAATTCTGTGCTAGCTGCAGCCTCGACAGACATGTGGAGTTGGGATTTCTAGCAACATGCACTTTCTTTACTTTTTAGCCACTCAGGTCATAACAACACTGAGTCAGATTCTAAATTCATCATTATCAAAGTCCAGAGTTTAAATTAACTATTTACTAAGCAAAATCCAATGTGTTTTTTTTTGTGACAGCCCAATAGGAACCTGGTTTCATTGATATCTTCTCTTTCACTGCAAAGAAAAACAGAGAAGACTTGTATTTGAAGGACGTGAGAGGCTCTAAGAATCACATAAAGGTTTAGACAACATGGGATGAGCCAGCAAAAGATGGCGCTCAAGGATTCCTGGGGAATCATGAATTAGGAAATATGATTGTGATATAATCCACTCTATAGCCATTTCTGGCAAAGCGCCTGAATTTCACCTGAACTTATATAAATATGTTCTTGAGACGAAGCAGGTGCCTTCCCCTGAGACAATAAAGGATTCCACATTTGCCCATGGTCTTCGCCTTTCCTTTACCTCCCCTCCTTCTCGCTGGATTCCAGGCTCGAGTCTTATAATCTGATGATGTAAAGGAGAATTTTCCAAGCAGACGTTAGCTCTGTGGCTAGGTGTGCTTGGGGCTAGAAGGCCTGGCTTGACCCCATCTCTCTCAGGATTCCTTATGAGACACCAGGGAAGTTATGCACCTTAGACTTTACTTTCATGTGCACAGCAGTAGAGAACAGGAGGCCAAGAAGCTATGAGCATCCTACAGGCTACTCATGGTAGAATAGCATCTGGCGCATAGTAGGGCCTTGAGACACACCACCACGCCCTTGACTTTGAGACGATGTCATTCTGCAAGGGGTCGAATATTATCAAGCTAGACTATAGGTGTTCATCCTTGTCATTTCTGAGAATTTGGTGATCACTTTCCCCCACATTAGTTGGCATGCCCTACTGACCAGGGGTGTTGTTGGGTGGTTTATAACCTCGATTTCCTCTGTTACTTAGCTGTGCTATTTTGTAACTCTCTTTCTAAGACTGTATGAGTTTTGCAGTTCCGTTTATATGGTCAATTACTTCTGTCTAATTATTTCATAGCAACGAATACGACCCTTGTATGGCACATAGCATACTGCCGTGGCTAGTGGACACTTTCTCCCTTCTCATTACAGCAAAATTCCTCCTCGAAGAGCAGGAGCAGGCGCCACTTTGGGCCTGGAGATTTTCCAGCACAAAAAGGATACATGTCAAGACAAAGGGAAACAACTGGGTTACTGTGCAAATAGGGTGAAAGGATGAGCACATTACTCACATTCCTATTTTTAGTTCTCCTGCCTGCCACGTTACTGCCAGAGTTATATCTGCAGCACAGATGGGGCCGTTAGCTGGCTGCCTAACAGTCTTCAAAAGGCTCCTCACTGCCCAGAAAATGTCCAAACTCCTTCTCAGACCCCCAACTTAAAACAGTCTGTCCCACTCTGCTTTTAGGAGTCCACGCATTGTGGATCCCTCCTCTCCATTAAACCTGATTTCAGAATATATCTTGTAATATATATATATATATAGATAGATAGATAGTTTCAGTAGTGTTAGGGTTACAACGGGAAGTCAAGAAAAGAGTTAGATCTTCATGTTTCAAATGTGAAATACAACTGTGATGCAAACCACTGAGGAAGTTTGAAATGGCCTTTTTTAAACTTTGTAAACTTCGTACACCACCAGGGCCAAGGGGATGCTCTAACAAAAGGGAAGAGCATCACAAGTGCCTGTGGCTGACCAAGCATCCATTTGAATGGGCTACATGGCCCTAGGAACTGGCTTAGGAACAGCCCTGAGGTCCCTGAAGTTAGTAGGCGCTGCAGAGTTATGCAACAGTGTTGCCTCTTGTGAGCGAATCTCCTCCGACTCCTCTTCAGGGCCTACAAGAGAAAAATGGGAATGTCCCAGAAAGTTCCAAATGGGCTTCATCAACAGGATTTTGAAAACCATCTCCCAGGGCCTACTTCCAGTCATGCTCCCAAAGCGGAGCTCACAGGTTGTAAAGTTGTGTCCAGGCTCCAGGGTAGCCGCTGCTTAGAAAATGGTAGCACCTTTGTTTTCACCGATGAAGTGAATCCACACACAGTTACTGACCCCATAGCTAACACCCTGCCACACACATATCCTGAGAGTACTGCAGGCAGCAAAGACACTCATTGCTGGGAAGATCAATGACTCGAAGTATTATACGGGAAACTTTGTTCACCACGGTCTAGCGCTATCAGTCTCACAGAGTGGAACACGTTGCTTTGAAAGTGATTAGCCCTCCTTCCACCCCGATGCCGCCGCTATTAATTTGACAAGCCGTTTTTAAAAGTAAAAAATAAGAGAGATGTTTGATGTCTCAGAGTTCACTGCAAAAGCAAGATGTTTCCCAGGTGGTAAACTCTCGGGGACAAGGGGTACACTTCGCCTAAGAAACGTCACAACCACAATTAGAACGTGCAATAATTTCAATTTATTCTGCTTACTGTGCAGGTCATTAATAAGTTCTTACCGCGGGGTTATCTGTGTCAACTGTGGTCTAGAGTGCTTGTGTTTTATGTGTTTATTTTGTGTATTTTCCGTAGCTCAGAAAACTGAAATGTTGTGAAAAAAACAGGCTCCCATGTCTCTTCTATCCACTTGATTTCCATTGACATGAATATCACCGTTGATTCCTGCCGTGGGACTGAGGAGCATTAGCAGGCCTTAACCAATGACAGTGCAGGTCGCAGACATGAGAGATGAGGCAGCAGGACGTCTGAAGACAGAGTCCAGAATCAAAGCATTCCGTCACCCTTGATAGAATCAGAGCGGAACTTTCCACTCCGCTCAAGCGAAGTAGGTTAGAGAGAAAGCCAAACTGCAAGCGTTCCTTCTCCATTCTAAAACTCAGGCTTTTTTTTTTTTTTCCCTTTTTAACTAAATGTCTCTTGGGAGTGTTCTCTGTGCATCCGGGACACGCTAAGCCTGCTTAGTGCTATCAAAGGAGTTGTCACCTGTTGGCCCACAGCCGACTGTCTCCAAACAGATGTGCCGCCTCTCTGTTACAGTGACCTTCAGAGTTCAGCTTCGAGTTCATGGTTCTTTGAAAAGAGTCCCCCGCCCCGTTCTCCCCCAGCCCCCCCCCCTCCAGCCCCGTGCGAGTGTTGCTTAGATACTAAAACCTCGGACTGGTGGTATTATCAAACATTCAACCTGGAATTTATGGCTGTGGGGAAAGTGAACTCCCTTCAGCCAGAAGCGGGAAGCCTGGCAGCGTCTTCCTCCTGTTAAATTGTCATTTCACAAGTAGACAGACGCCTTTGTGATTCTGGAACACACAAACTTAGTATTTTATGCTCGACAGAGACTCGCTTTGCTTCCCGAGTCTGGGTCACCTTTTCGGAGTGCGTCAGCAAGCAGCAAGGCGAGCTCCTCAAACCGCTCCTTACGGACTCTGAAACTGTGGATATTCGCTATAAAGCAACTGAAAACTGACAGTCCAATTCCAAGAAAGTATTTTCTTGGAGCAAGATAGAGTAACTTCAATTCTCTTGTGAGCTGCTTCTTTGTAATTTACGATCAGTGGATGGTGCCTCAAGCTACAAAGCGCAAAAGTAAACAGTGTCTTTGAGGACCACTGTGAAGTCTCGTGAGGCTCTATGCTGGCATTCTGAGTGAGAAGCCAGCAGTTCCGTGTGCAGGCTTGGAGCACGGAGGACACGCTCTGAAAAGCTCATGAGCCAGAAAAGACAAGGAAGGGTATTCCACGGGCTGTGTGTGCCTTGGAAGAGCTTTAGTGCAAGCTTGCAGTGACTTAAGCTCAGCCGATGAGTCCTAGTTCCTGCCGCTTGCCCCCACCGCCTGCCTTTCTTGAAGCAATGAATTTCCATTGGCAGGCAAGAAAGGAATTTTGTCATTTTTGAGTTGAGGTGTTTTTATTGGAACATCTATCCAGGCGCTCAGAAGGGGTGAAGAGAGGGGCTGCAGAGCCTAGGCAAGCAGTGAGGGAAACATGAAAATTAAGAAAAAATGACAAGCGGGGCTGTGGTGGCACATGCCTTTAGACCTAGCACTCGGGAGGCAGAGGCAGGTGGATCCCTGTGAGTTCGAGGCCAGCCTGGTCTACAATGTGAGTCCAAGGCTACACAGAGAAACTCCGTTCCCCCCCCCCCAAAAAAGAGAAAAGAAAAGAAAAAGAAAGAAGAAGAAAAATGACAAAAGTTCTTCAGTGGAAGTTATTAAAGAGAAAATTTTATTTATTTGGGAAAGCTGCAAGGGGAAAATTGTGTTGCATCTTTATGTCAGCCAATTTTTGTTCCCTAGCTGTCATGGCACTAATTTGTGAGTAGTTTTCTGCTTTCTAATTTTAAATAGCACCGGCCGAGCTTTGGGCCATGGAGCTATTTGTAAGGATGCTCTAAGGGAAGAAAGCAGCTGGTATTAATCAGTACGCAGAGGCAGGATGAGGAAGCACCACCTGCTCGGGGAAAACCAAATCCTCAGTGACACCTGTTCAGAGCAAGTCCCTTGCAGTCATCAAGCAGAGTCTGTTAGTTGTCCTAGGGCACCCCCATGCCTCTCTGCCAGCTCCTCATGTGCAGGTGCGGGGGCCCATGCTTTCACACGGAACTAGCCTGGATTCACCAGCCAGCGCCCTGTTCGCCCAGTTCAACAGGCGATGAAGGCTGCAGACATTCTCGCCAGGTAGGCCTGCCATCGCTGGCATCACATGGCAAGAGAAGAAGATGGACTAATGAGAGAGTTTATGCTGGAAATGCTCACCATGTTTGTTTTGGTTTGTTTGTTGCTGTTGTTATTGTTGGTGATGGTGGTGGTGGTGGTGGTGTGTGTGTGTGTGTGTGTGTGTGTCTGTGTCTGTGTGTGTGTCTGTGTGTATGTGTCTGTGTGCGTGTGTCTGTGTGTGTGTCTGTGTGTATGTGTCTGTGTGCGTGTGTCTGTGTGTGTGTCTGTGTGTGTGTGCCTGTGTCTGTGTGTGTGTCTGTGTGTGTGTCTTTGTGTGTCTGTGTGTGTCTGCGTAGGTATCTATCTGTGTCTGTGTGAGTATCTGTGTGTGTCTGTGTGTGTGTGTTGCAGCACAATCACATTGCTTGGGCTCCTTTCACATCCATTTTCGTGACAAAACAGCCAATCCTAAGTGTGCTTTCTGACAAAATATCCCTCAAGAGCATCATTTTATAAATGAGACCCACAGAAGGCACTGCTCAAGGTCACGAAGGTCAGCTTCTTCCTCAGTATTTGGTCAAAGATGCCTGAGAAAAGTCTGCAGTCTCAGAATCTGTATTCCAACGAAGCTCCCCTCCTTCCTATGCAGGTGAGAATTTCTGAAATGATTAATTGCCTGTCTTAATGTTCTCTCCAGAGGCAGCAAGCTCCCTCTTATCTCAAATCCTGAATCAGCCTTGGGGCTCTTGCTGAGTCACATCCCCAGTGGCCTGGCACACTGGCAGCCGAGGAGTTCATGATAATGTATTCAGAAAGCAGTGAGGGGAGATTAAGAATGATTTTTTTTTTAAACTCAGAATGTATTAAGTTACAGAGATAAGTTAGAGATGTCTGTGGCACCTGGAGAGTCGAAGGACCTTCTCTCTAGCAACTGCTCTTTCAGGGGCCTGGCTGGGGTTGGAAGGAACGGAGGCAGAGAAAAAGGCAGGAGCCAGCAGAGGCAGAGAAAGAGGCATGACCAAGCTGGAGAAAGTTTTTGAAGATCTTCTCCAAAGCACAAGCATTAGCCGTCACCTGCTGGTTCTCCATGGAAGGGTAGCAAGGCAGGGAGGGAGCCCCCTAGCGTCTGGGAGTAGGATAAGTCAGTGGCTGTGGTCACTGGCCTCAGTCAGCTAGCCAGGGAGCCAGTGACCTCAATTAATTCACCAGAATTGTTAAATCTTGTTTTCCTATTAGCAAAAGTAAGCCCACTTCCAGGCAGGCAGGTCAGGGGGATAGAGTCTTTGGTCTCAGGCTCCGGAGATTTGGGTTTTACAGACGTGCATTCTCATAAGTGGAGATTGGCAGATCTAGTGTATTCTGTGGCAAACCCATTTCACCCCAAAGTCTAAGGTTCCTGCATCTCTTGAGCCAGGGGTGTTGGGGCTTATGGGGGTGTGGGGTAAAGAAGAGGGATCAGAAGCCATGGCTGTGACACTTACCTCTTCCAAACTGAGAGAAGCGCCTCAGTGCAGCACTAGCTGTGTCTACAAAATGTATTCTCGTTCAGCTAGGATCATAAACTCAGGATGCTCAATACAGTCAGTGACCTGTAGGTTTACACACATCTGGGTACCCAGGAAATGCAGCACCAGTTTGCCTGCAGAAGAGTCCATTCTTGACCTACTTCCCAGCATGCTCCCTGGAAAGTTTCTCCTTGTTAAAAAAATATTCAAACATGAGTCTTCTCTATTAAATACTATAAAACTTATGTTTAGGACAAAGAATTAAAAATCTTTTTATTTCCCCAACCTGTAGGACTTTTAAGGAAATGTTTTAATTCTCTCCATCCAATAAAACCTTTGTTTGCACAAAACCCAAGGCTCCCGTCTAGGAATGTGATGCTCTGGGCCAGTGACCTTTTTCCCCTCTGAGCATTAACCTCTTTCCTCTTTCTCCTTCATTTCCTGTGCAGCGGTCTTTTCAGACTGACCAAATGAATACGATTGTGAGGTCAGACCCCAGTCAGTGAGAATGACACACAGCCTCCTCCCAAGTTAGAAAAAAAAACCCCAAATATGTGTGTGTCCTGTCTCCCTGTGTTGGCTCTCCCAAGCACGTCCTCCTGATCAAGAGCAGAGTTTGTCTTGCTCAGACATTTCTGCTGGGTTGGTAACCTCTTTCTTTGGCTTATTGTTAACATCCTCTACACAGTTCAGGGTATGAAAATGGTGACTATGGAATCGTTTTGAACCCAATCCTGTTTCAAAAACCACTCAGTTCTAATCATCAGTGGATCTCAAATAAATTTGGGCACTTTGTACTTTTCTGAGAAAAATAGTTATTTCAATTTTATTCCTGAGAGACTAGCTGCTTCTTAGAATTAACTAAAACCATAAAGGTCAAAGTGTTATGTACAAAAAAGTGAAAGACAAGAGTCGGTTTAGAAAATCATTTGATAGGTGAGTGTTCCATGAAACAGTCACACAGACTGGCTTCACCAACATTTATTGAGCAAGTATCACCTTCATGCCAACTTCCTTCAGTTCTCAAAATGGCTGACTGGCAGTATGGAAGGTCACTGCAAAGCCAGCGTGGTGTCTGGTTAATTTACCCAGCTTCTAACAACTCCAACCAAGTTACTGTTTGTTTTTTTTTTAACATAGTTTTGCTGGAGCTGGTTCATTCCAGCTTGCAAGACCAGAGTGTTGACACTTCAGGATTTTTGTAAGCAACTTTACCAGTAAGTTCATTATGCTTGCCAGGGACTGGCTCAGATATTGTCATATGACCCGGATTGTGACAACACGCTTCAAGGGGAACTTGAGCCTGAGAACATGGGCTGAGTGACATGAGGGAAACCTAAGCACATGATGGGGCGGGGAGCCTTGGAAAATAATATTTCTGTTATAGCGCACAGAGACACACTTTAAACACAGCACCACAAGAACCTTGGCATAGCAGTTCACATTTACAAAAAGGGGTGTGGTGGTTCAAACCAGTTTAGCATGCATAGCCAAGCAGGAAGTGCACTTAGTTTTTATTCTAACACAGGTGGTAAGAGTGTCCTTGCCCACTGGTGAGTGCTAACCTCACAGTCTGACTCCATTGGCCACTACATAATCTACTCAAAGCAGCAGAGAGTATTAGAAAATCCCTAGCACCCAAGAGTTGGGCAAACAGGAACATAAACAAAACTGTCACAGGACGGGGAAGTTTCTAGAATACTGGCCCTCGGTAAGCTAGCCATCTTTGAAAGAAAACAACTGTTCGTCAAAATCTCTTTCTCTTTATCATACACCATTAGGCTTTTTCTTTCTTACTTTAGCCAACATATGCTGACTTCCTGAAGGCTGTAATAACAGTGACTTATTGTTGTGATGAGTGACAGGGGACACTTTGGTGAGAGCAGTCTTGGTGAACCTCTGGATTAGGCCCCTAACACGGGAAACCATTATTCTGCCTATGTCTCTAGCATGGCAAAAAGGTGAGCCCACCTTCCTAGGAGTGGCCCCCAGGCCAGAGGATTGACTGCTCCCAACTAGATGCTAGGTCTCCACCTATGCCAGAGAGTCTTTTGGGGTTTTTGTTTTGTTTTGCCAGAAGTAATTTTCTCTTAATACATCATTACTGCTTCTCTAACCATGATGGCTTATTTTTCACTTTGCTGTTCTATGAAGACTTATTTTCTCTGCACCTACTTTCAGTCACATTGAATGTCTATGCCAGAAGTTTCTATTTAGATGGAAATGACTGCAAACAGTTGCAGACAGTCAATTATACACGTGCCTGTCACACAGTACATAAGATATTTGGGAAAGACCTAAATGGCTAACAAGAGACTGTCTAAGGGAGTCATTGTCTCGTTATCAGTATATTTAATGTGTTAAGATTCTCATGAAATACTGTGTGGAGCAAAGTATACTGCAAAAATAATATTTTTATGTCAAATCAGACTATGAGCTTAAGGTAAGTAAATATATATAGACTGAATATACAATATACACTTATACATGTATACACACACACACACACACACACACACACACACACACACACACACATATATGAATGCATACATATACAGGAGCAAGAAGCTACCCTAGGCTGGAGAGGCAGAGAAGGTCATAGTGGTGGGCTCAAGTGTTCAGCTGATGATGAGGACTTACCACACACAAGTAGAGGAGCTGTCCTGGCACACTAAAGAGAAATTTGGAAATATGTGGGTTTCTGTCCTCCTCCTCCAGCCCATCTGCTTTAATGATGGCCTTCCTTTGATCAGATGTTCTTGTGTGGTGGTGGTGGTGATGGTAGCGGTGGTGGTGGTGATGGTGGTGGAGGTGATGGTGGTGGTGGTGGTGGTGATGGTGGTGGTGGTGATGGTGGTGGTGGTGGGTGTGGTGGAGGTGGTGGTGATGGTGGTGGTGGTGATGGTGGTGGTGGTGGTGGTGGTGGTGGTGGTGGTGGTGGTGATGGTGGTGATGGTGGTGGTGGTGGTGGTGGTGATGGTGATGATGGTGGTGGTGGTGGTGATGGTGGTGGTGGTGGTGGTGGTGGTGATGGTGGTGATGGTGGTGGTGGTGGTGATGGTGGTGGTGGTGGTGGTGGTGGTGGTGGTGGTGATGGTGGTGGTGATGGTGGTGGTGGTGGTGGTGATGGTGGTGGTGATGGTGGTGGTGGTGATGGTGGTGGTGGTGGTGATGGTGGTGGTGATGGTGGTGGTGATGCTGGTGATTGTGGTGTTGTTGGTGGTGATGGTGATGGTGGTGGTGGTGGTGGTAGAGGTGGTGGTGGTGGTGATGGTGGTGATGGTGGTGGTGATGGTGGTGGTGGTGATGGTGGTGGTGGTGGTGGTGGTGGTGGTGATGGTGATGGTGGTGATGGTGGTGGTGGTGGTGATGGTGGTGGTGGTGGTGGTGGTGGTGATGGTGGTGATGGTGGTGGTGGTGGTGATGGTGGTGGTGGTGGTGGTGGTGGTGGTGGTGGTGATGGTGGTGGTGGTGGTGGTGGTGGTGGTGGTGGTGATGGTGGTGGTGATGGTGGTGGTGGTGATGGTGGTGGTGGTGGTGATGGTGGTGGTGATGGTGGTGGTGATGCTGGTGATTGTGGTGTTGTTGGTGGTGATGGTGATGGTGGTGGTGGTGGTGGTGATGGTGGTGGTGGTGGTGGTAGAGGTGGTGGTGGTGGTGATGGTAGTGATGGTGGTGGTGGTGATGGTGGTGGTGGTGATGGTGATGGTGGTGGAGGTGGTGGTGATGGTGGTGGTGGTGGTGGTGATGGTGATGGTGGTGGAGGTGGTGGTGGTGGTGGTGATGGTGATGGTGGTGATGGTGGTGGTGGTGGTGGTGATGGTGGTGGTGGTGGTGGAGATGGTGGTGGTGATGGTGGTGGTGATGGTGGTGGTAGTGGTGGTGGTGGGTGTGTGAAGGTGTGAAGGGAGTGAAAGTGCAACTGTATGTGCATGCACAGGAAAGTCATAGATCCATGGAGTATTATCCCTCATAATCTATCCACCTTGTTGTTGGTTTGTTTTTTTGTTTGTTTGTTGAGATACGGTTTTTGTTATTTAGCTCCGATATGCCGGAACAGTCTCTGTATGCCAGGCTAGCCTCAAACTCACAGAATATGCCTGCTTCTGTCTCCTAAGTGCCTCTTTGGGTTTTGGAAACAGGACCTTTCCCTGGGTTCTGAGGCTTCCCAATTAGTCTGGCCTAGGTAATCTCTGAGTCCCAGGAACCTCTGTGTTTCCAGATCCCCAGCACTGGGATTGCCATGGCAGGAATTTCTCTGCTTCCACACCCCCAGCACTGGGATTGCCATGTGCTACATGCCTGGCTTCTTACCTTGGACATGTGCTCCAGCTCTAACTCAGGCTCTGGGACTCATGTGGCAAGCACTAACAGCTGAGCTACCTCCCCAGCTACTAAAAAGCAGACAATAGGGTAATTGGAACAGGGCAGCTACAGGAAGCACTGTCTGCAGTAGGTCCCTCTTCCTCCATCCTTTGCAGACAGGGCGAAGGAGGGAACAGATCTGAGTGCAGAACGGCAGCGGCCTGATGCCCACACAATGCTTATTAATGAAAGCCTACGAGTATTGGTGAGAGCACACATCCACATGCAGACTCTGGGGTCACTTATGAAGAAGTAGTGTTTCCTTACTTATAATACTTTTGTTTTCTTGACTTAGTTTAAATTTTATAACCTTTCTTTGATGATACATAGGGATATTTTTTTAATTACATACTGTGTTTAAAAACTATGTTACTAGAGAATCAAATGGCATCGCAAGCATTGGATCATTAAGTCATTGTTTCTTTCATATAATCTTTGTGGTAATGTGGCCTCCAAGGGAATGCATATATAACCCACTATGAGAAATCAAGTCAGATCATGCAGGGTGGAGTATTTCCATAAAAAAGAAAGCTTTCCTTGTGCTGGCCTGGACTGTCCCTCATAATTCAATAGAAACATATAATGTGCTAACAGAATCTACTCCAAGCTCTTTCAGGGATGAAGAGATGAAGAGAAGAAGTGGTTGAAAGGAAAAAAAAATCAATCTGTCACAATTCTGATATTTAAAATAGTTGTCCTCCTGTAAGAGAAACAGGTAGTGGTAAAGTAAGCCTAAGACCAGCAGTTTCCAGGACTACACCAATGGACATGATTCCTTTCACAAGTGTGAAAAAGACAGTGCACTGCATGTGAACACACAAATGGGGAGGGTTACAGAAAAGTGGTTCTCTCTTCCAAAGCTCTATGAAAATCCCATGCCATTGGAGAAAAAGAAAAGACTTGGTAGAGTGAAGTGGGCTAATTAGGAACATGATCCTTTGACTTCTTTCAGAGTTTTTACTACTAGCTCCTGGTTCTTCCCGCTGCCTGCACTAGCCACCTGCCTGCACTAGCCACCTGCCTGCACTAGCCACCTGCCTGCACTAGCCACCTGCCTGCACTAGCCACCTGCCTGCACTAGCCACCTGCCTGCACTAGCCACCTGCCTGCACTAGCCACCTGCCTGCCTTTACTACTTACAATGCCAATGTGGTCTTGAATGCACCTTGAGAGGCTGGGGGACATGACGAACTCAATCTTTGTGATAAACTAACTCCCTGGTACAATTATGTCAGCCTTGACAGCCCAGTAAAATGACCAGGAGCTTTTAAAAAAAGTACCAACAGAAGAACCTCACACCTAGAAACTATGAGTAAAAAAAGATTTGTGTAGACCGGGGTCATTGACAACTTCAAGCACATGCTGGGTCAAGCCAGAATGGAGAGCCATGGAGAGCATGCCTCAAGTGTACAAGGGCTTACATTGGAAAGTGTTTCTAGACACACAGGATGATGCATGATTATACACCCACACATGCGTGCACACACACACACACACACACACACACACACACAGAGAGAGAGAGAGAGAGAGAGAGAAAGAGAGAGAGAGAGAGAGAGAGAGAGAGAGAGAGAGAGAGAGAGAGGTCCTATATTTTAAGGGAATTTCTGTCTACTTGAAAAAAGTTAAACAAATTAAATAACAAAATGTTATCTAACAAAACAACCCATAATTTTAAAAGAAAAAGGTACAGGACCCAGGCAATCAGACCAAAGGACATAAGAGAGAGAAACAATCCGACTGACATAGCATTTTATAACAGCAATGTTTTATAATGTTTTATGCATGATGACAATTGAATAACGTAGCTAAATGTAAAGAAGAAAGGGAGGAAGGGAGGAACGAAAGAAGGAAGGAATGAAAGAAAGTTAAGTGTGTTGTAGCCAATTTATCTGACCTTAGACATACACAAAAACTGAACAAATATTTTACCCACCAACATTTTCCCTTTCTAAAAATATGGAAACTGGAAAATTTGATGTTGCTGAGTACAGAATATATATTTTACTTAGGTAAATACTTTTCTGTTGTTTGCTTTTAGGAAATTACAGGTTCTGAAAAAAGCCCCGAGGAAGAGCTTAGTTTTTGTTGTCATTCAGGGTTATCAAAGTCCTAAGTGAATTATCTGCAGGAAGCTTTCTCTTCCTTATTCACGTTATATCCCTAATTTGTTACCTATTACTTCTGCATTCTATAGAGGTAGATAGACCTGTCTCACTTTTAACAAGACGTGTGTGTGTGTGTGTGTGTGTGTGTGTGTGTGAGAGAGAGAGAGAGAGAGAGAGAGAGAGAGAGAGAGAGAGAGAGAGAGAGGGAGGGAGGGAGGGAGGGGGAGGGAGGGAGGGGCCACAGAGGCCAGAAGAGTGCATTTTTTGCTGCTTTTTCTCTTAGACCGTTTTCACTGATGGCCATGTGAATGCTGTGATTGGAACAGGAGGCAAGCACAACACTCAGATGTGGAAACCTAATCCAAAGTGTGTGTTATTGAGACATGAGGCCTCTGGGAGATGATTATGTGCCAAGGGTAAAGTCTCTGTGAGCAGAATTGGTACCCTGACAGAAGAAGCTTGGAGTTGCCTGCTTGCCCTTCTGCCATGTGGGGGGAAAGCAAGAAGGTACTTTATGCAGAACAGACCCTTTCCAGATACCAAACGTGTACCACGTACATCTCTGGCCTCCTGCCCACTAGCGTAGAGGAGTACATCTTGCTCCCTATAAAATACGCGTCCTGAGAAGTTTTTATTATAGTAAGTCAAACATGCTAAGATAGAGATTTGCCTGGAATTTTATTCACTGGCGAAAGTTTTGCCTGATTCTTGAATAGAGAACTTGGAAAGTATTTTAAAATGTGCTTTAAGATACTAATTAGAATTAATCTTTAAAGTTTTGATGAGTCTAGGCCCCTACTAGGCCCCGTAGTGGAAAAGTCTGGCTTTTTTATTATTTCTGTGTTAATTGGTTTATTTAGCCTTTCAATAACTACTTAGTAAGTTGTGTTAACCATGAAATTGTCCATTTCAAGTTTCTTTACAGAGAGGTAGACAAAATCTTTTAGGATTTCGAGAGACTCTTCTCTTCCAAACCTTCCTGTTCCTGAACCACGGAACCGAGCTTGTTGGTTCATTTGTTCATGAATTTGGTCAGTATTTTTGTCTGTTTTGTTGATTTTTCTCCCATAGAACCAGATTTTGGACTTAATTTTTAGTATTCCTTTGAGTTTTATTTTATGTTTGATCACTTCCTGTCTTAACTTTCTAGTTCCTTCCTTATATTGAAGTTTGTGTAATCCATTAATTTTTCCATTTATATGCATGGCTACATCATGCCCTCCTACTTCTGTTCTGACATAAGGGCAGCAACGGTTTCGTTCTGAGGATATACTCTGATACCCGATCTAAGAATGCTATCCCCAAACATGGAGCATGGGTTGATTTCATAGTATTAAACCTTTTCCATTACGTATCAATGAAAATATATGAGTCAAACCCACAGATCCTGAAATGAGTTTCTATGAAGACCTCTTTAATGAGAAAAGCAAAAAGCATATAAGACTATAGTATAACTTTCACAACAGTTTACAAGTCATCAAATACATATTTAATTGTAGGTAATACGTCCAGTAGGATGAACGAATAGATTAGTTTCTGGTGGGAAGAGGGAGAGTAATTAAAGGTAAAAAATGCACACTTTAAACTGTGTTAAAATGTAAGACTTTACAATTTATCTCTTTAAAATAAAATAAAGCCTGGGTATGGTGTCACACACCTTTAATCCAAGCAACCAGGAAGCATAGGCAGGGGGATCTCTGTGACTTCAAGGCCAGAGTAGTCTACACAGAAAGTTTGAGAGGCTGTCTTGAAAAAAAACGAAAGTTAAAAAAAAAATAAGAGTAAAGTAAGTGTATAACAATTATCTTCCTGATGTGGTAAAGCCTCCTAATTTTATCCACCCTGCCCGCCCCCTATTTCCTCAGCACACATTTGCAGATTGCCTGGGATGAGCTTATTTTCCACAAAGACCAAAAACCTAGCCGAGTGACCAGCTTTCTGTGCCCGAAGCTGAAAGCTTTGCAGAAAATAGACAGAGTGATGGTGTCCCATTCTCTTAGCAAGACCACAAAGATTTAGGAGGTGAGTTAATGGGATTTTAAGATGAATACTGTGTAAGAATTTTGTGCAACTCACCCATTAATCTAAAAACTACTTAGACATGGTCTCTAGCGTCATAAAGAAATAAAATAAAACCACTGACTTTTACCATTCTATGTAAACTTGCAAGAGATCCAGAAAAGCGTCGGAAAGATAATTAGGGGACTTGAAAAAATAAAATTTATGAGGCACAGTCAGAAGAAACTCTTGAACCAGCAAAGAAGTTGAGAAACGAAGCGCTCATTTTCACGTCCATAAAAGCTGCAGCGAGGAAGGAAGATGCTGATACGCGTGCCCGTTAATAATGTCAGTCAGCAGGAAGGGGGGCAGGGGAGGACAGACTCGCTTCCCAAGGTGAGTTACTAAGAGAGGGCGAGAGACCTCCCTCGCTGTCTGCAAGGCCAAAGCATCCCAGACTGAAAACGGTTGAAAGTTCCGTGACTTCCAGATTCTTCCTGCTCTGCCTGTCTAAGACAGACTTCAATGCCGGTGCCTCTAAAGCCGAAACAACCGCATTGCCTTCCATCATCTCCGCTTGCCCCCCAATAATGGGACAGTCACTATAAAAGTTTATGAGGCAGCATGGCAAAGGTTGGCTCCAGCCAGCAACTGACAAAGAGAGTACGCTAAGGGAGCAAGCAGCATCAGACTGGCTCCTCTCCGCGCAGATTTCAACAAAGAAATCGCATTGTGCCCTGGGAACCCAATTATAGCGGGTTGGGTTGTTTTGTTTTGTTTTTTTCAGGTTACCTCAACAATTTGTTTGCCATGGACCTCTCCGTTAATGACAATTCCTAAGCGTGGCATTGAGACAGCCTTCTTTACAAGATGTCCACAATTGATTTTGCAAGCACACCTCACAGAGTTGCTTCTTGTCTCATTAAATCAACACCTGTCATGATATGGCAGTGAAAACGAGAAGAGAATTTCACCCACAGCAATGTGCTATAAAAATTCAGGAAATGAAGCAACAATTGGAAGATATGGGATTCAGGCTAAATTCATTTCCAGGCCTTAAATGTCACATAAAGAGCACATGCCTCTGAGTCATGATTTTTTTTTAAGTTTAATTATGGATAAAATGTACCATGTAACATAAAGTTAGCATCTTAACCATTTCAGTTGTGCCAGAATTTTTTCATATTGTAACACTCTATTTTTTTAAACGAGCACCTACTATACCTGCCCCCAGACTCAGAAAACAGTGCTCTCTCTTCAATCCACATTACCACCCACTTTCATTAAAAAAAAAACTTTAATAAAGTACTACTTGTCTGTTGGTTTATCTTATTTAATTATACTTCTTTTGGCACAATACTTAGAAAAATTTAAATATGGTATCTGATTTTAAGTATTGGCTGTCCTTCAAAAGCAGAAGTAACCTGTTCATATTTTATGATGATAGCATGTATAAATGTAAAATGTTTTTTTTTATTTAGACCAATGGAAACATTCTGACAATATTTAATTTAAAAAAAAAAAGTTGTGTTCTCAGACTGTGCAGTATCACTCTTGGGCTTACAGCCCAGAGAAAACATTACATAGTCTGGGAGAATTTCCGTGGCATATTTGTAGTGAGCAGAAAATGAGCAGCCCTTGTACCCGTGCTAGGGAAGCCCATAAGTAAAACATGCTGTGTGCTCATTACTGAACTCTCACGGAAGCCGAACGGTCGCGTTCTGCCGTCTCCTCTACCCAGGGCTCCGGGTGACTCTGGGGTTGATGGACTTATGGTTATGTGAGCTTTCTAGTCACATTGGCCTCCTGGCTGTAGAGCACAGCTTGGCTCCCCACCTCCTTCCCCCATTCGGCAGCGCGGTGGTGGGCTTTGGGTCCTTAGAGCGTGTGTAGCCTTTCCCACGATTCTGAGCTGCTAATGACCCTGTGATCAGTCCATTTCAGTTTTCTTCCCTGACCAAAACTCCCAAACAATTGTCTGTGTCAAAAAAGGATGTGCAGGGAGAGACTTGTCAGGACCTGACCAGAAAAATATGCATCTTTGAACGAGAGAAACGTCCACTTAGGGTTTTCTTTCTTTGCTAAAAATAACACTCCAGTGTCTAATAAGTTCCATGGTCAGTAAATTTGGTGTAAATAATAAAGCGGCTTAAAAATAAACACTCAGCAATCTCTCCAACTATATACAAAATACTTAGAAACGCAATCTATCTTATCACCAGGAACAAACGGAGATCTATTTAAACCAATCTGCTTTGTGCAAGACTTGCAAGCACCCCGAGGGAGACCTTGAATTATGTTCTGTTTATTTTTGTTTGACTTTAAACTGAAATGCACTTCTTGCATTTATCTAGTTTCCCTTTAGCTTATATGAAAGGAACTCAGGAATCCCAGGAACCTTAAGAGAGTGGCTCAGATGTCCTGGCGGCAGAAAGCACATACCTCCGACTGTTTAGGAGAGACACTGGTGGTTGCCCTGTCCTTACAAGGTGGCTTTTGCAGGTCATTTTCCAGACACTTTTGACATAAAAGAAAGGGAGATAGAATTTAATGCTAGACTTACAGTGCGAGCAGAGTCCCCTCAGTTTATAAAGAGTGCACGTCCCTGTTACAGTGCCTGGACCAAGATTAACGAAAAAGACCAGGAAGCCAGTACAAAGAAACCTCTGCTGAAGAGCGACACCCATGCTCCATCTTGTCACAGCCACCGGCCCCTATGCCACGTCCCTGTGCTCATTTTCAACTTTAATGCCGCCGCTAGCTATACCTTGGGGGGCGGAGGGGAGAATTGAGAGAAACCATCAGTTCTCCTTTTCCATGGCTACCCCTAGCAAAATGAAAACTTCTGTCACCTCTTAGCAATCTAGATAGAGAAAGTAAATTATGACTGTAGGCCCGGCTAGCAATCAATTAAAACACAGACACTTGTTATATTTTAAAATAGCCTTAGTTAACCTGGGGCAGGACAGATATCAATCTTCTAAACTGTTTTCCATAGTGGGGCAGGCATGGGATGGCTGCCTCAATCCTGCGCCATCTGCTTCTAATAATTTCTATCAAGCTTCCTCCCCTCCATAATCCCAAATACTTGCTAATGTTCTTCATCTGGGCCGGATTCTCCATCCACGCCAGCCACGGGCTTCTCCTCCATCTAACCCCTGGCGGCCTCCTCTCCTCTCTTCAGGTCTCTCTCCTTCCTCTTCATGGCAGTCTTTTTTTCCCCAGAATTCCTCTCTCTCTCTCCTAGCCCCACCTGTCTCCTTTGCCCTACCCAGGTGGCATGTCTTTTTATTAACCAAAAGGTGGGTCCCAGAGACAGCAAGCAATAATTAGCATCAAAATACATCAGACCATCCCCCAACAACAACAGCATTGCTTTTTTTTGTTTGTTTGTTTTTAAGTAAGGAACAGGAGAATTGGACATGTATGTGTCAGGGTCCACCCTGTACTCATCAGTTCTCAGCCTCGAGGGAGCACTTCAAATGGGCTTCACTGCTGCTTCACTGGGAGTAATTTTAGGACCAGAGTTAGGAGCCTACATTACTCCATGTGAAATATCTTTAAGAACTTGAGGGAAAATCATACAATTGTTACGTATTAATATAACAACGCGTGATAGTCTTATCATCCACGCAAGAGCTTTGAAGCTCCAGAGACAACATCTGGCCCTTGCAACCCCCCCCCCCAAAAAGTAACCCTCACTACCAGTCATGGATGGTGCTCCTTCAGTAAATATTTATCAGGTGCAAATCTTTGCTGCTGTGTTCTTTGCTGCACGTGTGTGAATGGCTTCAGGGTGCCTTTCGGAGAGTGTGAATGGCTGCTGGCCTCCAGGGAACACAGAAGACAGTGAGGGCACAGCGCCAGGAGGGGAGGCAGATGCTTCTCTGCTTCCTTATCTATCCCTTATTCTCCCTGAAGATGCAGCGACTAAACTATAGCTGCCTTCCAGATCCCTTGCAGGTGTTTCACTTGGTGCCTTTGCTGTAATTCCAAGGACCTTGCCCACAGTGGCAGAGAATAATGCGTGGAAACTAATCAAATTGGGAAAGAAAGGGAATGTGCATCTTGGCTACTCAGAGCGATTTCAAGTCACAAATGCTGCTTCTGCTGTGGTTTGAGCTCAGTAGTCCATGATATATTAATAATCAGGGTCACATTGAACACCCCAGGGTTTTGTTTCATTTTGTTTCTAGAATCATCTTACGGGCTGGGCACTTCTGCTTTGATAACTGCTAGCCTCTAACGCTTATAGATTGCGGCACAGAAACAGAAAGCGGTGTTTCTGCTTTAGTGTAGAATATTCTCGAATAACGCCAAGTTATCAAGTGAAGTATTTAATCCTTTGATGGGAAACCACTTTTCAGACCACGCAGCTACAATAATGATGGCTTACCTGGGTGAGACACTTAGGCTTAGCTTTTGAACTTGAAACAAACTCTGAGCTCCAGAGGGTATTTTGACTCTAATATTTCATAAAAGACTTGGTATGTCTTTATACCATGGAGGGTAACAGCAGACACCAGAGGTCTCGACAGCTTGGAACCTTTGCACAGTTGTTCTTTGGCCACATGGAAGTTGGTTTTAGGAACCCATGTGGATGGCAAAGCCCACAGATATTCAAGTCCCTTGTGTGAAATGGCATGGCCCGTGCATGTGACTCATGTGAACCCTCATTTATACATTAAGCAACCTCTTAATTGTATATAATGCCTACCACAACGCAAATGCATTCCTGTACATGTTCAGCTATGACGAATTTTTTAAAAATGTTTTTCATTTGCAGATGGTAGAATCCACAGATTTCTGAATCTCGCAGTATTCATTGACAACCCAACACTCCAGACTCTGCAGTCTACAGAGTGTCCTCCTAAGGGTGGTAAGACACATAAGTCTTCCACTCACACAAAGTCTTCCTAATGCATTTGCCGATCATTGTCAGTTCTCTCCAGTAATCACACACCCACCCCACCCCACCCAGCCCCATCCACCACTCGCGAAGCAGTGAAGTTCTGTGATGCTAATGCAGACATTCTCAACTTTGCCCATCCTGAGAATTCTCATCCCTTTATAAGTTCTAAGCAAAGTATATGCCACTGGCCAGGGACCATTGCTTGTACGTTGTAAAAAAATTATATTATCTCTGTAAGATGCAGACAAAAGAGGCCACCAGATCAAGTCAAAGATACATTTGTACATAAAAATACTTTATCTTACAATGCACACAGCTCTAGCTTGGTATCTCAAGAGTATTGTGCTTTTCCCACATGCCTGGGGTTCTGAAGCCTTTCACCTATGTTAGTCACTATGTGACATCTCTTTATATATGTGGCTCCTGTGAAACTCCTGAAAGTTCTGTGTAGTTCCACCCCTTTCTGAAAATGGTAGACATGGAGACAGCTAAAACTTAGTTTCTCAGGGGCTAGAAAGAGGGTGTAGCCATTTAGAATACTGGTTCTTGCTGAGGGCTTGGACCCCATTCCCACCAATGGCAGCAGGCGGCTCATAACAGCCAGGATCTCTAGCTTTAAGGGCTCCACTGTATTAGGCATCACACACATGCACACACACACACACACACACACACACACACACATATGCAAGCGAGTGCATGTGCACAAAAATTCTTTATTAAAAAGGTTTTAAAATATGGTTTCTCAGATGGCTTTATCTAGCATTGTAGACAAAATTGCAAAATGTCACACAGTGTTCCCATGATAGAATACCTCCTCTGCAATATCCAGGGACCATCATTACCATGGTGGCACAATGACCGCCGCCCAGTTCTTGTTGTGCACAGTTTGCACACTCTCACTTAATACCGTTTCCCTCGCCTCCACACATACGTCAGCCTTTGCACACTGCTGTCCTTAGTGGACCATGCCTAAAATCAACCGCTTCCTCTGTTTTGAGGAGAAAGGAGAAACCCCCAGTCTTCCTCAGATCTGCGGAATGTGTGTAAGAGCTTCTCAGCTCACGTGAGTGGCTGACACCTCCTTGAGTACCTGCCTGGTAAGTGCCCTTCCCCAAAGTGCCTCTTATCAAAGTGAGAAGACCCCTACAGTCAAATCATTCCACCCAGTCTAAGCCGGAGACCACATGGACACCTAGCAAGCATGTCCACACTGGAAGACTTGTGGGCAGTAAAATCTCACAAAGATTCTGAACCAAGAGATGTAGACAAAATTGAGTCCATATATAATATTGGCAGTAAAACTTAATGAGACAGCTGCCAAGAAGAGGCTTGATACCCTATGAGCATATAAAGGGGGAGGAGGTCCCCCTCAGTCACAGTCATAGGGGAGGGAAGTAAGGGGGAAAATGGGAGGGAGGGAGGAATGGGAGGATACAAAGGATGGAATAGCAACTGAGATGTAATATGAATAAATATATATATATATATATATATATATATATATATATATGTATATATATACAGCCTAATGAGACAGTGAGAGTTCCAAAAGCAGCCATTCCCAGTGTTTCTGAGGACTGCTGGCTTTTGCTGGTTCCACAGTTAGGCTGTGCCCTGCATTGTTTACTGCTGGTGACCCATTTATCCCCATTTCCCCAGATCTATTACCTGGATTCACCATATCCCTGCACTGTGAGTTCCAGGAGCTCGCCAAGGTGTTTGTCATACTCTGGTTCTTTCCCTTCCTGACTTCCACTGGTAGGTCACCCGAAAGCTGAAGAGAAATCCTGAGTATCCACCACCCAGATTTCATAACATATATTCGTGTACTGTGTTACATACGGGCACATTCACACGGCATGCATTATGCACTGAGCACACTTACTTACCCCACAGCCCTTATGCTCTCTTTGGCATTCCTCTGCGCTTTCATTGGTCCCCTTTCCTCCTTTCCACGTTCTGTTCTACTTTCCTGTCACAAAAACATATATGATTTTAGGAATCATATAAACTATAAATGGGAGGAAAATGTATAAAACTTGTCTTTCTGGCACTGGCTTAATTCTCTGAACATTGTTGTCTCTGTTCCTGCAGAGACATAACTTTGTTCTTCCTTAGGACCATGAAAAGCTTTGCCCATTCCTCTGTTGTGAAGACACCTAGGTCGGCTCCAAACTTAGCTGCTGTGAACATTGCTACAGTAAGATGGATGTGCAGGTATCTCTGGGATATATTGTTCCAGAAACAAGACAGAACATTTATTTCCTCCCTACTTCCTTCCCTACCATGTCTTGTTGTCTCTTAGCTAATAACGCCCCCTCTCCACAGCTATGGCCTCAGCCAGGCGCCCCTCCTGCAGGCTCTGGTAGGGTTATTATCGCCTTTCCCTCTCAGTCTTAGAGACAGCAGTGTCTCCCCACCCGTGCTGGACCGAGTGCCACACACACACTTTGTTTATCCCTGAGTCATGTCTGTGTCTCTAGAAGCATTCCTTTCATTCGTATTTGTTTGAGCATTCTGAGTAAGTTTTATTTCTGTCTGGAGTTCTTCATACCTTCCAGAAAATTCTCCCATTGCTACTAGGACTGCTTGCCTCTGTTGGTTGTGACTGTCATGTGTAAGCAGATATTACTCTGGAGAGGGGTTGAAAATTGCAAAAAGAAAACGACATGGTGATTTAATCTGCTTTCCAAAATTTTATTAAACTGTAAAATAAAAATGACTTCAAAAGGATTAAAGGATAAGAAAGGTTGCGGACTAGGAGGCCACAGTGAAATATAGATGGAAACGAGTGGAAGGAGACGTGCTGAGCAAATGAACAACGGCGCAGAAGACCCACAGGCTAGCAGAAGGGGGATGTGCAGGGCAGCAAGCACCTGCATATCCGCCTGCACTTGTGCAAAGCAGGCCACTAAGCTCACCATGGAGGGCGGGGAAGAGCCCTCTCGCTCAGCAGAATTACGAAAGGCCTGTGCATGAAGTCACCGAAGTCCCAGGTCTCCCCGCCCCCTCTTGCTCTGAAGGACCCTGAACATGAATACTGGATGAGCATATCTCAGCACAGCTGGTTTCAGAACGGTGTGGGAGCTGGACCACAGGCTCTGATCCAGAACTGTAGCAGCAGGTGTGTGTGTGTGTCTGTGGGTGTGTCTGTCTGTCTGTGTGGAGTGTGTGTCTGTGTGTGTGAGCTTGTGTGTGTCTGTATGTGTGAGTGTGTGTGTCTATGTATGTGTTTGTGTGCGTGAGTGTGTGTATCTGTGTTGTGTGTGTTTATGTGTGTGTCTGTATGTGTGAGTGTGTGTCTATGTATGTATTGTGTGTGTGTTCGTGTGTGTGTGTGTGTGTGTGTGTGTATGAGTGTGTGTGTCTATATGCATCTGGGTTGTGTGTGTCTATGTGTGTGGGGGTCTGTGGGGTGTGTTTGTATTTATGTGTGTGTGTGCGCGCGTGTATGCGCGCGCACGTATGCTGAAGAACCAACCTGCTTGTAGATACTTATGACTAGAAATCTCACAGAGGGCCAAAGAGCTAAGCAAACTCAGGGCCCAGAGAATCTATGGTTAATAAGGCCCAGTCACACCCTGAAAGTGTCTTCATTAATGTTCTGCCCAAATATACATGGAAATAGGTTTCTTTTCCTATATTTGCCTTAAATTACATTTGTGATGATAAAACATTCAAATTGTTTATCCGGAATCCAGATGTGGCTACTGTGAGTTTTTGTGAGAAGGATCCTGACGTGGTCTGTGGCCTGCAGCTCCTGGCCTCTAAGTCACAGCAATCCCCCTGCGGCTTCCGGAGCACTGCTGCATCCTAGGCTTACTCACCATGCCTGTCCTTCCTCCGGGTCCTTTAGACTCACATTTCACGTTTGTAAATGTCCTCCTGGAAACAACATAGTGAAAGCATTTGCTGTGAGAAACGCAAAATTAGTAAGTTGTATTACTTGCCTACAAATTAATAGGTCTTTTTAAATTTACATTGTAATTTATTCAGATTACATCCCAATTGCTATCCCCTCACTTGTATCTTCCTGTTCCCACCTTCCCTCCCTCTTACACCCTATTACCCTTCCTTAGACCTTTGACAGAAGGAGATCTCCTCCCCCACCATACGACCACAGCCTATGAGGTCTCATCCAGTTAGTCTAGCAAGCCTCCCTACCAAGGGGAAGTGATCAAATAGGAGGCGCCAGAGCTAATGTCAGAGGCAGTCTCCACTCTCCCCACAGCCACGGAGAATGCGCTGCCTATTGGCTAGATCTGAACAGGGGGTCTAAGTTTACTGCATGTATTGTTCTTGGCACAATAGTTTGTTTGTGGGTCCAGATCTGCCGGCCTTGATGGTCTCCTTGTGGGGCTCCTGAGCCCTCTGGTCCTTCCATCTCCCCATTCAGGTCTTAAGAATACATAGATATGAGCTTTAATGTTCAACTCAGTCATCTTTTATGTTCTGGCAATTTTTATCCACAAAAGAACTTTAAATCATGGTTATTGTTCTATTGTTTATCATCATCATTATTGGAAGTATTTTGGATGTTAACTTGTCAAAGAAATATGACTGTAATTTGTTACACATGTGGCATGTAAGCTAATATTTTTTTCTGGGTCTCACAAATATTAAGGATTGAGCAAAATTCTTTAGGAAAGCCTCAACACAGCAATGAACAAAGTATGAAATCAGCGAGATGTGAGGCAACTGCCGAAGTCAAAAGAAAACTCTTATGGCTTGTCCGCGAGCGCCCTTCCTGAACTGGGCAGCTACACCTTTTCCTGGTGGATTCAGCCTCTCTCCCTGTGGACTGTACAGCCTGGTCCCCTCGTGGGGCCTGCTGGGAAACAGCTCCCATTGGCTTTAGGAGTTTGTCAGGCCAAAGCAGTGGTGAGGAGGTCTAGGTGCTCAGGTGGCCCCTGGTTGTGGCACAGGGACCACTGTTGGTAATGCTGGACAACATCTGGTTTCTCCTCACAGGAGAGCAAGTATTTCAAGCCTGTGTTTCTTGTGTTCTCCTTGTTTTCACCTCTGGGTTCTGCTGCGGGTAAACACCCTGTGTCCGAATGAGTCTCATTGTGTAAACAGAAGGAAGACGCGAAGAACCAGGCAGCGCCTGAAGGCGCGTCTGTGGATCTGGGAGTCACTAAGGCTCTGTGTGGTTTACATCGCCACCCTTTGGATTCCAAAGAAGGTCACACTTGGGCTTAACACGCTGAACTGAAAGATTACTCCTTGGAGGGATATTTCCAAGAAATCCTGAGTTGGTTGAGAACTCTCAGCTGTTTGCTGTCTGCATGGCCTTTCTTATCTCTTTCATTTGAAGGCTTCCTGAGCTCTTTGGAAATAGTGGTCTGTGGTTGAGGCAGAAAACTGCCCGGCATGTGAAGCCCTGGGGGAGGAGCCTGGGTCAACCTGTGCTCCTAGGGTGCAGTTTCACAGGATGCACTTTCTCCACAGTATTGAAGGATCTGGGAAGCAATTTCCTGAAGCATCTAAGTGAATATAGCTCCAAATACTGAAAATCCTCTTCAAGGTAGCAGCAATCCACCAACATTTTTTCTCACGTAAATGAATCAAATTGCCCTGAGGTAAATATTCTGAAGGTAAAGACATGACCATGCCAAAGCTTTTTGTTAATTACATTTCTATTGTAGTTTTAAGAAAGAAAACTGGGGTAATGTGGAGGTATATGGGGAAGATACAACAAAAAGTGGATTGTTGAGTTGACTCCTCAACTTAAGGCCTTAACTGTGCTCACAAAGTTATTTTTAATTCATTGGTATAGAATTTACATGTTGATATAAAAATAAGTTTAATTTCGACCCATTGGTTAGAATTCAATTTTAAGATTATTCTTCACACCGATTATATATGTTTCTACTCTAATATGAGGTATTGTACCCATACCACTTAAATAGAATACAAGACGTACTTTCAGAATTTGAAAATGCTACTGCCGGCTGTTTAGGATAAGTAATGTAGACAAGTTAATTGTTAATTGATCAAATCATGGTCATTTCAATTACTAGTCTATTTATATTACAAGAAAATACATCCTAGATGTAACAGGTATGATTCTAAAGACAGATAAAGTAAAATAGTTAGTAAGGTCTTCAAAAACCTCAGAGTCCTAAAGAATATGACATTTAAAGACGTTTATATTGTTTTAATGATTTTTTGACAATAAGACAGGTTAACTCCTGGCAACACCCAGCCTACCTCAAAGAAGATGATGAGCATCAGTGAACCTCCTCATGGAGATGGCTTCAAATATGGCAAACCACCCACTGGGCAAAGTGTCCTCATTTTGACTACTGACAGAATTGTGCCTAAAACTTGGCAAGCTTGGATGCAGGCAAAGTCGATGGACAAACTCTGCCAAGAGAGGGTAAGCCAGTCCTCGATAATTCCTGCCTCACAAGTATGTCTGTCATATACACTAGACCAGAAGGCTGAAGATGATGCTCCAATGCTTTAGAGAGCTATAGGCGACTGTTCATGAAGCAAACTGTCTCTGCCATTTTTTTTAATTTGGAAGCTGCTAACCTACACTTCCTGTTTACTTGGGTAATTAATTTTACTCGTTCTCAAGTCTGATGGGGTTGAAGACCAAATAGTTGAGTTTCACAATTAAGCCTACTTGTTTAAGGGTTAAGATGTTTTTAGGTCTAGATAGATGTTTTAAGTTGATAGAGATTAAATATTATAGATATTGTGTTATGTTCAGAATTTTAGACTCACTGAGATAGGAAAATGTTTTCTTCAAGGTTGTCAAATGTAAACAGCCAAAATACTATGAATGTAACATGAATGTAATTCCTAAATGTTCTGTGGTTCTTCTTGCTGCATATAGTTTATTTTATATAGGTGTAATAATATAATGTATATGTAAAAAATAAGGGCATGGGTGAACAGAAAATAAAGAAAACTGGTAAAATCTTCTATTTGATAAATAATGTAAAAATGATAAGAAAATCCACTGTATTTAAAAATCTGGACCTGAATCTTCTAAAACTTTGTATTTGCAGTAAAAGAACTTGAACTATCTTGAAGAAATAGAAAAGCCATAGTGAAAATTCAAAACATGGTCTAATCTAAACTCAACAGGGAAAATGGCAAATGCTCCATTTTAAAAGTGAGTAAGAAATATGGACACACTTTTCACTAGAGATGGCTACAGCCATGAGAGTGACCTCTATGAAAAGATGTCCCACTGGGCATGGTGGTGCACAACTTTAATCCCAGCACTTGGGAGGCAGAGGCAGGCAGATCACTGTGAGTTCAAGGCCAGCCTGGTCTACAAAGGGAGTCCAGAACAGCTAAGACTACACAGAGAAAGCCTGTCTCAAACCCCCCCCAAAAAAAAGAAAAAAGGAAAGATGTCCCACATCCGTAGACATTTGCTTTACATTAATTCAGACTAAACACAAAAATATTAATTGTAGATCAAGACACAGCAGATAGTGTGAATTAACTAGTGTCAAAATAAAACTAGTTGACTGATGTCAAAAGTCCAGTGCTGGGTCAGCAAGATGTCTCTTGTTGGCTTAAGTTGCTGGCTGCCATGACTGACAGCCTAAGTTCAGACCCCTGGGGCCAACATGGTGGAAGGAAAAAGCTGTCTTCCACAGTTGCCATCTAACCTATACAAATGTATACACATACATATACAAATCAATCAGTCCATCAATATAAAATGTGCTGATGAAGATACAGATTAAACAAAATAAACTAGCTCTAGTGCAACTAGACATATAGTCTGGAAAGACTTCTTACAAAACTAAATATGCCACCATCACACAGCCCAGCAACTGTACTTTTAACCATTTATCTTAAGCATGTAAGGTTTATGTTTTTTAAAAGTTGCCTAAACATTTGCACAAGAACTTTCACAGTAGCTGTATTTATAGTACTCAAACTCTTCCATGAATTGAATTGTTAGATTAACTGTGAAGTATCCGTACTCTGGAATATTACCCAGCTGTTAGAAGGAAACTAATATACAGTAGCTTTCTATTTTCCTGCTATCTACAGACCCAGCTGTAGAGCTCTCAGCTCCTTCTCCAGCACCATGTCTGCCTGAACACCACCATGTTCCCGCCATGATGATAATGGACTAAACCTCTGAAGATGTCAGCAACCCCAATTAAATGTTTGTCTTCACGAGAGTTGCCATGGTCATGGTGTGTCTTCACGGCAGTAGAACAACAACTAAGACAGAGACTGTCAGACTTTTGTTAGAACTAACTTTTGAAGACAGTACTGACAGGGCTTGTGTGGATATGCTCAAATGTAAAGCCTCATTAGTAGTTTGTTGCTATGTTCTGATTTTTTTATATTCCCATTATTTTATTTGCTGTAACATAATCACCAGTGTGATATTGGGAGGGACATGCAGCCTTTGGCAGCTGAGCAGATCATCAGAGAAAAACCCTTAGGCCAGGAACTAAGGGCTGAGAGAGCCTAGAGAGTTGGTTATCCTGCCCAATATGCAAAGACATAAATCTCAGGCACCAACCATAACTACAAACAGGACCCTGCCACTCCTGGATCATGGACTTTTAAAGCCTTAAGAACTATGAGAACCAAGTGCCAGCCTTATAAACTGTGCAGTTGGCAGTGTCTTGTCACACAAACTGTCAGAAGAATAAAACAGGTTCATGTTGAAAACCAAACAAGTAAAATGTACTTGGAGTGGTCACTAATAGCAACCAAATCCAAATACTGCCTGTTGTATAGCAGGGCTGTGGCTACATTTAGGAGGTCAACGTAAAAGTCATAGAAACGAAGTTGCATAAGGCTGCAATGCTCTCCTACCAAAAGAAAGCCACTAATTATGCCTACAGTTAGCAACTGAGAAGTAACAACTAAAGCCCTTCATTTAAAAGTGCGCACATAACTTCAGAAGAAACAGCTGAAGTGCTGGGGGTGCGGTCTGCCTTTGAAGGGAGGGGCCTGAATGCACATGAACTATCAGAGACTTTTGCAGAAGGTAGTTAAGTCATTTTATTAGCGCCAAATGTGTTGTGTATCTTATATTCCACATGATTTCAAAACTTAACAAAATAATAGAGCTTAATTTAAAAATTAATAAAATAAAATAGTTGGAAAGTCAGGAAATTCTCCCTTGTAAGATGTTGCCTATCAGAAAGGAGCCAGTAGAGACAAATTTGCAAGTGAACCATGATAACTCTTTTCATTCTTGGTTCAAGTCAACCCACACAGGCAGTAGACAGACCAAACTAATTGTCCATTGCAATTTAATCTCAGGAAAGATTTTGTATCATTTGCAACATAAAATTAGATATATTTTACATTTATGTCAGCTACATTTCATATATCAAGCTCTCTTGATTGTGTGTAGCATAAGGCCAATTCCAGTTAGCTTAAGGGAAAATAAAACTGAACTTATTGACATGTGTACATGAAGGTCTGAAATACAGATCCATCTGCTGGGTGGACCTTGGAGCTCAAATATCAGGCCTCAGCCAGCAAGTCTCCCCAGTTGTCATGTATTATTATTAAAGTGTGATTTCTTTCCCTAAAAGCACAAACTTGGTTTCACTCACTGGTACATACTCAGCATCTAAAACAGACCCTAGAGTTTGAGACAGGCCTGGTCTACAAAACTAGTCCAGTACAGCTAAGGCTACACAGAGAAACCATGCCTTGATAAAACAAACAAACAAAACAAAATTAAACAAACAAACAAAAAAAAAAACAGGCCCTAGCACAGAATAACTCCTCAATAAAGAAAATACATGGGCCATTTGATAAATGAGTCATCTTAAAATTAGTAACAACATTTCTTTTAGGAAAAAAAGAACTGATTCTGCAGAATATGTTCATTGGTATTGCTATTATATTTCTTTCTTTCATTTTTTCTTTTTTGGTTTTCCGAGACAGGGTTTCTCTATGTAGCCTTGGCTGTCCTGGACTTTCTTAGTAGACCAGGCTGGCCTGGAACTCACAGTGATCCACCTGCTTCTGTCTCCCTAGTACTGGAATTAAAGGTGTGTGCCACCCCACCCCACCCCGGCTGTTATTATATTTATTAAATGTTGACTATTTTTAATAATATTTTTATTTTTTTTTTTATTTTTTTTTTAAATTAATTTATTCATATTACATCTTGATTGTTAGCCCTTCCCCTGTTTCCTCCCATTCCTCCCTCCCTCCCACTTCCCCCCTTCTCCCCTCCCCTATGTCTGTGATTGAGGGAGACTTCTTCCCCCTATGTATGCTCTAAGATTATTGAGTCTCTTTTCTCCACTGTTGAGTGGAGAGTGAGATCTGATTCTCACGTGAACTCTGGTGCCCCTTTTCTGACCATGTCCCCTGGATGGGGAGGCCTGGTGGCACTCAGAAGAAGGATAGCAAGTTATAATATTTTTATTTATTCTTTTAAAAATTCATCCATGTTTTCTTGGTCAGTGTTCTATTGCTGTGAAAAGACATCATGAGCACAGAAATTCATAAAAGGAAGAATTTGTTTGGGGCTGGCATACAGAGGCTTAGTCCGCTATCATGGTGGAAATCATGGCGGGGTGCAGGAAAACATTGTGCAGGAAGAGCAGCTGAGAGCTCTACATGGGGATCAGCAGGCCAACTGCCAATAGTCACTCAGGGTAAGGCCATGGAAGCACCTTTCCCACACTGTGCTGGAATTTTGAACTGGCTTGATCTTGTAACCAAAGCTATTTCAAGTTTGTATATGCAGCAGCCATGTCAAGTTCAGAAGGCAACTTTTCATAGCTCTCATCCGTATCATCCAGCCATTACATTCTTTCTGGTCCTTTCCCTGAACCTTGGGGACAGGAGATTGACACAGATGTTCCACTGAGAACTCACAATCTCTTCTTCTCAGCCTTTTGCATGATAACGAGCCTCTTCTGCATTAGCAACTATACAGTGCAGTAAGAAGCCTTTCTGACCAAGAACGAGAGCAACAAAAATAAATGAATATAAAAATAATATTTAGAACAACATGAACATGTAGAAAAACAATATTTATAGGCTCTTCCCCTAGGACTTAAGACCACTGTGGCAAGATAGTCTTAAGGTTTATGCAATGGTAACACGTACGACTTGATGGTAACCAACAGCTGTCTTCTTGAACTTAAGACTTACTCAACAGGAGGCAAAACATGTCTGGGACTCTAAACCTAGCTGGCTGCCTGGGGCTGGTGAGGTCATAGATCTTGAAGGAGACCTTAGTTCCACCTATTTACTAGAACAGCGTCATCCCTAACTCATTCTAAAATTTATCCATCGATAGGTGTAGGTCTCACCCTGTATCAAAGAGACTGTTCTTTGCAGAAGATGAAGACCATCACAGAAAATCACAACCAGTCAAGACGCAGAGCTCCATTGCTTGTGTAATGCCAGGCCCAACAGCTACGTCTACAAACAACTCCTCTACCCAGGGCTCGGGGAACGTGGTGGAAGAGGGGACCAAATGGTTAAAGCGCCAGTGGATCATGCTGTGAGATTGTGTCTCCTAGAAATGACAGGAAAGCTCTACCCGTGACTTCCCAGCAGTATGGCTGCTTAAACAAGACCTCAACATAGACAATATCGTTAGCTATGCTAACGTGGAAGGGAGAAATCTCAAGGGAGGAGGCACAGCCATAGACAAAGAACTACTTAAAGAATGCTGAGAGAGGGAGAACTAGCCTTTCCCAAGGATGAGTCCCCTAATTTGTTATCCAGTATCAAGTGATCAGCCCAGAAGTCATTGACATATGAGTAACACTACATGGACTCAGCTATATTCAAATTAATAAGCAGCCATGAAGCTGAGAGGGAGTTTGAGGATGGTAGTGGGACATGGGAGGAGTTCGGGGGAGAAAAAAAAAGTTAAATGATTTTAATTAAAATAAAAATGTTTTTAAAAAAGACTTTTAAGTCAACCATTATAATCATAGATATAAACAGATAAACAGAACACATAACCAAAAATACAAATAGCAAAGGCTCTACCAATCACTGGCAGTTAACTGACCAAGTCATGGCCAAACAAGATGAATGCATGCCTGTGGGCAGCCAGGCTCATCCACTTTGTTCCACTTCCTGACTGGCTTCAGAGTGGAGGCCTTAGCACCTCTTCTCAAGCCAATGCTGCCTAATTCATATGTTTTACGTTGTTACATTTGCTTAGTTAATTTTTCTCTTAACAATAATAATTTTTCATGTTTGATTATGTATAAGTTAAGCTATAAAATTAGTTCAATGTGTTTAATTTTAAAGAAGAATTTAAATGTGACGCACCCTGTTGCCTCAACCATATCACTATGAGGGTTGTGTAGGTGCCACAAACATAGATAAGATGCTTCTAAATGCAAAGTTAGCTCTTTGAAATTAAATTAATTAACCTTATTTTAGAGTAACCTGACTTGGTACACTCTCAAATGTTATTCACGAACTTATAACACCAAAGCCGTAATTCCAGCACCATTTACATGTAGCAACTTAAGTGGCATATTGTCCAACTCTAATACACACTCCACACCCCTGTGGTGTCTAGTTTTTTGTCACCTTAATATGCATGAGGGTCATGCGAGAAGAGGGATCCTCAAATGAGAAAATGCCTCCTTCACGTTGTCCTGTAGGCAAGTCTGTGGGGGGCGGTTTCTTTGTTAGTGATTGGTTAGAAGGACCCAGTGCATTGTGGGAAGTCTTACCCTTAGAGAGGTGGTCCTGGGGTGATATGAGGAAGCAAACCAAGCAAGCCTTGGGGAGCAAGCCAGTCAGCAGCACTGGTCCATGGTCTGCATCAGTACCTGCCTCCAGGTTCCTGCCTCAAATTCTTCCCCTGTCTTCCCTCAGTGGGGAGTGATCTGAGAGTTGAAAGCTGAAATAAAGTCTTTTTTTCTCCAACTTGCTGATCAAAATCAACAAAGTGGGAAAAAATTAAATATAAATCCTTTAATGTGTCCTGTTTGTGCTCCAGAAGTTTGGGGGTTTGTAGCATTTAAGATAAGGGTGACATAGTCTTCATGCTGTGTTTCCTTAACAAGTTCCAATAATTTAAGCCCCTGTCACCACTACATAGTCTCATGCATATAATGCTTATTCTAATTTGATTGCTATAAAATGTATTACTTAACTTAACATAGATATACTTAAATGTAGCCTTCAATTATTTCTACACATATCTGCTTACACGTAATATTATTATGGGTAATATTCCATCTCAAGACCAGAGACATTGAGAGGCAGGCCTGGAACGACAGGGTGACCAATCTGTCAGGGATTAAAACCATCCCTGTGACCTGCAGATTACAGCATGCTTCTGCAGAAGTCATGGGTGTCGGCAAGGATACATGAAACCTTTTCTGACGGTTGTTCATTAGCATAAAGTCCTTGAATGAGCCTAAGCCCCCATGCTCTTTGCCTTCCAAACCAGTATGTAAGCTGTCTCTCAAGTTTTATCTTCACCAACATTTGCCGTTCCTTCTAGAAAGAATACTCCACTTCTTCTCTAGTGTGTGACTGAACTGTGTGATCTGACTGGCAGAGAAGCACCTGAAAAGTTAAATGACAGAACAGCAGCACGGTAAAGCTCTCGCTGCCTGGCTTTTCATGGCAGTGTTTGCTGGTTTGCTGCCCACCTTTTGTCCTAACCCTCCTCTGGTTATTTATACAATGCTCCCTCCGCCCCTAAGACACAGATCCAGGAATATGCTAAAAGTTATTATAAAAACAAATGTACAGTTGACTTGGATTCTGAAGGACCATAGTTATTATCACTCATTTACTATGCTTCTATTTTCTCATGGGCAGCATGTATCGTACAAACAAAGTGCTATGACAATCAAAGTCAACCCAACCTATTTCAGTCACCATTTTGCCTCCAGTAACTGGTCAAAGGTGTAAGCTAAGCAATGCGAGGCTGGGATAAGTAAGTGGATGAGTGCCTGGAAAGATGAGTGAGTAGATGGACAAACAGAAGTCGTTCATATAGTTAGATACAGAAAGGAAATGTGAAAATGTATTAGTTTTAACAGAAAAGTCCTTGAATCAACAAGAATTGTAAAAGAAAAAATTTAATATTCTTTCACTAAGGAAGGGAGGTGCAGTGATTATCTTGCCAACACACCAGCTTGCCCTATCGCTGGCTCTTCTCCTACTCACAAGATGGCTGCCAACACTCCATCTTCCACACGGGATGTAAAGATGCAGCTTCTCCTGTGTTCCCCTTTAGAACTATAACAAACCATCTCTATGCTTTCCAGTAAGTGTCCCTGTGGTCTCACAGTAGAAGGAGAAAGAGAGGGATTGGCCTGATTCCAAGGTAAACCGCTTATCAAATTCCTGGGTCACACTGTTGAGATGGGCATTTGAACAAAATCACCATTCCTCATTGGTGATAAAGGGGAGAGCTGTCCTAAGCTACAGAGCAGTGTTTGCCACAGATGTCAGCAATGTGGTGAGGAGAAATGGTTTACCCTCAAATTGAATAATGTGATTTCTTTAGGATCATTTATGACGCTAACTATAGTCATGTATTAATAATGATGTACAATCCATGTTTTCTAATATTTGGATTTGGATACTATGGATAAATATTGGCTACCTGGCAAAAAGTTCCCATTATAAAACTAAACTCTTAGATTTCTAAGTGTTAATATGAGTTTGGTCTGTTTCTTGAGTAAGCTATTTCCTGCGCATTGATTGCCTGTGTGTCCAAAAGCGCCCACTAATTCCGCTGCTGCTGCTGCCGCTGCTGCCACTGCTGCTGCTGTTGCTGTTGCTGCTGCTGCTGTTGCTGTGGACTCCCCCACTGTCCTCTACGTACTGCAGCATGCTTTGCAATTCCCAGAGCTGTTGTCTTGGGACACTTCTCTTTAGTCTTCCCTTACCCTTCACAGAATGATGTTGGTGACATTTTTCTTCCTTTCTTCCTTAGCTTCCCGACTCTCCATTCTGGTATGTCTGGCTCTCTTGTCCTGCTTTCTTTACAGGTTCCCTTCCCTTGTGCACAGACTGTAGCATGCCTTTCATATGTTTCTGCAGCTGAGAGTAGCTATGTGGTACCTTCTGGAAGAGAGGGGAAGCAGGCCTTAAATCCTAAGTAATATTCATTCTGCCAAGTGAATCAAAGATTCTTAAAGGCCTAGAAGGTATTCTGATAGATGGACGCAGGATCAGTAAATAGAGAAGCATCCAGTTGTACCATTATCACCCACGATGGACTGTTAAGTGATTGAGAAACCAATTTCCCTTGCTAAAACCACTGGAGTTGTCTGTTCCAGCCACCAGTGTGGAGAACAGCCAGCACACACACACTCACATAGTTGCTCCCTCGGATACTGAGTACGTTCATGGTCCAGTTCAGATGTCTCTCCATGAAAATTTCATTTGTCTTACTACTCAAAGGACATCAATCAGTCTTGAGTATCCCTCTCATGCATGCACACCATGCATGGGCAATTGTTGCAACGGCCTCATAGCTGCCTCCTCTGCTTATATTCTGCACTGCCCAGCCCATTCTCCACAGTGCAGTGGGAGTGGGCATGGAAAAATCAAGTACTGCCCACTTATTATTCTCCCAGTGACGATGAGGACAAGGCTCAGACACTTCCGCATGGCTTCTGTTATCTGTCCTTCCTGTCTCTTTCCAACCCCATCCTGTATTATTTCTTCTTGCAGGCTGCCCACTTCCCTGCTGAGGGGTTTTGCTCCTTTCACATATTACAAACCTCTTCCTTCCCTCTGCTGCTGCCTGCTGGCACAAGTAACAGCTAGAGTCATATTACCTCTGCAGAGGGTCATCGTTTATGACTCCGCTGGAGACCCTGAGCCAGCACAATAGTGTTGGCATCCTACCACGCTCTACGTTAAACACTGGAGAACTTCCCATTCCAGCCATTAACCACGTGGGAATAGTAAACACCAAAATATTTTTGTTATTTAAACCAGAGATGTGACCACGTGCCAGCAAGCTTCCGGCCTTTGTCTGTGGAGATCTACTGTGGCACTTGGGATGGCAGAAAGCCATCCTCCAGCTCACTGGGCAGCTGTATTTCACTTTATGTATGCACTCCATGAATCTATGAGCATGACCCTGAAGTGACCTCTCTTTCCATTTGGTTCTTCTCATTCTCACACTCCCTCCAAATCTTGCTAATAAGCAAGGAAGAAAAAGCCAAAGGCCTGGCCAAGAGCTACACTGTTCTCTCTGACTTATCTGCACTCGGCCTTCCCCATGTTGCTAGAGTTACGTGACTTTCGGTGACTTATGTTGGTGAGATACCATTATCTTCTCACTTCTATCATTCTAACACCTCTAAAATATTAGGTGTGCCCATGTACCGTAGTTGCTGTTCTAGTCTGCTCCCAAATAAGTTCTCCAACTAAGATAAAGGTTTGCTCTCCACATATTTACCACTAGGAGTCATCACAGATGAGGGCAGAACAAATTGATGGCCCATTCCTTCCCAAAAGGACCATGAAGTTTATAAACTGTTCTCCACCTCTTTTAAAGATGAGTTTTTGAGCAGGGTGGTGGTGGGACACACCTTTTATCCCAACATTTGGAATGCAAAGGCCGGGGAATCTTCAGGTCTGAGGCTAGCCTGGTCTACAGCGTGAGTTCCAGGACTACATAGAGAAACCTGTCTTGAAAAATCACATTTTTAAAAACAAGATTTTTTTTTTGAAAATATTATTGAAGTTTTCTGAGAGAAAGGTTGGGTTGCAACGTGACTAGTTAAGAGAGCTGATCAGATGGAGCGATCTCTTCTAGGAAAACGTGTGTGATTTACCACCATTCAGAACTGACGTGGGAGGTAGAGGCCGCATAGGCGAACAGTAGTGTGGGGAAGAGAAGACAGTAAGTTGGGAGAAGGATAGAATAAGTGGGGAAAGGGAAAACAAAGACTACAAGACACCAAGAAAAGAGCTTTGGCCCAAGATGCATTCAGCCATGGAGGTGCCAACACTGTGATTCCTTAGCTGAATAATTACTGTGTGCTAGGTCCTCCATACAGCCGCCATTATCCATTGCATTGTTATGCATGATGACACTGGGAAACACACTTTGCTGCAAGAATAATCATATTAATATATAAATAACAGAATAATGTTAATATATTATATATTGTTAATATGATAATATCTTGCCACAGCCAAAATATTACAAAGCCATCACTTAAGCCTTGAGAACTAGATCTAAACCCCAAATTTATAACCAACGTAGTCAAGACTCTTCTATGTCCCCAGAACAGGTAATTACAGTTTCACATATCAAAAGAGAAGGGTATTCCAGGTACCACAGAATGAGAGAAAAGGTACTCTGCCCTTAAGAAGAGTAAGAGCCATGGGGTCTATCCCAGTAGAGGTGATATGTGCCCTTTATCTTGAATTATGTGGGAGAAATTTCCAAACAATTCTGATTGAGAGAGTAGAGCAGGAGAAGAGAAGAAGAGAAAAACCCAGCACCAGGAAAGGTTAAATAAAAATAAAAAATAAATAAAAACAAGAAAAAGTTGTGGCTGGGAAACCTGAGATCGGGTCTGAGAAAACACTCTTATTTGGTGCTGGAAAGACAGTAACATACAAGTTATTTTCAGTTCTGGAGAGCCGGGAGGACGTGACACAGCAGAGAAGAAGAGTCGGAGATGGCGGCCTCTGGGGATTCCCCTGGGTGCGTTCAGCCTTGACTTTCTGGAGATGGAGGAGGAAGAGCACCGTCCGGTCCTGCAGCTTTGATGGACAGTAGGGTGCATGACAAGCACTTTTAGCTCCCACAGTCACCCACTTCTAGGAATGAGACAGAGTTGGGTGGAAGTCAGGGCCTAGGATAGGAGGGAAGGAACACAGGAAATGAAAGGGAAGGAAAAATGAGAGATGGTTGTGTTGCTCCCACACACTAAGCTTGTCTAGGGGGTAACAGTATAGTCATCACTCCTAGTCAGCTGGGACCCACACGCGTCTCTTGATGGATGATCTACAACGCATAGAGTGATACAATACAGATACATTATACCGTATCCTCAAATACAAAAAAAGATAACTGTTCTGGTAGTTTGTTGGGCTTAATATGACCTAATAAGTTAATCTCCACTATTACACATTCTTAATGGATTTCAAAAGCTTATTTGACATTTTATGATTTTATTTTTACCTCCTATGGTCCCATTAGTATCCAACTTAGCCCCACAAGAAGCCTGGCATTATTTTATCACTCAGATCCTGCTGAGTCAAGGAAAAGCATTTTGCTTTCCAGCCCTGGAGTAGGTGCCATTATTTTGAACAGGAAGTGTATTTGCCAACTTAGTAATGTGATGAACACGGGCTTTGCTCCCCGTGTGCTGCTCTAAACAGACCAGCATTAGCCAGGACTTCCTGAGGAGACCTGAGAGTGGCATCTCCTTCCAATCAGCTTCATACAGATCGATTTCTCCATAAATCATGTCCCTCTTACATCCTCTTGGGTGCTCCCTACTGTAGCTGAAAGGCCATTACCTCTTTACCACATGGCTTCCTGTTCAATAGTCTCTATGCTGGTCCTTCCTGCTGTATTCTGTTCCGACAGAAACCATTTTCTTACACAGCCATGCTCTAGTACTTGTCCTCTCCAATATTTCTCTATGTACTCACCATTATACATCTGCTTAGTTGTTTATTTAAAATCAAAATGCACCTAGAATGTATTGCTCTGTGAGCTGGCAGGTCGGGAAACACCTTCAAACACCATATACATAGCCCTTTGTTTTGTTCCACACATTACATCCTGCTTTTCTACTTTTCATTATAACCCTATTTATCCTTAGAGTGTTGGCTTCTGATTGCCCCCACACAAATGATCATAGCCAGTGATTTATAGCAGCATGAGGGCTCGGGGACGACTCACTGGTCAAGTGCTCCCCTAGCATGTGTGAGGTCCTGAGTTCAATCTCCAGCACCAAACAACATATCTTTTCCAATGATTCTTGTATTTATAAAGTGGAAATGGCTTTCACCAGGTTAACACCATACCATTGGCAGGACTATACTCATTTTAGAATCTGTTGGGGAGAGTAGTTTTGCCTCCTCTGGTCTCTAGAAGCTGTTGTCACTCATAGCTCCTGGCTCTCCCCTCCATCTTTAAAGCGGAAAAACACAGCATCTTTGGTTTCCTCTTCGTCTGCCACTCTGCCCCTGCCTCCATCTTCTCAATTGCTTTGACTCTTACTCTCCCCTGCCATTTACAAAGACCCCCCCTACACTTTTTATAATTTTTGGTTCTGCCCAAATGACGTGACCCTTCTAATGTTCTTAACCTAATCGCACATGAAAAAAAAAACTTTCCTACCAGGCAAAGCAAAAGATTTTGGTGACTAGAAAGAAGGCATAGTAATGTGGGTGACCCTGTTGAGTTCCCCTGCACACCAAATTTATTTAAAATGATTGATGAATAAACAGCATATATGTTTAGGGCGCACAATGCTATATTTTTAGAGGTGTGTAAATTCTGACATAACTGCCATATTCAAGCTAATTAATGAAGCCCTTATCTCACTCTCTTTTCAATGTTATAAGAACACTTAAGATCTGCTATTTAAAAATGAATTTCAGGTATATATTAGCAATATCTTTCTACACGCAATCCCTAGTGCCAACTCATTTTACAACTGCAGGTCTTTTCCCTGTTAACCTGCATTTGCTCTATTACTGTTAGTTTAACTTCTTTAACTCTTATAGATGACAGAACTTGGACAGTGTTGTTCTGTGTGTCTGGTTTATTTCCCTTAGCACAACTTCCTCAAGCTTCATCTATATTGCTGCAAAATGAAAAAGTTATAGTCTAATGCCAAATAAGATTTCATGACATATATATTACATATTCCTATAAGTCTCTTTCTTTCTCCCCCTGTGTGTGTGTGTGTGTGTGTGTGTGTGTGTGTGTGTGTGTTACCCTGTAGTCCATGTGATTGTGTACTTATGTAGATTTATGGGCAGACCTTTGCATGGGCATATGGAGGCCAGATGTCAAAGTTGGGTGTCTCCTCAACTGCTTCCCATGGTAGCTTTGAGACAGTGAGCAGAACCCAGAGCACATCAATCTGGGTAGACTCCAGAGAATACTTGTTTCTAGTGGCCTGAGTCAACAGACATGTGATGCCATGCCTGATTATTTAACACTGATGCTAGGGGTCTGAGCTCAGATACTCACATTTGCATGAAAGAACTTTACAGAGTGAGCCATTTTCCCCACCCCTTAACCTTTTCTGTGCTCACTTTTCTATTAACAACACTTGGGCCATTTTGGAATTACACATTATGCTTCAGTGAATATTGAAATGCATGTATCTGCTCAAGATAGTGACTTAATTGCTTTGACATATACTCAGAAGTGGGATTGTTCAACCATATCATATTAGTAGCTCTATTTTTAATTTTAAGAAGCCATATAATAATTTTTATAATAGCCATAACTGTTTACCTTGTGACCAGGAGAATGAAAATGTTCTTTTATTCTCTCCACATCTCCATCAGTACTCACTACCTCTGACTTTTTATCACAGCCATTCTGATGGGCATGAGGTATTATCTCATTGGAGTTTGGTTTATAGTTCTCTGATAGTTACATATAATGAGGATTTTCTCAGTAACTATTGAAAATTTGTAAATCTTCTTTGGAAAAATATATGAATAAGGACCTGATGGAAATAAAGATGAGTTGGACAGAAGCAATTACATGTCGTTGCGATGGGTAACACATGCAACTGATCTGAGGGTGGAGCATCCTCAGGGGCAACCCCAACATGCGTATCTTGCCTCATGCGGGATGTGTTGGCATGCCTCCTTGATGGTTGCACCAATAGTTCCCACTGTTAGTGATAAGATTTATTTAACAGTAGGTCATTACTTTTTCCTTTTTATTATCTAAAAATTATCTAAAATTATTATCTAAAAATATCATATTCTTCCCTTCTCCAAGTCCTTTCTGATCTTCTAAACCTCCCTGCCTGCCCAACCTAACATTCTTTCTCAACAAAACAAAACTGTAACCAAATAAAAAGTAAACACAGAGAGGGGAGAGAGAGAGAGAGAGAGAGAGAGAGAGAGAGAGAGAGAGAGAGAGAGAGAGAGAGAGAACCCAATTATATGTTAGTCAACTACTCCTGAACATGGTGCCTGTCCTGCCTGGAGTGGTTGGTATATCCAATGTCACTCTACTAGAGAAAATGGATTTTTCCTCTCCCAGAAAGTATAAGTGAGAGTTCTGTTGTTAACCTTTACCTTAATGGGTAGCTTTTCATTAGTTATTCATTCATTTGCTCATTCATTCTTTCATTTTTAAAAACATAACAGAAGAATACCTTGTTCAGTTCTCATCACAGAAGCTTCTTTCTATAGCAGATGAGAGCAACTATAGAGACCCACAGGCAGACAGTACACAGAGAATAAGAAACCTTGCAGCTACATGGGATGTGTCCATCAAATCCCTCCCCTCAGAGCTCAGAGAACTCTACAGAAGAGGAGCCATAAAGAAGAGCTTAAGAGCCAGAGGAGATGAAAGACACCAAGGAAACAAGGCTGTCTAAGTCAATATGATCAAAGCTCATATAAACTCACAGGGCCTGCAGGGATCTGCATCAGGTCCTCTGTGTGTGTATTGTGGCTTCTAACTTAGTGTTTTATGAGACTCTTGGATGTACAAATGAACGGGTCTCTGATTCTTGTGCCTTCTCTTGGAATCTTTTCTTTTCTTTTTCTTTTTTCTTTTTTTTCTTTTTTTTCTTTTTTTTTTTTTTTGGCTTGTTTTAGCCAACTTTGGTGTCATAGTTTTTATTGTATATCATTACTCTTTTTAAAAGGAAAAAGAAAATAAAGACAGAACATTGCCCCTTCCTATCTCTAGTATGGTCTTCTTGTCGTAAGATTGCAGGGGACTAAGACTCTATCACAGGAGTCAGGAAAAGAGAATGGCTGGGGAATAGACATTAGGGTCCCAATTAACATGGGTCTGCTTTGCCTTCAAACCTTTAGGCCTGCAGCACAGGAAGTGCTCTTTGACATCAAGCCACATGCAGATGCCTTTGCTCCGTTACTTTCAGCCGTTGATAGGTTAGAGGTATCCCAAACATCTCTTCCCATTTGGCAGTGGAGTCCAGCTCCTCTTTCTTGATCAGGAGAGCACAAAGGGAAGCCAGTGATAATCGATTGTAAGACACCTTGTGGCTTGCCTCTCAGAAGGCTCATTCTGACCAGCAGGAACAGTGGACAACAGGAGAAGCTCAGCTCTCCTGTGAGTCCCACGCTACCAAAACCTGTGCTTCATGGACAGGAAGAGGGCAGCACCAGCTGTGTTACAAGCCAGTAGCCAATTTCAAATCATAGCTACACAAGTAAGTCAAACACGCAAAGCAGATTTCGCTCAATAGCACCTCAGTAAAGGACATTAGTGGAAGTGAACCCTTAGGAAGGCCACAGCTGCTGCAGATGCAAGCCAATGCACAATGGAAGAGAGTGTGTGGATGGAAAAGGAATATGGCAAGAGTGGTTGGGTATCAAGGAAGGAGAATTCTTGCTAAGCTAGCTTGGCAGAATTCTTGCTACCCCAAGGCTGGGTAGGCCAAAAACAGCAAAAAGAGGCGATTAGAAGGCTCAGAAGAGTTTGACAAAAGGTGGGGCAAGGACATATTCTTGTCACCATAAGCCCACATCAACCACCAGTCTTGTGAGAGAACATCATGGAGACCCTGCCTGGTTGTGTCAAAGCTGCTATCTCATGGCAGCCACCAGAAAGGGTGCAAGAAAGAACTACCCAACTGCACCTCGCCAACTCATAGAGCCAGAGTGAGGGTCACCAGTTGTTTTAAAACAAGGCAGTTGGTACTCTTTTTTTAAGCAGCACTAGGTAACCTAGGCACAACCCGAAGCATTGACATAAAGATCAAGAAGCTGAGTAGATTTATCAGAAATTCCAATGTTGAGTGGCACAACGGCAGCAATACCAGGACCCCTTCCTCAGAGGGTCTAGACCCCACAGTAGGAAAGGGACAGCTAAGCCCTGAGGCATGAGTAGAAACCACAGAATGGGAAGGAACTGGGAGAGCCATGTTTTGGAATCCTTCCCATTACAAAAGAAGAACCTAGGAGCTTTGAATCATGGCTAGAACATTCTCTGGATCATGCACAACAGAGGTAACAGAGTCTGAGTTAGAAGTTTTCTGGGATGCAGGTCATAAAAGAGTGAACAGCTGTGTTGCTAACAGCACAGGGGTGAAGCAAGCGATGGTGGTTTCATTATTTCTGTGTCTCCCCTTGCTGCCCAAGGCCACTACACTGTGCCCAGCTCATCACTGACCCTCAAGCGCTGAAGGCCATTCTTCCCATGATCCTCTCCTTAATATGAAGGTTGGCCAGAGAGAGGCATTACTGCCCTCACAGCCTTCACCTCAGGTTCTGACATCCCCTGCCACAGCCATCAGCTAGCCATTCCTTATCAAGTGGCCAGGGGCAAGGTGAGCCCGGCACTGCCATAGAAGGAAACCTTCAGACCAACTTCCTTTAATTCCCTGAAATGACCTAACATCTGCCCACTTCTGCCTATATCATTCCAAAGCCTACTATTTGGCACAGTGCAGATAACTCATTTCAATGATCTAGAACCACTTGAACTGTTCCTCCTTCCTCAACACACACACATACACACACACACACACACACACACACACACACACACACACACACCACAGACCAATGGCTGGTGAGGACCAGAAGGCAATGAGCCAAAGAGCTCAGCATCTAGGATGCTTATAGGCCTCTCTTTCCTGTGCTGAAGTGATGTGCAAAAGGAGATAGTGCCTCTGCAAAAAAAAAAAAGGGGGTGGGGGGTGGGGGGTGGGGGGGTGAGTAACAGCTTTCATTTGCTTTTTCCCAGCCCCCACTGCAATGGTATTTGAGAAAAAGAGAATTTAGCATTCTAGCCCACAAGGGAAAAGAATCATTATGATCGGCTACAGTACATTAAATCACCGCTTGAACTAAAGCGACGAAAGGATATTTCAGAGGAAAGACTTGAAGGTAAAAAGTTCGCGGAAGATTTTCCTTATTTATCGCCCAGCCTCCCCTAGAAACAAAGAGCATTTCAGTTCATATCAGGATAATTAATAGACCCAAGAAAGCAGTATTTCTAACAAAGGAGATGCTTAAAGCGCCTATTGCATTAAGAAGCAAAATGTACTCCGCAGCATAAAATCACCCTCCGTGTCCGTTTCAGAAATTCAATCTTCCCAAGAAGATAAAAATGTCCAAAGGCCTAGCACCTTAGAAATTAAACATTGTTGGCTAAACATGAAAGGGGGCTTTGATAGTGATAGATTAAAGTGCCGTTTCGAAGCAGCAGCGTTTAGCAAAAACTAACAGCAATTTAAAGTGGTCCCTTCCCCAGGGATCATCACTCAGCAGAAGTTTCTTACAACATAGAAAGAGTGAAATAAGGTGGTTGTGAAGGCTGCTCTTCCAGCACAGAGGAGTGCCTGTACACGAACCATCTCCACAGCTGCAGATAGCGCAGGGACAAGTCAATACTCGAAAGTCTCCTTTTTGGTCCTGCTTTGGGGATAATATGACAAAGTAAAGGCTTCTCCATCTTGTTCCACCCCCACATTCTGAAAAGTCCCATGGGAAAGCATCCGACCCTGCTCTGGAAACTCAGGGTTGAAATGCTCTAGCTAACTGCTTGTTCTTGGCTCTTGTTAAACTGCTTGCTTGCTTCCCCCCCTGCAACTGTCTACACTCCCTGTAATAGGCATCAGGGGCTGCTCTGTGAGAAGCATCTCTCTCCAGGTAGTCATCCCCACCTTAATGCAGACTCTCAAGTCAAACTTTGCTCCTGCTGAGTGCCCTCTGGATTTTTACCCCATAACAATAACACCGCCTAAATCTTCATATCATCTGAGGGTTTAAGTGGAAGAAGTGCAGAAGATTGTGTGTAATTCTTCATCCAAACTCTACATGCCAGGATCCATTACTGTTGCTGCCAAACCCAGTCTTGCTTGCAATGGATGAAGATGTCTCATGGGTATATTGTTTGTGTCTCATGCACCTGTAGTGCTAAAGGTAATGGTGATGTGTGTGTGTGTGTGTGTGTGTGTGTATGTGTGTGTGTGTGTGTGTGTGTGTGCGCGCGTGTGCGCGCGCACGCTAAATGTGTCACAGACATGAGGAACGACAATGAAATATTGGTTTGGGTAGAAGTTCTCCCCAGTTACCTAAAGTCCCTCTATTTTACTACTTGTAATACCTTTATTATAAAATATTCAAATATGACACAAAACTAAAAGAAAAATATAGTGAATTATGCCTATCTGACACAACCACAGTGGTCACTATGGGCTTGTTATAGACTAAACTGCATTTCCCCCAAGTTCATATATAAAAACTCTAACCCAACACCTTAGAATGTGATTATTTTATCTTATAATGTGACTGTTTAGAGACAGGTCCTTTAAAGCAGTAATTAAAGTGAAGCCATTAGTACATCCCATGATCCATTGTGACCTGTATCTGTATAAGAAAGAAAGATCAATATATACAGAAAAATTCCACCGAGCACACAAAAAGAACACAGCTGTCTATAAGCCAAAGAAAGCCGCCTCTGAAACCAGGCACTGGCATTTCTATCTTTGACTTCCAGTCTTCAGACTGTGGGAACATAAGCTTCTGGTTAACCCCCCAATTTGATGGTTCTCTCTGATACCTGCCTTTCCAATGCAATGCACTGATGCTATGCCAACTGTTGGTTTACTTCTCTTTGCTGGGTACCCTATGGCTGTGATGCTGTGACTCATGGACATCCAATGCTGCCACCTGAAGAAATTAGGACCGTGTTTTGACAGAATGTTCAGCACCTTGAGCATCCTGTATAAGAAACAGTATCTATTACATGTGGACCTCAGCTGGACAGCTGGAGAAGGAGGAAGGTTGATTTGTATTCACCCAGGGACCCAGAGTCCAGCATCTGTACCTTTTACACTAGCGAAAGAACTGTGGTGCTTTCTACATTGTTCTAGCTCTTTATGGAAGAGGTCAAATTTGCAAAGTTTTCAGCATGTAGCTGAGCTATTCCATATAGCAAAAATATTTAAATATGTACATGAAAAATAGAATGTAGAATCCCATCTCAAATATCAATCAATCAATCAATCAATTGATCAATCAGCAAGCCTGACAGAGGAACCTGCTTATGCCCAGGGTGGTTATAGACAGTAGCACACCTGTGCCAGCCTGGACAGGAACAGAAGCCAATAGCCTTTGGACAGACATAAACATCAAGATCCAAGCCCACAACATCAGACCAAAGAATAAACCCAGGAGGACTTAGGCCGCACACCTCAACTAAACACACATTCCCACAGCACATGAGCCACAGGCTCTTTCTACAATGCCTTTCCCATTTTGTGCCAAAACTCAATCAAATGTTTCTTTTTTACCCTAATACCCCTCTCTCTGAGTACGTCCTTTAAGCCTCTTTGCTTCTTTGGACAGCGAATAGCCCATTCTTGAGATATGCGAACGGATGACTCACCTAATGACGAAGCCGGCCGGGCGAACTCGGCTGGTCATGAAAACTCCTGTGGACCGGTCCCTTAATCCGTTCAGAGAGAAACCCGCACCTCGAGTCCCACGTCGGGCGCCAGATAACTAGTCCATGTAACTAGTCCACCAACCAGTCCAGCTGGTCAGTTATTGGGGGGCCGAGGGGGGTCGCAACCTGTAGTTAAAGATATGGGCAAGAGAGACATAGAGCTCAAGCGAACAGTTGCTTGTCAAGAGCTGTTTATTGAAGGTAATGGCAGGCTTTTTAAAACCTGCTTTAGGGAGGGCAGGGGTACGCAAGAAGAGTAGTGGAAAAGTACAAAATCTTCTGGGATTGAGCCCCGGGAACATTTGCAGGGGGAGGGGTCTTCCAGGTGAGACAAAGCAGGATGTCTCTGTGGTTATCTCAGGATCGCTCTCTTCTCAGGACTAAGCCGGATGCCTTGCATGCCTAATGAGTGGCCCAGCAGGATGTTTGCTGCAAATGCTGAATGGGTGGGGGTCGGCCTCAGGCCGTTTGGTCCCTGGCATCTCATCCCTTTTTGTTTATTTTGTTTTTGGCCTGAGGGAGACCTTACAGCCCAGCGAATGACCTTTAGGAGGTCACCAGTCATTGTTACAGGATGGCGGTATATTTGAGAATCACTATTGTCCAAGTGTTTCAGGACAACAGTTATTCTGGACTGGCCAAATTCCCAAGGAAAGGGGGCCTCGCGATGGCCTGAGCCTGCTAGAGGATCGATGCTCAATCTTACCACGCCTATGGTCTGTCCTCCCACCAAGGACCGACCGACGTCTGATAACCGAGACTTATTCGATCGCTCCGTCTCTGACTTACCAGGCACTATCACGGGTCAGGTCAAGGTGGGCTCAGGCCAAAAGATATAGGGGAGGGCTTGCACAGGTTTACCAAAGGCACCGAGGGCACAACCAGGCTCACCATCCAGCATTCTGCATCCTCGGGAACTGCAAAGGCCGCCCATAGGAACTGCAAAGGCCGCCCATAGGAACTGCAAAGGCCGCCCATAGTTAACCGACTGAGGCGTAGGTGAAATCTCCTGGATGGAAATAGAGAAGTCTCATTTGGGTCCTCAGTCTCCAGGCGGCGGTAGTGAACCTGGATATTCTTGGTGGCAGCTTCAACCTGACTTTTAACAAACCCTGTAAGACGGTTTAAAGTCCTAGGGCCAAAGGATAATAGAAGGAGAACACCAACGAGGGGCCTGAGCAGGGTGGGGAGAAGGGTAGTAAGCCAGCGGGAGGCAAGGTTAGGGTTAGGGAAATTCCCCCTTCCAGAAAATTTAAAAATGAGTCGGGGTCATGAATAGTAAAACGGGGAAGAAGAATAACAAGGACACACCAGTCTTTGGAGGAAAGGAAGGTAGGGGCATAGACGATCGAGGTTAAACCAGAGGAACAAGCAAAATGGGTGTTATTTGGCGCGGGAATGTAGGGGAGGGAGAGGTCGGGAATGACAGTCTGGGCGCAAACGCCGCTGAGGGGAAGAGGAGGGAGCATATGGGGACCCAGGAGGCAAGTACCTATGTCGGAAACGGACTGGAGGGTAATGCGATTGTCGGGAGCTAAGCCGGTGAGGGTGGGGTAACATTAGTAAAGAGCAAGGTGGAAAGAAGAGCAATACCCTCGTAAAAGGGCGGGGAGGGGGAGAAACACATCCAACATTCAGGAAATGACAAGGAGGAGTCATTTTTCAAGGCCCATATGGAGGCATTTGCCAACTGGAGAATGACATCAGCCGAACTGGGGGGGGGGGGCCACGGGGAGGGTAGGTCGGAAGGGAGGGGGTGAAATGGACCGAAGGAGGACGTCCGAGGGGGTGGGCGGGGAGGGAGGCATGGGGGTGGCGGGTTTAGGTGGGGGGCCAGGAGCAGGAACGGGAACAGGATGATGGAAAATATGATTAGGCCCAACCACTGCAGTGCCCTTATTGGGTACCTCTTTCAGGAGATGTAACCTGAATGTAAGTCCAAAATCGTACTCTGATTTATAAACACGGAAGCCCCATTCAAATCCACGACCCGTCCAACTGGCACGTTTACCGGGCTCAGTGAAGCGAATGGTCAGGGGGTTGCACCAGCCATTGGTGACTGAACGAGCTGCATTGCAAAGGTCTTTAACGGCCTCACCATAGGGCTGAGGATGAACCCAGGAATCGACAGTGATGTAGTCCCAAGAAGAGGATGGCTTCCAGTACATGTCGCCAGTGGTCTCACACCCCCAAGAGGCACAGTAAAAATCTTGGGCCCCACCACAGTGGTGGTTATCAGGATGGGGCCGATGAGAGGGTCCCGGGCAAACATAGAGTCCTCCGGCCCAAGCAATCCCATCCTGGTGTAAAGTTTTGTGGAGCATGATGCGCTCCAGGTCATTACGGCAGCCGGGACTGGGACCACCAACCGAGCGAGAGAAAGGGGGCGTCTCCTCGGGAGCCTTAGGTTGTTTAGTAGGCCAAAAAACATCTTCCACGCCCCAAGAAGAGGGGCCTCCCAGGGCCAGGGCACAGAGGTCAACCTGTAAATCGGGCCACTGGGGGTTAATGCCCTGAGAGGAGGAGGAATTAACAATATCTCCCGCTTGGTTAATAATGACCCAGGTAAAATTATAGATTGTATAAGGCTGAGGTTGGCGCAGGAATGCGGCGAGAATCACTTCAGGAAGGCAGAGGCAAAGGAGCGACGCGGTGAGTAGCAACATGATAAATCGGCGGTATCTTTTTTATCCTAAAAAAGAGCACAATTACATCTTTTCCTCAGGGGAATTCCCTGGGGGAGGGGGGTTAAAAGGTTTGATTAGGCACTCAGGTAACCAGCGTGCATTTTGTTCTTTCTGATCATAAATGCAGGCATGACCTTTGCCCCAAATAAGGACTGGGTCGGGTCCGTGCCATTGGTGGGTCAGTGGATCCTTCCACAGAGCCTTGGCATAGGTGGAGGAGGTGGAAGAGTGCCAAAGGCGATCGGCCGCCAAATGGCCAAGATCATCCTTTTGTAGAAAATTTAGGACGAACAATGCATGATTGAGAAGCAGGCGAGGCCCTGCTATAGAGGGATATAGGATTCCTTTGGAAAACTGTAATTTATTAAGCATTGCTTTAAGTGTCTGGTGGGCCCTCTCGACAATTCCTTGTCCTTGGGGATTGTAAGATATCCCCGTAACATGTTTAATCTGCAGTTGGGCACAAAAGGACTTGAAGGCAGAGCTTGTATACCCAGGGCCGTTATCAGATTTTAAGGTAAAGGGTTTGGAGGCAACAGTAAGGCAATACAAAACATGATCAATAACATCTCTAGTAGACTCTCCAGCGTACAATAAGGCAATACAAAACATGATCAATAACATCTCTAGTAGACTCTCCAGCGTACAATAAGGCAATACAAAACATGATCAATAACATCTCTAGTAGACTCTCCAGCGTGCGGAGAGGCGCAAATAAATCCACTATAGACACATGAATATACTTAAGTTTCTTAAAAGAGGAAAAATGAATAATATCCATTTGCCAGACCTGTCCAGGCATGAGGCCACGAGGGTTGACTCCCGTATGTGGCTCGGGAAGAAAGGTGACACATGCCTGGCATTCTTTAACAATAGCCCGGGCTTGTTCCCGAGTGATGGAGAACATGTGGCGGAGGCTTTGGGAATTAAGGTGGTGGAGGGCGTGAGCCTCCCTGGCCATAGCAACGGGGTCGCTGGCGGATGGAACGGCCAGCCCTGAAAGCAGGGGGCACGTGGCTGAGTCCACCTGGGCATTAAGTGTAGTCAAAGGCCCTGGCAGGGTAGAGTGAGCGCGAATATGACCAATGAAGAAAGGTTGAGAGCGCAAAAGAATAAGCTGTTGGATACGGGAGAAGAGAGGGGAGGCATTAGTAGCAGGCTTAATATGAGGAACCGTCTCGAGGAGTGGAACAGAGGACGCGACATAGGCACTATCAGTATATAGACTAAAGGGAGTATGGGGAAGCAATGTAAAGGCGTGTGCGACAGCTTCCAGCTCAACAAGCTGAGCAGAGGTATGGGGGGTTTGTTTTTGCAGGATAGCTCCATCCACAGAGAGGGCAGCGACCCCGGTAGAGGAACCATCAGTAAAAACCAGGGAAGCTTGGGAGAGGGGTCTGGAGCGGGTGACTCTCGGGAAGATGACAGGTTGTCGCTGCAGGAATTGAATTAGTTTATCTGGGGGATAATGATTATCTAATAGGCCGCAAAAAGAAATACAGGAGACCGCCCAATCATCTGAATTTTGAAAAAGCCACCTTATTTGTGTGGCCGAGTAAGGCGTGATAATAGAGTGAGGGTCTCTTCCGAAGAGCCTGGTGGCCGCTTCCCGCCCCTGCCGAATGAGAGACGCAACCAGAGTGGGATAAGTAGGAAGGACCTTAGTGGAGGAGGAGGGGAGATGAAGCCAAAAAAGAGGGGCCTGTTGCCAGAGCAGTCCTGTGGGGGCAAAGAGGGAAGGAAAAATTATGAGTGCGAAAGGCTGGGTAGGGTCAGGAGCCATTCCACCACCTTTCTGTTCTCCCTCCGAACCTGAGGAATCATGCTCACTATCAGAAGCCGGATCTCCTGGCGTTGCCAGATCCAAATGGAGGTCTTGCCCCCAGGTCTGTAAGTTCGAAAGCGGCCAGGCTGGGGCGCGGGGTCTCTGGAAATGGAGCCCCCGTGGGGACCTGTATCGGCCACAACCTGCCCTGGGATGGTATCCAAAGAGCTGGTCTAGGCCCTTGGGGACTTGAGCCATTGGACCGGCCCACGCTGCATCCCACCTTCTTTCCCTTCCTACAGTAAGGAATCTCAGGATGCCCCAGGGACCGCCGCCTGGGACCCTCTACCTAGGGCCCCGTGTCTGGCCGGGACGCCAGACTCGGGCATTTTGTAAAAAGTGCTGGAGTTGAGGCCAGCAGAAAACTGAACGGCGGGAGCTAGCCAAAGCAAGGCCTTCAGTGCCAACCGCGAGACTACTGAGCTGATACTCGGTGAAAAATGAAGATTGTGAATGTTGGGCTTCAAAATCTGTAAATGATGAGAGGCATAGTGGTCCACACCTTTAATCCCAGCACTCGAGAGGCAGAGGCAGGTGGCTCTCCCAAAGCAGCGCCTGAATCAGTGGCCTCAGTTTTCGCCTCAGTTTTCGCCCCGCTCAGGGTGGGCTGGCTCTGGGAACGGGTAAAATAAACGGGGCTGTGGAGGAAAGGCACGTTGTTAAAAGTGAAAGCCGTTGTTGAAGTTGAAGAATCTTCGTCGCATGGGAGATCTGGTGTTGGAGATGGGCCTCCATCTGGCAAAAGCAGTTTGGGAGGGAGAGTGTGAACGGCGCATTAGGTCCGTAACTACGGACAGCCGTGTTAAGTTTTTCTAGCTTTTTAAATTTGAGTTTATGATAAGCAGTGGGGGTAGGGAGGGAGTCGGGGCGGCGGGAGGAGAGACAACAGAGTCAGCCAGGGTTAACGGAAGGGCCCAGGCCAAAATCTGACCAGGAGAGATGGAGAGAGGGCCCTGGGTAGCGGCGGCAAGGAGGAGCGTAGGAGAAGGGAGCGGGTGTTTCAGAACGAGGGGATAGATGAGTAGCCTGATAAGGGCAGAAGAGGCGAGCAGCCTCCTCCTCAAGGGTGGCAGCAGCATCCGGATCCAAGGGCTCATCTGGGGCCTGAGAAAGGAAAATGGCGGAATGGCGGGAGGCGCGTGAAGGGGCGACCGACGGAGGGGGAACAGGAGAGGCTGGCGGACCGGACCGGACAGAGGGTGCCCTTTTTGGGGGAAAAACAGGGGCACAAAGTGGTGAACACCCACGTTCCATAGCGGAAATGGGGTCCTCATAGGTGGGAGGAAGCGACGGATAAAGACGGCGGGGGGAAGGGGAAGGATTTTTTAAGGGCTCCGAGGATGTAGGAGGAACAGAATCAGGGGACATGTCAATGAGCGTAAGAGAGGAACCCTGCAAAGAGGAACAGGAAGGAACACGAGAAGGAGGAAGAGATTCGCGCAGGCAGAGTTCAGCCACAGAGAGAAGCTGCCTCTGTCCGCTTTCGTTTTCGCTGGACTCAATTATGTCCCGTATAAGGCCCCAATAAGAAAAAATACTGTTCGACACCGCTGTATTACCATCTTTTTTAATAAGTGCATTAAGCTCACGCCCCACCTTTTGCCACTTTTCAGAATGAATAGTAGGTCCATCAATCATAAACCAGGGACAGGTCTGGTCAATAAAAACAAAAAACTCAATCAAATGTTTCTTTTTTACCCTAATACCCCTCTCTCTGAGTACGTCCTTTAAGCCTCTTTGCTTCTTTGGACAGCGAATGGCCCATTCTTGAGATATGCGAACGGATGACTCACCTAATGACGAAGCCGGCCGGGCGAACTCGGCTGGTCATGAAAACTCCTGTGGACCGGTCCCTTAATCCGTTCGGGGAGAAACCTGCACCTCGAGTCCCACGTCGGGCGCCAGATAACTAGTCCATGTAACTAGTCCACCAACCAGTCCAGCTGGTCAGTTATTGGGGGGCCGAGGGGGGTTGCAACCTGTAGTTAAAGATATGGGCAAGAGAGACGTAGAGCTCAAGCGAACAGTTGCTTGTCAAGAGCTGTTTATTGAAGGTAATGGCAGGCTTTTTAAAACCTGCTTTAGGGAGGGCAGGGGTACGCAAGGAGAGTAGTGGAAAAGTACAAAATCTTCTGGGATTGAGCCCCGGGAACATTTGCAGGGGGAGGGGTCTTCCAGGTGAGACAAAGCAGGATGTCTCTGTGGTTATCTCAGGATCGCTCTCTTCTCAGGACTAAGCCGGATGCCTTGCATGCCTAATGAGTGGCCCAGCAGGATGTTTGCTGCAAATGCTGAATGGGTGGGGGTCGGCCTCATGCCGTTTGGTCCCTGGCACCATTTTGTGCCAAAGAACGGCAGGAGTCAAGACTTTTGAGTTGAGAAAAAAGAAGATGCAGAGAGAGCTTAGATCTCCATCTCGCATCTGATCATTATGAGGAAATAGAAACCAGATTCACCCTCCTGCATGAAACGGAAACACTCGAATGGATGAACAAATGATCAAAACCCCTGAACACAAAGCAACAATGATCAGCACACCCAAAGAGCCATAAAATAAGCAAGAAGAGAGTGTCTTACTTAGCCTATGAAGCAGAAAGTAGGAACTAGGCTGAGCTCAGTGGTTTAAAGACATAGAGTTGACCTCTAAAGAGAGTGATCTGGCTACAGTTTGTGAGTGTAAGTGGCACACACAGAGAGAAGCCCAGGGACCTATGGAACACACTTTCTTGAAGTACTCAGCTAAATATCCACAAGAAACCCAGAAATCTGGAGAACACCTTCCATTAAGTACTGTTTTTAGATTACCTGTATTATCAGTATTATCAGTAGGCCCAGCTAGCAATCAATTAGGACACAGACACTTGTAGTTTAAAATAGCCTTAGTTAACCTGGGGCAGGGCAGACTTTCATCCTCTAAGCTACCTCCCAGGGTGGGGCAGGTATCACATACCTGCCCCAATCCCATGCCATCTGTTTCTAATAACTTCTGTCAAGCTACCTCCCATCCATAATCCCAAATACTTGTTAATGTTCTTTATCTGGACCGGATTCTCCATCCACATCGGCCATGCGTTTCTCCTCCAGCTAAGCCATGGCAGCCTTCCTCTCTTCCCTTCAGGTCTCTCTCCTTTTTTTTTTCTGGTGGCTGTCCTTTCTTTTTCTTCCCAGGATTCTCTCTCTCCTAGCCCCACCCATCTCCTCTGTCCTGCCCAGGTGGGATGGCTTTTTATTAATCAAACCGTGGGTCACAGAGACAGCAATTAACATCAGAGACAGTAATTAACATCAAAATACATTAGACCATCCCCCAAACAATTAAGTCTTTGGCTAAGTACCTACATGGAAGCCAGGGACCTGCAAGCTGCCCCTCTGTGTGTACTCAGCTAGGCATGCATGCAGTAGAAGAAACTATCTCAGGCCTGGGTTGGGTGTCAGGATCAGTGAACAAAGAGGATAAAGCAGTCTCTGTGTTCCAATCCTTTCCAAGCAGAGCAGAAAGTCGAATAATTCATGAAGAATTGCTTAGAAAAGCAAGAAATCTTTTGGCTAAGCACTTTAATCAAGATTAAGGGACAGCACAAAATAACAATCTATTTATAAGAATTTTTAGTTAATTAATTTATTTATTCACTTTACATCCTGATTGTAGCCCCCTCCCCCTTCTCCTCCCAGTCTCTCCCTTCCTCCCTCTTCCCTCATCCCCCCTCCCCTGTTCATCAGAGAAGGGAAGCCCCACCCCCAACTCATCGAGTCACATCAGGACTGAGCATGCCCTCTTCCCTGTGGCCTGGTGAGGCTGTATTGTACAATATTACAAAACATTCAAAGAAATACAAAAATACTAGTTTCCATCTAGTTATAATGCAATGCCCTACAACTAATCAATTGTTGCCAGACAACAACAGAGCCAAAAAGGTGCACACCGTAATGAAATAATGAGTTATACAGACATATTCAGCCAGATGTGGTGGCACATACCCACACACCTACAATACCAGCATTTGGGCAGTTTAAGGACAGCCTTGGCTACATGGGGAGTTTGAGGCCAGTCTAGAATACAAGAGATTCTGTGTCCAAAGGAAAAACTCCAGTTAGTAGTGAAATAAAACCGTGTAGTGTTTTTGTAATAACAGTATTGTAGATGTAACTATGAATAAATCTCATGGGCTCAGTAAGTTAAGGGAAGGATTAAACAAGTATGAAATATAAAAGGAATCTCCAATTTGGATTTTAAAGAGAAGTCTGGGACGATAAACACTTGGAGTAGGATTAACAGCAGTTTAGACATTGCAGGGAAAAGATTAGTGACTTTGAATACACAGCAGCTGACACACCAAAACCACTGAGAGAGAGAGAGAACAGAACCTCAGTTTCAAGAAACTGTGCATATGTGTGTTTAAAGTCCTAAAAATACAGAAGACATGTAAAAGACAATGATGAAATTTGTTCAATTTTGATGCAAACTGTAACCCACTAAAACACTCAACAAGTTACCGTGCAAGAAACCCAAGGCACATCATAGTTCCTTCACATAAATGATTAAGTCTTAAATTTTAAAAGATATGTTCCATCCAGAGAAATAAAGATAATTCTAGGAACCAGTGAGAAATAGATTAAAAGTGGAGGGATGTTTTTGAAACCACAGGAAGAGAAAATGTGAGCTTCAGAAACTTCTTTCTCCAGTGATAATTCATTTCAAAAGCTAAGGTGCAAGGCTAAGGAGCACCCTCAGAAGACAGGGCAGAAAGCAACAGGAGCCAGAGGACTTCTGCACAGCAGGAGTTTGAACATGACAAGGCTGCCACGCCCCCGAACTCACAGCAGCAGTGCTCACCTCTATAAGCCCAGGGAAGCCAGCATCCCAGCTGCTGCTAGGGAGCTCTTGACTGCTATGGCTGCTGGAGGAAGAGCAAGTTCTCCATAGGTGTGTGGCCCATGGTGAGCCACCTGTTTCCCAGTGGATGGCCCTACATTCATGCACATATGAGCAGCACTGATTGGATCCTGTGAGCTGTTAAAAAAAAAAAAAACTTAAAAGAAGGCACAGATAGAGTTGAGAGGATTCTAGAATGGGAGGGCCCAGCAGGAGTAGGGGCGGAAATGACAGTAGTATTATTCAAATGTATTAAATACACATACGAAATTCTCAAGGAGTGAATAAATTTAAACATAATATGAATGTGACTGAGTCCTGTCAAGACTGAACAAAGAATCATTACTAATATTTCTGTAAACTCTTACATTACTCTGTAAATGTAAGGATGACAGATGCTTCAAATGCATTTTTTTGAGCAAGCATCACCTTATTCTAAGATGAAAACACTGAAAGAAATAACTATACTACAGAGCAACATCACTAACATTGATGTAAAAACCTCCAATAATATATTTATATACAAAATCCAACATATGGGAAACATTAAACATTATTACAAAGAGGGATTTTTGATGAAGGTGAGACACTCTTCGGGATGTATTTTAGCACAAACATTATGTAACATAAGGATTCCTAAAAAAAAAAAAAACCTATAAATAGAAATAGCATGTAATCTAGTCACCCCTCTTTTTAGCACCTACACAAAGGAGCTGGGATCAGCAGCTAGGAAAGATAGCAGTACTGCTATGCCCACTGATGCAGTGCCCACAACAGCAAAGATATGGGGAGGGAAAAACAACTGGCCTTCATTGGATAGCTGTAAATGAATTTTCCCTTAGAAATAAAAAATGGACATGAATGAATGCTAGACAGCCTCAACAAGGAAGACAGCCTGACATTTTCTAAGACATGAATGTGGTCAGAGGGTATTATGAAAATTGCCACACAATTTCACCTATATTTGTAATCTTAGAAAAAGAATAAAGAATAAACCAAATATTTAAAAACTAGGAATGAAATAACAGTTACCACAAACAGGGGATGTGTTAAGTGGGAAACACAAATCAAAACATACAAAGTACCTGATATGTAGGCTGAGCAAGCACAGAGATAGGGTGTGTATCATGGGAGCTATAGTTAAAATTATGGTGTATTATAAATTTTTGTTCAATGGGTTTTAGTTGCTCTTATCATAAAAAAAGTAATGTGGTAGGATATAGATATGTTATTTGGATTGCCTATAGTAATCCCTTTACTGTTTTTATTAAAATATATGTTGTAAATCTCAACATAAACAAAATATTGTTCTAGAGAGATGGTGAATTCAACTTTATCTCTTGCAGGAAACAGAAAGAAGGCTTTTTACATTAAAAAAAAATAGTACAAACTGTTGTACCTCATGACACAGCTACAAAAATTGTCAACAAAGACAGCTACTGAAATCCAGCAATATGCCAAAAGAATATAAAATAATTGGATTGACCTCAGTTAACAAGGTTGGTTTCATTGCTAGAAAACCAATCAATATAAGGTTTAATAGTGAAAGAAAACACACTACACACACACACACACACACACACACACACACACAACATACACACAACACACATACATACTACACATACTACACACACACACTAGATGTGCACACACACAACACACACATACTGCACATACTAAACCCACACACACTACACATATACACACAACATGCACACACAAACTATACAATACTACATACACACACTACATTCACACACTGCATACACACATACACACACACACACAGATATTGAGGAGATGGTCAGCCAGGAAAGTGCTTGCTGAGCAGGCCTGAGAACCTGGGTCTGATCTCAGCAGCACACATGTGGTGGTTCCTGCCTGCACATCTGGCATTGGGGAAGGGAAGGCAGACAGAGGCAGATCCAGAGATTTCACCCTAGCCAGGCCAGATTAACAGCCTAAAGTGTTTGCTTGACCAGGAAAAGCTGAGGAAGACACCTGATGATGACCCCGGACTTCCATTTGAGCATGCACACAAACACACATGAAACATCACATGATAATATGAATTGGTTCAGAAAAGGTATTTGTAAAAACTTAAAACCTATTAATAATTAAAAAAAAATAAAAGGAATTTCTCTTAAACTAAACGGGGAGTTAGGCTGCATACAAATTCCTTACTTGTGTGCCAAGACTCAGTGTGTTCCTTATGACGTCAGAAGGTAGGCAAGGCTTGCCGTTCTACGCCCTTCCTCTCGTCGTATAAGGATGCTGTAGGCAATCTAATAAAACAGGGAAATAAAATAAAGCTGTCTTTACTTGCAAATGAAATTATTGTTTATGAAAAAAAAATCCTAAGGAACCTACAGTTAGTTTCCTAGAATGAGTTTAACAAGGTTATTAGAAACAAAATCAAAATATAAAAATGAGTCATCAGTGGGAGGCAGAGGGGAACAAGCAGAGTGGCCAATGTGGATAAATTACATGAAACACATGTGAAGATGTCATGACGAAACCCGTTACCTTACATGCTAATTTTTAAATTGAACACTTAAGGAAAATAAATCATCATTTATCTCTATGCAAGCAATGAGTAATTAGAAATTAACTTTGTAAAGAAAATTATATTTGTACTAGCTCAAAAATGTAAATACTACTACCCTTATAAGACACCACATGCCTTGGTCTGCTCGCTAGCCCTCATATTGATGGAGTAAGCTAGACAGGTGTCTGGGAAGAATTGTCATTGGTGGTTTATTTAGCTGTGGGTTCTGTGTGTAAAATACCAACTGGCTAGGCAACAAGTGCCCACCTGCGCAATAGTGGTCAAGTCTGTTATAAGGGTAACCAATCACTTCCCGATTAGACTTACTGCCCACTCTGTGGGAGATTATTTGTCTCACTGTAAACCTCATTTAAAAACAAAACAAAACAAAGCAACAACAACAACAACAACAAAACATAGCTAGGAAGGCCATAGGCCCCCAGTAAAGAAGCTACAGCTGTCATTGTGTTAAGTGGATAGAATGTGCTGGTTAAATTGTCTTGTCAATAACTGTTTTATGTTTAGATAATTCTAAAGAAATCTAAATAAATTTTCTATTCTCACAGAACAGTACTACTGCCAGCTTTGGCCAGAAAACTCCTTTTTGCAGTGATCAGCAGTGCCTGTGGAGTAACTGTACAAAGCACAGAGAATCCATTTCTCTCAAATGCTAAGCCCTCAGTGAGGCGTCTGTAACATCTGCGGCATTCAAGATTCAGGGAGCACCACAGAAGAACGGGTGAGAATTCAAGAACTCAAGGAAGGGATGAGGTGATTGTGCTCTTGAACTCGCAGTGGCTGTGACTTTCTGGGCTTGATCCCCATGAGATGGGGCCTGTCTCTATCTTCTCACGGAAGGGAGAGGCGCTCATGGGGCCCTACCCACCCTCTAGGATTTATATGCAAATAATCCAAGGTTATTTTAGTGAGTGAAAGAGACATTTTCTTCATTGGTGTAGTGATTAGAAAAGTGAACAGACTCTGCAAACAAATCCCCACGCATGCTCCCACGAGCAATAAAGTCTTTGGATCCCCCCCACGCACACAAACACACATGCACATTCACAAAACATCAACACAGAGGAAAGATAATCTAGTGGCAAAGAGAAAGAGATTAGCCAGAGTGGGAAAGAACAAGGAAACACAGTGGAGAATGAATATGATCAAAGTACATGTGTACATATATGAAGAAGCAGTGAAACTCATGACTGTATACAGTTAATATATGCTAATGAAGACATTTGCATGCAGTGTTTTTATGAGGAAAACATGCATATGAAATGCTAATGAGGTAAGTCAAAGATGGCTTAAGTATGAAACATTAGCATCTTCCTGAGCTAGTTGTCAGACTCCGTGAGAGGTCCTACTAACCAACAGAGTGATAATTATGGAAAAGATGGATGCATTAATTGGGGCAAAGAATTAAAAATTTCTATAAATACAATACATTGATGTTTTAAAATAAATTTGCAAATGCAACTCAGTAGAGGAAAGACAACCTTCTCAGCAAATGATTCTGGGCCTTCTATCTAAATTTTGCAACTGAGTCAGAAATTGACTCAAAACTGACCATAAACTAAGGTGTAAAATGTAAATCTAATTTCAGAACAAAGTATAGAGCAAATCCATGTGGCCTTTGGATGAAGACATAACATCAAAAGCACTGAAATAAATTCTAAATAATAAGCTCCATGAAAGCCTGGAGCGTTAGCTTTGCAGGGCTTGAGAGATGGCTGAGCAGTGCTCAGTGCTCTTGCAAAGCACCTGAGTCTAGCTCATAGGAACCACACTTGGCAGCTCACAACTGCCTGCAGCCAGCTCCAGCTCCACAGCATGCAATGCCCTCTTCTGGTCTCTGAAAGTGCAAACACACATACACACACACACACACACACACACACCTTTTTTAAAAGTCAAGCAGAATGAGAGAAAAATATTTACAAATATCTTATTTGACATTAGAATAAAGAATTCTCAAAATTTAACACAGAAAAATGAACAGTTCATTATTTTATATGTTTTCTTAAGGCTCTCAAATACAAATAGTCAAAACACTAAGACTGTAACATTCACATAATTCTTGATTGCGTCATGGTTCTTCTTGCTATAGGTAGTTTATTGTATATATGTGTGTAATAATATAAATGTGTATGTAAAAAGTAAAAAATGTTTAATTAATAAAAAAATTTGAAAAAGTATTTCATTGACAATTACATGGCAACGGCAAATAAATAGGGGAATGAATAGCCGCCAGAGAAAAATACATACATTAAAATTAAATCTCAGTGAAAGACCACTATGGTTACTACTGACATTCTAAAATGACTCAGATGACTCAATGTACAAGTAAAAAAAAATGCTGGAAGCTGCCCTTTTCAAGTGCTGAAATGGATGAGGACCAAACAGATCTCTGTTGTTGAGAATGAGACCCCTAGACAGCATAACTGTTCCTGTAGATTGCTGGCCGGTTCCTTATCAGGCTACCCACAGGCTACCCGTTGCTTCCACTTGTCAATATTACCCTAGAGCAAGTAAGACGTAGAGTTTTTGTAAGTGAGGTTGCAGGGGAACGACGGCGTTCACTTGTGCAAAGACTACAGCTCTGTTAACACTTGACTAGTAAGGTGAGGCATCGCCACAGAAAGTGGATGCCCAGCAAAGACTGAAGAACTTACTGCTAAAAATTTGTTGATCTCTTTTTTAAAATAGATTTTATTAATTTATTCATATTACATCTCAATTGTTATCCCATCCCTTGTATCCTCCCATTCCTCCCTCCCTCCCATTTTCCCCTTACTCCCCTCCCCTATGACTGTGACTGAGGGGGACCTCATAGGGTATCAAGTCTCTTCTTGGTAGCCTGTTATCCTTCCTCTGAGTGCCACCAGGCCTCCCCCTCCAGGGGACGTGGTCAAATATGGGGCACCAGAATTCGTGTGAAAGTCAGACCCCACTCTTCACTCAACTGTGGAGAATGTCCTGTCCATTGGCTAGATCTGGGTAGGGGTTCGAAGTTTACTGAGAGAAACACACATAGCCACACAAAATCCTGAGTATAAATACTCATTGCAGTCTCTCCATAACTGTAAAAAAGTGACTCATGCATCTCTCAAGAAGACAGTGGGTTTAGAGATTGTGCTAAGTCCACACAATGGAGTTTTATGCCACAATGAAAAAGAATGAGTTAACAAGACCCGCAGCATAAGGTTGACAAGACTGTCCACACTGAACGTTTCCTGTTATATAAGGTTATAGAAAATGGCACGTCATCTATAATGACAAAGCGCAGACATCTATAATGACAAAGCACAGATCAGCTGTTGCCTGGAGGTGGGTGGTACAGCAGATGTGAAGACCACAGGAGAAGAGGGATGCCAGGTTTGCTCATCACTGTGACTCTGGTGATGGTTTCATCAAACTTCAGGAGGAGCTCAGTGCATATCAACTATATAACAGTAAAGCTATTAACATCCAGGCTGTCACGACTTCATTGCCTGTAACCCTCCACAGGACACCACTTTCCCTTTCATGACAGGAAGGAGCAAACCATGAAAAGCCTGGGCAGTGGCAGCTGGGGCTTCAGTCTTTAATCCAAATGCTCTTGGCCTGGTCAGGCAGACAAATCCTCTCTTCCCAGGACTCTTACAGCCATCAGGACCAGAGCCACAGGCCACACTAGGGATGGCCAGGCAGTGCGTGCCATTTATCTGCCCACACAGTCTCTCAGAAGCCCCAAGGGACACCTCGGCAACTCTGCTTTTTTATTTCAAGAAGCCACTGAAGCACTGGTCTTTCAGATAATAGTGCCCATCACTGCTTGGAGGTGAAGTGCCATGGAAGCAACTTCTGAGATGGAGTCAGATGCATAATGTTTATGAAGGATCTATCTGTGGAAGGGAAGTGACAGAAACACAGTTGGACAGAGGGATAATCAGTCTAGCATCAAAGGCTACCTTAGAAGGAATTCTGACGTGTCCTGGTGACTGCTAGTGTACCCACTGTCACACTCTGTCACATGACATCAGTGCTTAAGAAAGGCCGAGGAGCTGCTAACCACCCCTACACCTGAGAATGGCGCCTAAGAGGCTGATGGCTAGATGCCGGCCTGTCCGTCTCACAGACCAGGTACAGTCAAGTGGCCTACAATTGGTGTGGGAAAAATCAACAATGCATCTGTAAAATGTCCCTACTGCCAGCATTCATTAAACCTTCAGAAAGCCTGGCAAGCTGCACCCCCCCCCCCCAAGAAGACTGCCAAAGCAAATTGTTCAGATCCTTTCAATGTCACCTTCCCAGAATATATTTTAATTGGGAAAAGAATATTTGATATGGTCATTCTGTGAACCATTGGGAAAGCCTGCACTGATGGAACCACAGCCACCATCATGAGTGCTGTCACTTGGTTTAGCAGAATGCTAATCCAGGTTCGTGCAAACACGTAGGTATGCATAGGTGTGAGGAAGTGCAGGGCATACTCCGAGTTGACACAAGCAAGCAGGAGGCAGAGTGAGGAGACACACATTGGTGGCCACAGTACACAGGGTCCAGTTAGGACATTTCCTTAACCTCAAGTGTCTTGACACCACTCTGACAGGTGTGCACACGCCATACTTACCTGACTTGTCAACAACGCATTTATAAACATCGCTTATCTTAAGGCTGAACAAGAAACTTCAAGAGAACGGATCATGATGAGCGGACCCTCCCGGTCTCTCCAATTGTAGGGTGCAGAAGGACCACGAGATCATGGCATAGATGGCTGGTGCACATCTGAGGTCTTCAAGAAGAGCCTGTATAAGACACTGGGTCTCTCTGTAAAATACTTAGATGGCACCAAACTTGATGGCAGAGAGACTGTGCCCTACTGGGCTCATCGGTCTGGTGGACTCTTGGTTTCGTGTCATACTTGGTGTTTCCAACACGCCAAGGGAATTCTGCTCTTCTGACTTCTAGCAAACATCTGCCTCCGAGAAACAGCTCTTCCACCTGGGCACAGTGATGGATCTCCTCTTATGTTCCAGGAAGGAAGGCTGGTCCAGTGCCATCCTCTGTGTAAGACACTTTCCACCAAGCGTGAAATGTGATACTCTTGAAGGGCTGTTTCTTTTTCCTGAGAATCTTGGTAGCTGACAGACAAGGCGGCCCCCCCGTAAAATTCCTCCACCTCTGCTCGCAGCTGACCTCACATACCAAAATCAATCCCTTTAATGAGGAGCCTGTGGCTTTCTCTTTAGGCCTCCAAACCTCATTAGTGGCTGAAAAAAAAACAAAAACAAAAACAAATAGTCATCACTTCCTGTTGAGCAAATGAGTGAGCTCCTTGCTGTCCTACTATGCACAAGTGACCAGCTTTCTGGAGAAGAAAGATCTCTGTGGCTTCTGCTTCTCCTGAGGAGTTCTTTAGACCATCTAGAGATCTGCTCATGTCCTCCAGCGTGCCCCGCTGGGGACTGCCTCTGCCACACTTTCTCATGATTCCTTCCATTCTATGCATCACACAAAAATACAGGGGCGGTGATTTCTCACTGATGGATCACACCAAACTTCAAAAATTGACTACAGTGAGTGACCATGAACCGTGTCCCCACCCCGATTTCTATCCACCTGGAATTAACATGTATGTGAGGCGGGCACTCTGAGCAGCGATATCCTGCACAGATGCACCTTCACAATGCCCTTCCCTTCCGGGTCAGGTAAACCCTTTGGGGTCATGCCAGAAATGCTCCTGTGCCACCATCTAAACCTTGAAAACATGTGTCTTTGACCTCCAGTTTAACGTGTGTGTGTGTGTGTGTGTGTGTGTGTGTGTGTGTGTGTGTGTGTGTGCTCATGCGCACGTGATGCCTGCCACCAGGGTGTACATGGTGCCTCGCTGCCCTTTTCTGATGAAGGGAAGTAATATGTTCCCTATGGACATGCTAAATCTGAAAATTCAGTGTATGTGCATGGGAGGTGTGGTACTTTGAACCATTTAGAAGCTTGTAAGGATCCCCTGACTAAAACTAGGAGGCAGACCGCACGTCAGAGTGACAAGTGGAGCAGGAAACAGTCACATAATGAAAAAGTACTGATCTCGGAGCTGGTTGCACTGAAGACTTGTTGAGACCCGTGTCTTGGGGAAGGGTAGCACAGGGGCCTTTGTTTTAGAGAACCTCCCTTGTGTAACCTTTAGTGTTTGTCCCCATGCCCAGGACATGCTTGTCTTAATAGATCACATCTAGTGATGTCTCTGATCATTTGCTGCCCTCACATCACATCACAGGAAATGTGGTGAAAGTATGGGGGTTCAGACACATGGAAACAGCCATGCCTGGAGCAGCAACCCTTGCTAAGCTCTCACCACCTTCATCTCCATAACAAATTTCACCATCAAGATGGCTGAGAGCAAAGCCCTCCACTTCACTGCTAAATACTCAGAGGTGCTGTTTATTATACCACAGCGTTTATTCGGCTTTGTCGTTGGTGCCATTGTCTGTCAGTGCATGTGTGCATATGCACATGTGTGTACATGTGCACATTTCCTGATACCGATGCCTAATTTGTCTCTCTTGGTCTCTTGGGCTATTCCAGTCCTAGGCAAATAAAAAGTCCCCGTGATGCAGCCTTGCAAAGCCCCTCAGTATAATCCACAGTTTGTTTCCTTGGTGAAGAGGCACTGATCACCTTCCTTCCTCTCTCCAGAGCACATAGCAAATGTCATCTCAGCAGTCACAGTGCATCACAATGTGTCCCAAAATAAATATTAGTCAAGAAAATAGCTTTGACTCGCATATGTAGTGCAGCCCTTCATACGGAGGGGAAACTGGCAGTGTCCCTGGTGATGGTTGCCTGTTGCCATGGGGATGAATCTAAAGATTCTGTGACATTTCCTGGGACCACATGAACTGAGTAGAATTCTTTGTAGACAAAAGGCCTGTCTTTGTGTATTTACCTGGTGAAACTCAGGGGAAGGGAAACCTCCAGAGGAATACAGTGCGAAAGAGCTGTGTGAATCAGGCAACCAGAGAGTCTCTGTCTGATCAGAAACTGAAGGAAAGCAAAATGAAATAAATCAATAAATCACCTAAATCGTAATCCCACTAAATCCAGTGGCTGTCAGCCTTCCTAACGCTGCAGACCTTTAGTACAGTTCTTCATGCCTCGATGACCCCAACCACAAAATTATTTCAGTTGCTACTTCAGAACTGAAATTTTGATGCTTTTGTGCATTGTAATGTAAATATCTATGTTTTCCAATGGTTTTAGGTGACCTCCTGAGAAACAATCCGTCAACCTCCCAAGGGGTCACGACCCACAAGTTGAGAACTATTTGTATAAAGTAACAAAATCTCAGTCTGGACTCCAGCAAGCTTCTTATTTCCAGGTTTCTAACTCTGGTCCATGACAAACGGCACTAAGGTTTTTTTGTCTGCACAATTTTTATTTCCCTAGGACTGGAATAGCTCAAGAGACCGAGAGAGACAAATTAGGCATCAGTATTAGGAAATGTGCACATGTACACACATGTGCATATGCACACACGCACTGACAGACAATGGCACCAAGGACCTCAGACGCCTACCTTCACAAACCTCTTTTCCTAATCTGGGTTTCAAATAACAACAGGCTCTGTTGCAAGCACACACTGAACAAGGAAACTTTCCCAAACTACTCCATCTGTCCTTGACCACGAAGCCACGCTGGGCATCAAGACAAAAGCTGGCCCTTTTCTACAGCTCCTGGCCCCCGAGAGAGGGTCACTAAGGGGTATGTTTGCTCTGAATGCAAAGGAATAGGTCACTATTGGACAGTTTCCCACACAATCCTGCACCTCAAGGAAGCTGATCCTTTCCCAAAAGCTGCTGTATCTCAATATTAGGTTTTAAAAAATCAAATTGCCGATTCTCAACTAGTTCTAACTTACAACACTGGCAAAGTTTTAGTGCACTCAATGAATTGATAGGTACTAATCAGAATAGAAACATTAAATGCCTGTGCTTGATATTTCAAATTCTCTACTTTTTGAGGCATTTAAATATGTATAGGTAAGACTACATCATGCATCTATGTATTATCTTACCTGGATAAAACAATTTACTTTTAAATACTGCAATCTTTCTATAAATGTTGAATGTTTACTACATATTAGACACTGCACTGGGCATCATATTCTGTGATTTTTAAAGGCAATAATACTATAGGCAAATATAGTCACTACTCAATTTTAGATATCATGTTGAGGCCAGGGTAGATAAAGTACCCTATTCTAGGTCTCAGAGCCCAGAAGAGGTAAGACTCAGTGTTCCCTTAGAAAACCAGACTCCAGAGCTAACTAGGATCCTATGGGGTGCTTGATCTAGAATGAGCCTTATAGTAGAGCTCACCTAAAGTCTCCAGTCCCCCAACAGCTGCAGAAATCTCCTATCAAATGAAAGCTTTATGCAAGAAGCCTTAGTGAGGAACCAGCAGGAACAGAGTTCTTGACTCCACTCTCCGGCACACGGGTCCCACCCAGGCCTATCTGACATCCACTCTTGCACAGGGGAAAGGACGCTACTTTCAACATAGACGGAGCCCTTATGTAGGTCCTGGTGTGGAGGAATGTGACAGGGTGAGACTTGAAGAAGACAAGTTCCATCTTTACGGTGTCTCTCCAAGGTTGGCCTTTTGTGTCTACGAAGGGGCAGGGTAGATTGTCCTCTATACCCAAGAGGCTGTTTATGGTAGCCTAGTGATTTCAGAAGCATCAGAAGGCTTGGATATCTGAGAGCTTATCAATACAAATGTTCTCATTATGATCCTTCTATATCAGTATCCTCACCCCATTCTTCCAATCTCCCTCCTCCTCCACTGTGAAAGCCTGACTTCCATTGCACTTTCCCAAATAGGTTCCTGACACTGACATCACTTTGAATGGTACACTGAAGGACTTTTGAATTGTATGCTTCACTCTCATTACTGGGAGTGGCTGAGCTGAACATGGCCTCCTTTGGAAAGACTTCCATAAGCAGCACTACCGTCTTTATTGCCACTAGACTGGAAGCACCCAGTGCACTGAAGAGGGCTGTGTGAGCCCAAAGAAAGTCTCATCAGAAGGAAGTCAGAGGCGGGGTAGAACTGTTGTTCTGCAGCTGGAATCAGTTATGGCTGCAGGATGTGAAAAGTAAAACTTGGGCTCTAATGTAGTAGTAGCAGAGGCCCAGGACCAGATGCATCTGCTAATCAAGCCTTCCTATAAACTTTCTTCTGCATCGGCGTAGCAGCAGAATTATCTAGACTAGAAAGCGCATGTTGTTTAGAAAGAACTCTAAGACTGGGATGGTGGTGCACACCTGTAATCCCAGCACTCAGAGAGGCAAAGGCAGGTAGATCATTGAGTTTGAGTCCAGCCCAAAACAAGTCCAGGACAGCCAAAGCTACACAGAGAAACCCTGTCTCAAAAGAAAAAGAAGGAGGAGGAGGAGGAGAAGGAGGAGGAGGAGAAAGAAGAAGAAGAAGAAGAAGAAGAAGAAGAAGAAGAAGAAGAAGAAGAAGAAGAAGAAGAAGAAGAAGAACAAGAACAAGAAGAACAAGAACAAGAACAAGAAGAACAAGAACAAAAAGAAGAGAAGGGAGGGAGGGAGAAAGAAAGGAAGGAAGGAATGAAGGAAGGAAGGAAGGAAGGAAGGAAGGAAGGAAGGACTCTACCAAACTATAGAGTCACATTTGACATCAAGGTTTTCTCAGAGGATCTACCCTTAAAAAGAACTGCTCTGAGCCTTGTGCATGGATACTGCAGGGATTGTCATCTTAATGACTGTGCGTATTTGATATAATCTTACCTCGAAAATCCCCAGAGAAGTTCAATCCATTCCTGCTCTGCACACACCTGGGGAAGGTGGCAATCAGAGTGATGGCCACCTGCACCTCTCCCAATGTGACTCACCTGTCACTACCCACATCGCTCCCCATCTTCTTACACCCTCAGTGGCTTACCTGATACCTGATGTGGAAGGCTTTCCAGATTCTTCCAGCTGTGATCTTTTTCCAAGACGTCAAGTCTGTTATAACTCATGCAAAGCTCAATTTTTACTGCCATATAGTTCACCCCTGCTAATATGCTGGCAAACATAACTAACTCCTGGATCTCTCCACTAAAGCCTGAATCTTCTAAGCGAAGTTTATTCTTTTGCCAAGACTCATTCTGTAGAGCCTTTTTTTTTAAACTCTAGTTTATTTGGGGTTCCTTAAGCCTCTACCTCCCCTCAACCCCCAACCCTAGGTAGGAGAGAAAGAAGGTTTGAAGGGACAGGGGATGTAGACCTCTTTAGACTTAGTTCTGGCTGCTTAGGGTCATAGGGAAAATATCAGTCTCAGTTTTTAGAATAGCCAGCAGTCCAGCAATAGAAAATGGCAGCAGGATGAACAAGCAGCTTCCTTTCTTCTCTATCCATCTCCTCAAAGCCCTCAGCCCTTCTCTCTCTGGGCTCTCATAATAATACCTTCTCCAAGTCCTCAGAATTCCACTAACTCCAACTGGCAAAGACCACGCCCCTCTCCAAGCAGCACAAGGCAATTGTCAGCTGTGGATAAACTAAGGTAGTTTCATAAGCTACACTTGGGATTAAAACAAAAATGTGCTTACATAGCACAACTGAGTTGTAAAAGAAACCAAAACTTCCATTGCACCCATTCCTTCTATAACACCCCAGTGTTTATCCCTATGTTCTGGTCACTTGTCAGCTTGTCACATCCAGGGTCATCTGAGAAGAGAGAACCTCAAATAAAAATACCTCCATCAGATTAGCCTGTGGGTAAATCTGCAGAACATTTTCTTGGTTACTGATTGATGTGGGAGGGCCCAGCCCTCTGTGGGCAGCACCACCCCTAGGAAAGTGATCCACGATTTTATATTTTAAAAAAAAAGTGGGGAGACCTGTTGGCACTCAGAGGAAGGATAGCAGGCTACCAAGAAGAGACTTGATACCCTATGAGCATATACAGGGGGAGGAGGTCCCCCTCAGTCACAGTCATAGGGGAGAAGAGAAAGGGGAAAATGGGAGGGAGGGAGGAATGGGAGAATACAAGGGATGAGATGGCCATTGAGATGTAATAAGAATAAATTAATAAAATAAAATTTTAAAAAAATTTTTAAAAAAGCAGGCTAAGCAAACCATGGACATAAGTAGCATTCCTCCATGACCTCTGCCTCCAGGTTCCTACATTTTGTTCATCCTGACTTCCTTTCATGGTAGATTTTAAGATGTAAGCTTAAATTAACTTTTTCGTTCCCAAGTTGCTTTTGGAAATGGTCTTTATCCCAGTGGTAGAAACTTAAGACACCATAAAATTTTTCACATCGAAGCCTATGAATCCTCCTGTTGCCCACCTGCCCACATGTCAAAAGTACCAGTCTCCTAAATTCAGTCCCCTAAAATCTTCAGACCTGCCTGCTCTTCATTGTCCTATCAGCTAATTCCTAGGTACAAGAACTTGTCAGCTTTCTGGACTGAGATGGTGTCCTTTTTGTCTCTGTGATCCCTCCTCCCAGGACCAGCTCTGTCACAGTCTTCCATCCTGTCCACACACATGAAAGCCATCTGCACAGCCTCAATTCTCCAGGACTCTCTGGCATATTGATCTATCATTTAATGAAAAGGTACAAACTATCTAAAAGCAAATTTGCTTATATTCCTAACAAGAAACCAGAAATTGTGTCGGTAGCTATTTTTTACTCATTCTCCATTTACACTGGGAAAAATAGGTATTTCTTGCTCTTGTTGAGTTTGAGCCATCCACTTGGGCATTGGGTCCCCAATAGCTAGTTTTTATGTCCCATCTTTTCTTTGTTCAGATCTCCCTTCGCAATCTAAATTCAAGTGGTAATTTACTTTTAAGTTGTATTGAGATATAATCCATATGCCACAAAATTCATCCCTTCAAATAAATGGTACTTAGAGTAATTGTGAGCATTACAGTATTAATGATATATGATTAGAAATTAGGCATGCAGCTCCATCATGGTCTAACTTTAGAACATCTTTATCTCCCTCTGACAGACCCTATACCCATTCTATATTGACCACGCCTCATTTCCTCACTTAGCCTGGACCCTGTCACACCTACTACCCACGTGTATGCGTTAGCCATTTCAGGATATTCTGTGGAAATAGAATCACAGAATATGTGTCCTTTTGTGTCTGGATTTTCCACTTAGAGCAATGTTTTTAAGGTTTAGCCATGTTGTATAACCTGTCAGTCATTCACTGTTTATTATGGCTGAAGTAGTTCTGCAGTATTGTTATTCCACGGCTTATTTATCCATCAGTTAATGGGCGTGTGGGCTCTCTGTCTCTCTCCATTAGATAAATATGCATTAGTTCCTGAGGCCAGCAGCCTTGAGACCCACTACAAAACCACATTCCAGGCCAAAAAAAAAAAAAAACCCTGAGATTCCACTTAGAAAACCATCAATCTGGAATGTTCCTTATTCAATAGAATCATTCTTTTTTTCTATTCAAGCTCCTAATCATTCACACACACACACACACACACACACACACACACACACACACACACACACACCATGAAAGACAATCTGCTTTGTTGACTTTGCCACATTAAATGTAGGTCTCATCCCAAAATCCATTAATAGAAATACCCAGAATATGGCTTAACCAAATATCAGACCATCTCATGACTCGGTTTAAGTAACAAGCAGTAAAAGGCTCATTTCCACACTGTGTCTGCCATGGATACTCCTTCTGTGCATGGTGTTCTGTGTGTGGATCTACATTTTCATTTCTCCTGGGTACATAGCCACGAGTACAGTTGCTAGATCACGTGATGACCCTGGTTGACCCTTCTAGGAAGCGCCAAGCTGTTTTCCAAGCAGCTGCTCCAGTTTAGCCCAGTAGTGGTCTCAGACAGTTCCAGTTAAATCCACGGCCTCACCCGCACTGGTTATTTCTGTCTTCTGGGTAAGGGCCATGCTGATGACTGCAAAGTGATATCTCATTGTGGGTTTGGCTTTAGTTTCCATGAAAGCTAATGGATAGTTGCTCTTTCTACATGCTTTTTTCCCCCCATTTCCTGAGCCATCAATTCAGATGCTTTGCCAACTTTTAAATTGAGTTGCTCTTTCTTTGTTGGCTTGTAATTAATAGATCCCTATGTGGTCATATTTTCTTTATAAACAAAGCCTGCAACCAAACTCTGTTCTAGGAACCTCAAGACAAGCCCTGACCATTTGGGTCCTTTCATCCTTGGATCCTCACCTGGGTCCTCTGTCTGTGAGATCTCTTCCCAGGATTCCTCTAAGTTAGTTTTTAAAAATTGCATAGGTTTGTTGCTGTCCTGTGCTTCCTCCGTCCTGACTGTATCACTGTCTATGATGTCCCAGTTATGATCCCCATCTTATTTTCTCCACAGACTTGTGAGATGTGTGCTATTATAATTCTTATTTTTACAGATTTTTCAAACTCTGTGTAAATAGATACTCTCTTCTAGTAAATACAGGATCTAGGATGAGAACGTACTGAGTCTGATCCTGAGCCTGTATGCCTTGTGCTATGCTGGGAGTTTTTTTTTTTAATCTTTTGTTAATATACTTGGTCAAGAAGATGTGCAGCAATTGCTTTTTCCAGCTTTCTATCTTTCCCACCTAATGTACACTGGTCAAAGAGTAATTCTAATGTGTTCAGCACTAACTTTCCAGATCTATTCTAATGCTTGCTGGGTGGAATGCCTTAATAAACCATTTTTTAAATTAACTACTCTGTTGATTGCTTAGATAACCAGACCATGTCACATTCTGCTTAAAGATTCCAGGTGGCTTTTTTGGAATATGTCTACATCATTTTTTGCAAGGGATAAAGGCCCAATCTCACCAAAATCAGCTTCCTTCTTGCTTTTCGTTGCTTCACGTTAAACCACATGCATCACATTTTGCAGGATGGTTTAGAACTTCTGTGTTTGTTTTTCATTACCATGACAAATACTAAAGGAAAGCAACTTAAATATCAGAGGTTCATTCTGGCCCGTGGTTTTGGAAGTTTCAGCCCATGGTCAGTGGTCCCCACTGCTATGGGATGACTGTGAGAAAGACATCGTGCCAGTGGGAGCTCTGGAGAGAGGAGATTGCTTATTTCATGGTAGGTTGGAAGCCAAGAAAGAGACAGACAAGAGTTAGAGTAAGATATAGCCAGATACTTATCCCTACTCACCCACTTCCTTCAACCAGGCCCCACCCTCCACATCCAACCGGGCCCCACCTTCCACAGTCCTTACCATCTCCCGGTAGTATATTTAATTATGAAAACCCATCAGTGAGTTAATCCATAATTAGGTCAATGCACTCATTGGTTCAGCCACTTCCTAAGAGCTTTACCCTGGAACACCATCGCACTAGAGACCAAGCCTTCAACACTAGAATTTTGATATCCAAAATTTTCATATCCAAACCATCTTATTTCACCTCTGGACTTTACAGGCTCCTGCCCATGTCACAATGGAAATTGCACTGAGCTCACCCCAGGAATTTCCAAAGTTCAAGCATTTCTTTGAAGTTGCAGTTTATAGACTGACTCCTCTGAGACTCAAGACAAACCCTTCGCTTCAAGTCTCTATAGAAATCAAAAGACCATTTGCATACCCCCGGCATACAGTGGCAAAGGGTAAATGATCTTGGGCTTCATAAAGCTTGAAATATTTGATCCTTCTTCTGTTTTCCCTAAATATCTCCTATTTGTCCACTGAAGTTAACTGCATTATTTACTGGAATATTTTCTGACACACACAAAACACTCTCGCCACACATGCTATGTAAAGAGCACCCTAATGTATTGAATTTGGGTCATTTTAGTTCCCTTACATAGAGACATATATACCCTATAGTGCTATATATTTATGATGCTTCCATTGTTCAATCATGGAATTATAGATCTGCAAAGCTAGCCCAGGGGCGATGAAAAAAATCCAGACGGGATCCTCTAGAAACAAGAACACATGCTTTGCCCAGTGCAGTTTCTTTTAGAATGTCATTGTTTTACCATATTCACGGACCAATTAGTGCATTTCCTATGTGCCAGGCTCTATCCACAATCCAAAGGAGTGTTGTGTTAGGCAGATAAAGTGTCTGCCTTTGTGGTGTTTGTATTTCCTTGAGAGAGGCTGATGATAAACAAGGAAGTCAATAAATAAACACATGCTCCAGTGAAACCAAACAATAAGTCCTGGAGAGTATTTGAGGATATCGCTGGATAGTATATGGCCAAGAAAGGTCTTTTTGACAAGATGATACCAGAAAGAAAGAAAGGACACAATGAACATGTTTCCCCAAGGAAAAGGGCCTAGTACAGAGGCACCAGTGAGCTTCGTGGGCTGCAGGCTAGACTGTGGTAGCAAAGCGGAAGATTAGCAGCAAGAAGGTGGGGTCAGAGCTGGTAGGTGACAGTCACGTTTGAGAATGTGGGTTTAAGCCCAGTCTATACTGTTTAGGGAAGCATCTCACAGCTATCTACATACAAACTTGCAAGTGGATATATATACGTTTTTATCCATTTTGACTACTGCATATAAAACAGATGACTGCTTCCTTAGGATATTTCAGTACTGCTAGCAAGGTAAGATGGGTGTGAAGTAACAGAGCAGAAAGATTCCAGATATATATTTGGGAGAAGACCTTATGAAGACTTGGTTAAATATTGGAATTTAGAGGAGACAAGAATCAGTGGGAGAGTTGGGTAGGTGGGAGCCGCTAAGCTCTGACCTGGGCTTGGGGGCAATTAGATGCTGTAGGTAGGTTAAGGCATACACAGATCCAGCACGAGGAAAGCTTGGCATTGGAAGGTGGATGCTAGCTCCTTTTGTTTGTCTGTTTTGTTTTGTTTCGTTTTAACATAATTTGATTTTAATATCTCTAGTTTTAAGGGCAGGACCCAGTATGTGTGCAGTACTCTGTAAATTGCACCACAGAGGAGGAACTGTCATGTGTTATGCCTTACTTGGGCCTCAGGCAACAACAGAATCTACTCATCATGAGCTGAAACCTGAGCTTCTGGATGCTCAGAAATTGTTCATGAAGCAGAGGACTAACTAATGAATATTCTCTCTCTCTCTCTCTCTCTCTCTCTCTCTCTCTCTCTCTCTCTCTCTCTCTGTGTGTGTGTGTGTGTGTGTGTGTGTGTGTGTGTGTGTCTCTGTGTGTGTGTGTGTATGATTGGTTTTTCTTTTTTCTTTTTTAAATATTTTATTTTTATTTTTATTTTATTAATTTATTCAGATTACAACTAAATTGTTATCCCATCACAAGTCTCATATTGGTATCCTGCTTATTCTTTCTCTGAGTGCCATCAGGCCTCCCCACTAAGGGGAAGTGGTCAAATATGGAGCACCAGAGTTCACGTCTGAGTCAGTCCCCACTTTCGACATAACTGTGGAGAATGTCCTGTCCATTGGGTAGATCAGGGTAGGGGTTCAATGTTTACTCCTTGTATTGTCCTTGGTTAGTGCAATAGTTTGAGCAGAGACCCTTGGCCCCATTCCACCCATCAAGATATTCTACTTGTAGGTTTCTAGGACCTTCTGGGTCCTTCTATTTCCCCATCTCCTATATTTTTCTTACCTAGAGTCTCAGTAGGATGGGTATTTTCTAACATCTGACACTATTAACAAAGGGAAACATAGAAACAATTTTAAAGCATTTCCACTCACAATTTGATTTTTAGTAACAATTAAAATCCCCTCAGTGATCATGCTAGAATTCTTCCTTCCAACTAAATTAAGTGGATGATGGAGAGAAATTAATTGATAGTGACAAAATGCCTTGTTGTATTTCAACCAAAAAAATAAAAGAGAAACAAAAAGCCAATTTGGTCGTTGCTGAAACAAACAGCTTCAACACGAGACCCCTTGATTCCCAGTGGACAAGACCTACCCTGCAACATCTGGTCATAGGACACATTCAGGGATGGAATGCAACCTTGTAGAAGAATTAACCAGTTAAAACTTAGACGTGGGAATGGTACTTGAGAGTCCAAGTTCAATTAAAGTGGTTTAAGGCCCAGGACTCTGAGATGAAGGAGCATTTACAAGCAGCTATATATGTTAGTTGATAAATGAGATTTAATATTTCCAAGGATCTTGGTATTTACTTATTTGTTTGCTTATTTAGATGAGGTCTTGCACATTCCAAACCAACCTCAAATTTGTTTTGTAACCAAAGATGGTGCTGGACTTCTGGGATTATGGGTATGTACCACCAGGGTGGTTTATGTAGTGCCTGGAATAAGATCCTTGGCTTCCTGTATACTGGGCTACTTAGCTCTAGCCATAGTGAGCTATTTGTATTTATCTTGCTTTAAATGCCAGCCGAAAACTTCAGCACTGGAAGAAATCAATGAGCTAAAGTATAATGGGACCAGGGTGTGAAGACTGCCATGAAAAACGAGGAACAGGTTTGAAGATAGAATAATAATTGTAAGTCTGGATCTTTGACTGTGTGTCTCCAGGTGGTTTGCCAAAGGGTATAGTGAAAGTAACTAGCTCCTTGTAAATTCAATGCATTACTCAAGCTTCTTTACCTAAGCACTGTGACTGATGTACTCACTTGCCTATGTCTGACAGGAGTATGGCTCATGAAGAATAATTCAGTTTATATAGATGTACCCGATGAAAGATACTGTGCAAACAATCTCAAGTCTAGACCCTTTGTGTTGGAAGATCCAGTTACCTACACTATACTTGCTGACTTGTCACAGCTGTACCCTCTCAGCAGAAAAGACAAAGAGAACTCTGAGAATATAGACTTTTCATATCAGCTCCCGAGGAAACATCTCGCCACTGAGCGGGTGCAATGCCCCCGAGGCTGCATTTGAATAACACTCTTTTCCACTCAGCTGTGGCTCATTATTTGCCTCAGCGATAAGGACCGTACAGTGGTGTTCTTGTGGAAGCTGTTGTTACCCTTTCCCATGGTGGTGCTGGTTTGTTTTCGCCCATCCAGTAATTATGAGTTCCTTGTAGAGAAATTTGTGGTTACAAACATACAAGACGGGTTAAAAAGGCTTTACAGCGGCAGTGTGCCAAAGCTGTTTGCTCACTTTGGCAACCTAAAATTTAAATATTCATATGCTTTGCTCTATGAAGCAATTATACGGAGGGGGGTACGGTTTATGTGGTGTGTTTGGATGGATGGATGCAGGTGCAGAGGACCAGTAGAACAACACCAAAACAAAACAAAAGACAACAAACAGAATCCCTGACCCCCACCCATGTATTCTAGAATGTATTTTCTATATATTCCAACATACATACTATTATTTATATGCTATTTCTAAGCAGGGACTCTGAGAATTTAGGGGATTTAGGGCCTAGAAGTCCATCTATACTGAATTCCAGCAGGATATACTCAAGGCTCATCATGATAAAATATTTAAAGAGGCATAGTCTTTGAAACCACCCTAATTTTAAGCTTCAGCCTCATGATAGCTGTAGCGTGCTTGGAACGACTAGTTTGCTTTCCTTATGCTGTAGAAAAAACACTGCTAACAACCACCAGTTTCAGAGCTATCGAGCGTCACCTCTAGGACCCATTAGATAAATATGCCTTGAATTCTCCAATCGCTGAGTAAGGTCATAAAGCCCTTCTTATAGCATCGGAACCCTGCAAAACAAACCACCAGGCAATCACTCATGCAGGGATGAAATCCGAAAAAGCAAATAACCCATTACCTTTTATTAGCACACAGTTGTCTCCTTAGTAGGAACAGAATCACTTGAGACTTCCTGTGCCTGAGAACACGCGATCACCAAATGAGTAACATCAGACTTTATCCAGGATCATTTACTTCTTCAACCAAATTTAAAACTGAGCTCACAAAACACTCAAGCTGGAGAGGGACAAAACTAGCAAGAATAAGCTCATGAAATTTCTTGAGAAACAGCAGGTTTAGGTTATTTTTTATTTTATTTTAATACATTTTAAATTTAAACAGTTACATTGATTTCCCCCTTCTTCTTCCTCACTCTGTTCCCTCTCATAAGCCCAATTTTCAAATTAATAGACTCTTCTCCTATAATTTATTGTTATATACTCATATATATATATACATGCACATTTATTGTTATATGCATATATACATTTATAGATATTAATATACACATATATACATGTATATACATATATGCAAATATATAAATTCAACCTTAGAGTCCATTTTGTTGTTTGTGTGTATGGTTTCAGGGCTGATCACTTTGTATTGGACAACCAATAAAAAGTCTCACCCCTGGGAAAGCCTCACATTCCCTGTCTCAGGAGTCCGTTGTTGCCTGGAATTCTTTGTGTAGAGGTGGGACCCAATGATTTCTTGCCTTGCACATCAGCACATCTATTGGTGTTTCCACTATTCTGGTCTCATTGACACAGCCATCTCTAGGAGACCTTTCACAGACTTCCTGGTATTCTGACTTTCAATCTTCCTGCACCCTCATCTGAGATGTTCCCTGAGTCATAGATGCCGATACACAGATAGATAGACAGACAGAGCACACTCGTGTACAAGCACACAAGCGCAAGTACGTGCAAGCATGCACAAGCTCCTGTGCCTATCTTAAAGGAAGTTATACCACTTGAGCTGACAATGTTCCCTACACGAACCAAAGACTAACAAAGGTCCCAGTACCAGGCATGGGACATCTGCTTTCAGATGGATGGTTAAAGTCATCCAAGTAACACCCAAAGCAGTGCGGAGAGACTGCTGAGGGAGCCCTTGGTGCGTCTCAGAGGCTGAAGACAAGACTCAGGTCATTGCCCTGGATCTGGCACTCACAAGATACTGGTAACCAACAGCTGTCTCCGTAAGTGGAGAATCAGGCTTAGTCCTGTAAACCTAGCCAGCTTCCCAGGGCTGGTGAGGTCATTGGCCTCAGAAGAGAATCTACCACCTCCACTCTGCTACACAGCACAATCCCTTACTGCATTCTAAACCTTATCCTTACACCCACAGATAAGTGTAGCTACCACCCGTCATCAGAGAAGCTGCTACCTACAGCAAGTGGAGACCATCCCAGAAAAACGCGACTAGATACGATGCATATTTAAACTGTGGGTCGCAGCCCCAGAGGATATATCTGCACCGAACAGGTTTTAACAAGACATTACAAGAGCGAAATGAAAAGGAAATCAGAATGGATCCTGTGAACCTGCATTGTAATATTAAGAGACACACCATAATGCAAGGCCTCTCCTTGTAACATAAGGAGGAAAAAAAAAGAAAAGTCAGGTTCTAATTCAAGAAAATACTAGATCGCATCTTGTTCATAGTCAATAAAATGGAAAAATCCATTTTTTTCCCTCCATTTATTTATTTATTTACTTTACATCCTGAACCAAGGCCCCGCCCCTCCCTCCTTTCCTCCCAGTCCCATCCCCCTCACTCTCCTCCTCCTATTCTCCCCTCTCCTTCCTCTCAGAGAAGGGGAGGGCCCCACATAGTACCAATCCACCCTGATCTCTCAAGTCATTGCAGGACTAAGTACATCCTTTCCCATCACAGTGTGGCCAGGCAGGCCAGCTAGGGGAAAGTGACCCCCCTCTCCCCTGTGGTAGGTAACAGATTCAGAGAGCCCCTACTGCTACTGTAAGGGGACCCACATGATGACCAAGTTGCACATTTGCTGCACATGTATAGGAGGTCTAGGTTCTGTCCATGCATACTCTTTGGTGGTTCAGTCTCTGTGAGCCCTCAGGGGCTCAGGTTAGATTACTCTGTAGGTCTTCTCGTGGTGTCCTTGACCCCTCCAGCTCCCTCTATCCTTTCTCCCACTCCTCCACAGCACTCCCTGAGCTTGGCCCACTGCTTGGCCTTGGATCTCTGCACCTGTCTTTACCAGCTTCCAGATGAAGCCCCTAAGAAGACAGCAATGCTAGACTCCTGTCTGCAAGCGTAGTAAAGAATCATTAGTGGTTGGCCCTCCCCAGTGGGGTGGCTCTCAAGCTGGGCCAATCACTGGTTTGCCATTCTCTCAATCACAGTTTCATCTTTATCCCTTGTAGACAAGACACATTTTGGGTAGAAGGTTTTATGTGTAGGTTGGTGCCCCCCTCCCTCCACTGGAAGTCTCACCTAGCTACAGGAGGCGCCGACTTTATGTTCCTTAACACTCTTTGCTTGGAGTCTCACTTAGGGTCTCCTCATAGACTCCCAGGAGTCTCCCCTGTCCCCAAGATGCCTCCTATTTCTGCTCTCTCTCATCTGCCCTCCTCCTCTCTCCCCCCACCTGACCCCCACTCCCATCCTCCTCCCCATACCATCTCCCACCCAGGTCCCTCCCTCCATCTACTTCAGATGTCTATTGTACTTCTTGTTCTGCGTGAGATTCAAGCATCCTCCTTTGGGCCCCCTTCGGCTTGTTTGGGTCTGTAGACTGTGGTATAGTTATCCTGTACTTTACGGATAATAATCACTTATAAGTGAGTATATACCATGCACGTCTTTCTGGGTCTGGGATACATCACTCAAGATGATGATTTCTTGTTCTGTTCATTTGTGTGCAAATTTCAAGATTCCCTTATTTTTTTAATAGCTGAGTAGGGGAAAAGGACAAGCTCAGAGTCCTGGTGTAACTCTATGAACTGGAGTGGATGAGAACGGGGTGCTCCCCTTTTCTGAGGAGTAGGGGAGAGGGAAAGGGGTAAAGGGAAGAAGGGTGGGAGTGAGCGAGGTGGGGGTGGGGCTACAACCAGGACGTAAAGTGAATAAACAAATTAAAAAAAAAGAAAGAAATGAGTGAGGTCTACCTCATTTTACTTCAATGGATAAAATGTGGTAGAAAAGGGACCACATGGCCAAAGAGTAGCCAGGTCAATCAAAATGATGTATGTGGTCGTGGGTCTCCTGGAATCCATTGCCAGCCATGGGTGTGATACAGGTCTCTGGGTGACTTCGGTCTCTAACCTTCAAATAAACCCACATGATGTCAGGATAGTCGATTGAGGATCCCACTGGGTTCTACCTAAGTATGAATCTTACAGTACATTTATAAATACAATAGAAGGGCGTGGGGTTGAGGGTGATTTGTTACATAGTAACACACGCCCAAATGTTCCTTTAGCCTCAGCTTCCTCTTCTACAATGAGGATTAAAAATAGGAAGCCCCGTGGTTGTTTTGAGAAATAAAATTTTTGCATTTAATACAGTGTTGGGCATGGAAAAGACAGAAAATGTTAAATGTTAAAAATGCAGCCAGAACTTACCCTGCTTATAATATGTGCAGGGATAAAGATGGGGCAGAGATTGAGGGAATGGCCAACCAACAACTGGCCTAACCTGAGACCCACCCCATAGAAGAGAGCCAACCCACGACACTATTAATGATACTCTGCTATACTTGCAGATAGGAGCCTAGCATAACTGTCTCCTGAGAGGCCCCAGGCAGCAGCAGATCAAAACAGAAACAGAGACCCAGAGCCAAATGTTAGGCAGAGCTCTAGGAGTGTGGAAGAGTGGAGTAAGGATAGAAGGTTCCAGAGGGGACAAGAACTCCACAAAAAGACCAACAGAGTTAAGTAACCTAGGCCCATAGGGGCTTAGGGAGACTGAAACACCAACCAAACAGCATACATTGACTGAACCAAGACCCTCAACACATAGGTAACTGATGGGCAGATTGGTCTTCATGTGGGTCCCCTAGCAAGTGGAGAGGGGGCTGTCTCTGACATGGACTATGTTGTCTGCTTTTGGATCACTTTCCACTAGCTGGGCTGCCTTGTCTGGCCTGGGTGGAATCGGATTGCTTAGTCCTGAGGCAACTTCGTGTGCCAGGGTGAGTTGGTATGAGGAATGGGGCTCCCCATTTCTGATGAGAAAGAGAGGGGGCAAGGGGAAGAGGGTGGGAGAACGGGGCCAGGAGGAGAGTAGGGAGGGAGCTGTGACCTGGATGTGGAGTGAATAAATAAATAAACTTAATCTAAAAAAAAAAAATGCTGCCAGAAATACTTCAAAAGTAAAACACACTGAGTAGGGAGAAAAAGACACCCTGTCAAACAAAAACACGATCAAACACTTAAAATCAGAATCTATGACATACATAATTGAATTTCTCTCTCAAGCAGAAGAATAAGAAAATCTCCTAGGACATAGAGGAAGATGAAATAAAGTAAGATGAGTGGAGAAAAGAAACAGGAAGAAGATATGGTGCTGATGCTGCGGCGAACTGCTGCTCCCAAGAACAGCACAGCCACAGCACAGGAGTCTCCATACACATGTGTACAGATGCGAACCATAAAAACCGTAGTACCAAAAAGACAGCTTATGTAGACTCAAAAGGCCTAGCTATCCATATACAGTTGTTCCCAGATTAAAAGGGAAACCAAACTATGCAGAGGCCAAATCTCCAGCATCAGAGAGAAAGTGCAAACACACAAGGAGAAGGAATGATCACTTATGAATATAAATTTATATCAACATATAGCACTACTATCATTTAAAGAGCTTTAATGAGGTATAACTCCCTGTAATAACCTATGCACATTTAAAGTATACAACTCAAGCTTTAATGTAAATATGGCACACAGAATTATCCCACAACCAAGGTTAGAAACACCTTGATCACCCTTTAACATGTCCTGGGGCTGAGCTCGCGCCCTCCCTGTGCTTGACTGTTGCCAGGCAACGACTGATGGGGTTTTCTGTCACTCTTCATTACATTTGTACTTCTAAAAATGTATAAGACCTGCAATGTGTAATTAGACTCTGTTCAGATTTGGTATTTTGTTTCTTTTAATTTACTCTATTTTACCGAAGATGCCAAACTTCTTGGCACGGAGTCTTCCACAGGGCTGCCTTATCTGTTTTAGTATACTCTGAATTTGTGTCTCTTTCTCACTCACCAGTAGTAACTTGTGCCTTTTCTTTCCTCCTCTCCTCTGCTTGTAATTCTTTTGGTCTTTTCCAGGAACTAACTTTGGGTTTCACTGGTTTGTCCCAGCCAGTGTTATCTCTTACCTCACATTTCATTAAGGGAACATGGGTGGGGAAAGCGTGGGAGGCCTCAATCCTACATAAAAAAAAAAAAAAAAACCCATAGGCAGTAAACTTCGAACCCCTACCAAGACCTAGCCGACGAACATGATATTCTCTACTGTTGACTGGAGAGTGAGATCTGACTCTCACAGGAACTCTGGTGCCCCTTTTCTGACCACGTCCCCTGGATGGGGAGGCCTGGAGGCACCCAGAGGAAGTATAGCAAGTTACCACGAAGAGATTCGATATTCTAAAAGCATATATAGGGGGAGGAGGTCTCCCTCAATCACAGACATAGGGGAGGGGAGAAGGGGGGAAGTGGGAGGAAGGGAAGAATGGGAGGAAACAGGGGAAGGGCTAACAATCAAGATGTAATATGAATAAATTAATTTTAAAAATGTAATAAAAAAAACACTGAAGGTGACTCATGAGTGCTGAGAGCAGAAGTAGTCTTCCCCAGGGATGCGCACAACAGTCAGCCATGCATGTAACGTACATACAGCAATATGATACAGACTGAGCAGGATGTGACATGCACAACAGTAAACCATGCATGTAACGTACATACAGTAATATGATACAGACTGAGCAGGCTGTAGTTATGTATGTAGGAATAAGTGTGTGCATGTGCAAGCATGTGCATGTGTGTGTTTAACAAAATTAATGAAAAAGAGATTATGAATTTGAAAGATAGCAAGAAGATATGTGGGGATTGGAGATAGGAAAGGGAAGGGAGAAATGATGTCATAATCTCCCTATTCTGACAAAAATAAACAATTCAGCTGGCTGATGTGATTAATAACCAACTAAAAGTACATAAAGTAGCTTAAACTTTATTTCATATTTCATAATAGCACATCGATACCACTGCTTGAGCCCTATGCTTTGTGTAATACATACATTATGTAATACATACATAATACTCCCCTCCCCTATGTCTGTGACTGATGAAAATTGTGTAAACAATATACACATGTGTCTTTGTCATCTACAAAGAATGGATTGCACACAGTCCAAGCACAGAATAACTTGAGTGCTCTGACTTTTCTTCACCCCTCCTCTTATTTAAAAATATCATTTATATTTATTATAACACTCTAAACTAAAGGTCAATATAGCAAACATTAATGACTGAACTGATTGATACGAGAAATCTCTTTAAATGCCGTATTTCTTCATATATTCAATGTTATATAGTAACTAAGAATTTATTTCTAGCTATCCTTATCAATGTAAGTCACCACTGGTACGGTCTACACATTCCTGTAAAGCCAATGACCTCCCACACAAGAGAAATCTAGCTCATGGCACCAGCACGGCAGAGGGCAGTGTCTGAGCATCTGTGGTCATGCCCGTTGCTATACAGCTTATTAAAATGAGTTATCCCTCGCCCTCATCACGCAGGCGACTGAAAGGCTGAGGATGCGAACTGGATCTGTTTTGTTTAATAATGTTAATTGTTGAGAACTTGTATATGAACGCTGTAGTTACCTCACCCCCATCCTTCCCTCTCCCCGTCCAGCCCCTCCCAAGCACCCTTCCCTAACTCGTCACCTCTCCGTTAACTACTACAATTACCTGTAGAATTGGGTTTTACAATAAAAATAAGAACTTTTCTTTGGGCTTGAAGTGTCCAGACAATCAGCATGGGATGTGTTCATTTGCCTGCTAACTGAAGCACCCTGTTTCCTTGTGGAAATTCCTTCTCGCACGTATATGAAAGTGTTTCCCTCTTTTTCAATACTTGGAAAAGTCTGGAATAAGGAAGTGGGGAAAGTGATGTAATTGTAATTCAATTAATTTTTTAAGGGCGAGAGAGATGGTTCAGCTGTTAAGAGCACTGGTTGCTTCTCCAGAGGTCCTGAGTCCAATTCTCAGCACCCACATGATGGCTCATAACCATCTATAATGTGACCTGATGCCCTCTTCTGGCATGCAGGTGGACATGCAGACAGAGCACTCAAATATATAAAATAAATAAGCCTTTAAAATATACATTTTAGTAAATATAAAGTATATTAAAATTCATTTTATGAATGCATGGATTTTGTCTTTTTTAAAAAAAACTTCTTTCTTTTTAAATATTTTTTATTTAATTTTAATTTATGTGTATTGGTGTGAGGGTGTCAGATCTTGGAGTTACAGACAGTTGTGAGCTGCCATATGGGTGCTGGGAATTGAACCCAGGTCCTTTTGAAGAGCAGGCAGTGCCCTTAACCACTGAGCCATCTCTCCAGGCCCAGATTTTGTCTTTTATCAGTTGATATGAATACCTTTGTACTGGCTCCGTTTTACTATTATGGAGTAACAGTGCCATGAACATTTGTGTACCATTTTTGTAGAGAGATTTTCATGTCTGTCCACATAAACCAATGGGTCATACACTCAATACATTTGACAGGACAATCACGCTGTGTTCCATGGCAGCTGCCCTGTTGTCTTTGCTCAGGAGTGGTACAGGAAGGCCCCAGGTCCTGCACATGCTGTCTGGCACTTAGTCTCTTACCATAGCCCATCCTGTTGGTTTGGAGTCTTGTCTCACCTGAGTGGCTAGTGATGGTAGACTGCACTCCACACACCCATCTGCGTATCTTGAGGCAGAACCATGCAGGTGTTCTGCCCGGTTTTGACACTCGGTTTAGTTGTAGTAGCTCCTCACATACTATGGGTCAAATGTCTCTTTTGACGTATATTGCTTCCAACTGTGAGTCTTTCCATTTCTTCTTGGTTCCCTTTGGATGTATTTAATTCTGATGAGACCATATAGATAATAAAAAACATATATTACTAACTTTCTCCAGTGGTAAAATTAGAAAAAGACAATATATTATTGACAAACACTCTTATAAATTCCTTGTAGAAATTTAAATTGCCAAGTTTTCCTAAGACTATTTGGCAACTTAATCTCAAAAGTGAAAATATCTTAGACTCAACCATACCACTTCTAGAAATTTCTTCTAAAGGAAAAAGTTACATACCTTTACAATAGATTTTTATCATTGCGATGTTGCATATAAAAAATTAAAAAATAGAGAAAGTGTAACAATAAGATATTAGCTAAATATATTGATATATCACATTCAATATTATCTATATAATTATTATATGGGCCAAAGATCACCAATTATATGTCCACTGTCATGAGAAATAGCATCATGAGTAGAGAGGTTCCCTGACTAGTGGGTTAGCATGTGTCCTTTTTAAAGAGGTATCTTCAGCCAACAGCAAACAGCATCTGTGTGTATGTGTCTGGCTGTCACTGTCTGTTACTCTCTGTCTCTCTTTCTCTATCTGTGTGTGTCTCTCTCTGTCTCTATGTGTGTGTGTGTCTCTCCCGCTGTGTGTGTGTGTGTGTGTGTGTGTGTGTGTGTGTGTGTGTGTTAAGACGAGGAAGGTATCTTGGGTTGTTAAAACATCCAAGGTTTTAAAGAAAGAAATTGAATATGAAACTTCATTTCTCAAAACTATAGCTTACCCATTTTTGCAAAACAATTTTGCACCAATTTTATTAAAATGACACGCACATTTACATACAATGTCTGAGGGAATATATTTCAAATGTTAATAAGTGATAGTTTTAGTTTTATTTTATATACTTAATCTGTTTTTTTGAGCTTTCATATCAATTGTTAGCATTTTATTTTTAGAAGAAAGACAATACGTATTTTATGCTGATAAAAGGGTTTTGGATTTATTTAAATTTTGAGAATAAAATTAAAATAAAAATCACTGAATAATACTTTTGTGCATAATATCAGACAAATATGAGTTTAAATTTAGTCTTTCCATTTGGTTCTTCAGTGACAAAGATTTCTCATCTATAAATGTCAATGGTTATAGTTACCATCACCTCCTCAAATTTCATTCATAATATAAAAATAGAATAACTAATATACAACTGTCTTGCATCACCATAAGGTAATGGATAGAAGTGGGTTTCTGTATAGTAGTTTACAACTACCATATGGAGATAAACACTTGTAGACTGTGAAAAATGTGGTGTTGTGAATACCAAACAAAGTTTGTGTGTCACTCTGCTTTTGCTAGTCTATCCAAAAGCAGCACTGTCGCAGGGGGATTCTCTCAGCAACCCGAAAACTCCTTCCTGAACTGTGTCCTACTTCCTGGCTAGCAGAGATGCTCGGGAAATAGATTTTTAAAAAAGTGCCCAAAGAGTATCAGAAGAGACAGAGTGCACAGCATATTCTCCAGAAGATGTACACAGGTGCTGAGTACGCCTGGAACTTAAGGATGGATGGAATGAACGAGGGACCACTTCTAAAGACCACAAAGCAAAGAAAATGCAAATAATCTTTATATTTTTGCCACCAACCTTTATCACCTTTAAGGCAGGGATTGATCCAAATGGATTCAAAAGGTGGAAGAAGCTTCCAGCTGGCTGATAGAGAGTGGCTCTTGTTTCCGTCTACAGCACTTACTTCATAAGGAGTCACGGCAGCTCTTCTTTATCATTCCACTCACAGAAGGTTAAATGTAACACAGGGTAGGTAGACACCTTCAGGCAGTCATTGCGTCATTGAAAATTTGTCTTCAAATGAACCCAGTCCCCTCCTTGCAAGTGCCTGGTTTTAGCCCAGTGAGTGAGTTTATAATATCTGGTCTGTGAAAAAACAGCGCACCCTCTAACACTTTCACATAACTAAAACTTTTTTTTTTCAAGACAAGAGAACAAGAAATCTGTTTTCAATATCTTTACTCTTTCATAATGTGCAACAAAAACAGAGTAGTAGGAAGAAGAGTCAGAACTAACACAAAAGATATAGAGGATGTTGCTATTTGCAAAATTTCAACAATTATCTTCTATAGGCCCCCAAATTAGCATATTTGTTAATCAAATTAATTAAGAAGCTTTTCAAAATAAAAGCAATGTTTTAAATAAATATATTCTTTCACAACCATAGAACATTTAGTTCTGTTGTGGTAATGAATGAACATTACAATTAAGAAGTTTATGAAGACATTAGGGTAAAATTATCTAGATATAGTTATAAATGTTCCCTAATTAGCCACTTGCTTTTGTGTTTTACTGTATGTTTTAACATTATCCCATAGATGCTAATTAGCTAGCTCTCAAATCATCATAAAGATGTTATCTGACTTACAGAGTTTATGGCAGCTCAACAGGATATGATATTATTTTAACAATGTCTTTAAATTTAGTACCCTATACTAAGTCTAATTCTTGCCAAGCACTTGTATCTACCTACAGCTGGTAACAGAGAAAATGACTCCCATTCTTCCCTCAGGAGGATGAGGTCTTCCTGCAAACCTTGGAATTCCACAACTGAATGTCACTGTCACATCAAGAGTCCATTTAGTGTGCATCAGAGAACTGCCTGGTGGCTACTGAGTCACTGTGGCCACATGCTTAATAAACATCTACAGAAACTTCCTAAATTTGATTTTATTTAATGAATATTTTAAAGACTTTGCTAAACGAAGAAATTAATTTATCTTTCTAGAATTCTGATTTTAGAAGATTCTCTCCTCACTTTCATTCTGTAATTTGATGATTTTTTTAAATCTATAAGTAATCTGTAAAACATTTGCTTTGATAATTTGATTTTCTTCAATAATAAGTTGTGCTCAGATCTCCAAATTAAAGGACAAAGGCAGAGAGGTAAAATTAGCCACAGCAATGGGTTATTATAATAAATGTTCATTGGAATTCAGATTATCAACTGTCCCCACATGATCATAAAGATAAAGGATAAAGGAATAACTTACTAAAACCAATAATGCGACATGATATATTTTAAACAGTCTCTCTCTCTCTCTCTCTCTCTCTCTCTCTCTCTCTCTCTCTCTCTCTCTCTCTCTCTCTCTCTCTCTCTCTCTCTCTCTCTCTCTCTCTCACACACACACACACACACACACACACACACACACACACACACACACAGAAAGGCAGCCAAATACAGCTCAGCGTTTAAAACCCTGCTCCTAAGTTTTAACTTAGATAAATTAACTACAGGAAAAATACTGACACTGTGAAAATATATGTTTATGTACAACACCCCCAGAGGGCGTCATTTCTGTGAACATCTGAAGACTGTAACAAAACCGGAAGACAAGGACGAGGAGAAACAAGAGTCCTCAACAGGCGCATGCGCACTGCCGGGGTCACAGCTTCCCGTTCTCCTCGCTGCTTTCCTTCTCCTCTATGGCTTCCAGGCTGCGCTTGCCCTTGGCCTCGGCACCACCGCCAGGGCCTTTGCTCAGTCCACAAGACAAGCAGGCCAGCTGGATCTGCTTCATGTTCTCCACGGCTTCGTTCTTGGCGTTCTTCAGCAGGTCTCCTTGTCCCTACAGTGGACAGAAACAGCAGAGAAGAGCGTTATATGGGCCAGGCTCAGGCAGTGCCAGTGCTCCGTTTCCTGAGAGATGCCGACAAGGGATGAGACAGACCCAGACCTGGGTGCTCACGTTTCCAGGGATGCACACAAAGTTGTTCACCCCCCCGCCCCCCTCCAGCGTTATTGGAGGACTTGGCTCTTCTGTCCTGTAACCTCTGGCCTAGTCTAGAGTCTGAAGACAATGAGGAAAGGTGGTCTTCCGTAAAACTGAAAACTAAGTTGGTTCGTCAGAGAAAACAGCACAAAGCGAAGCGTCTGGTGGTGGAACGCACCTGCCTTGTGCCCCCTGAACTGCTTTAATACATCGGGTTAGCCCCCACAAACTTCTGCTGGTGCACTGCTAGCTTTTCACATGCCTTCTGAGCTTTTCAGCATCGGTCAAAACCGAAAGCGCACGCGCACGAGGATCACTGGGACCTGCGGGCTGTCGTTTGCATCAATGTGTCAGAAAATGGTTCCCTGCTAGTCTTAATATTTTACTTGAGTTTATTATTATGGTGTTTAAGTGCATGCATTGATATTAGCTCAGGGCCCGGAGGACTACAGAAGGGTGCAGGAGTGGGCTGTGTTTCTGGGGTGCACAGACAAAAGAGGAAGTAACGTCCCCCTCCTCCCGTTCTCACAACAGTGAGACCCTGAGAGCTGAGGGAGGATGGTGTGGGAGGATGCAGGGGCTCTGAGGCCCGCGGGAGCATTCTATAAAGTACGGGCTCACTCAGGGAGGGGACAATCATCTATTAGACAACGTAGTCCATGATGAAATGCCACCTTTCTTTAGCTTTATGAACGTCACTTTCCTAGAGTGTGTACAGACACCCTGCTAAAAATGCCTAAAAAGGTTTATTTCCTCAAGATGTAGTCAGTAGCTGAGTCTAACCTGCTGCGGTGATGGCTACGTCCTTGTTCCAATCCCTCACAGTAAGTAGTGGCTGCACTTTGCCTACGATTTGTGTTAAACGGACTGTCTTCAGTAAGCTCAGCCATGGACCAGCACTCCCAGAGCCTGGATGCGTGAACCTTTCTTGTAAGCATGATGAGATTATTTGACAGTCACAAGGTCACAGTCACCTAGGGACAGAGATAAACTAAAGCCTTGACTTTCCCCTCTAGACCCAGGGTCCCTTCCCACATACCATGAGAATAAAATCCTCAAAGACCAATAAGCAGAGACTGCAGGTTGAGGCCTGTCAGTTGGAGGTGCACTTCCCGGGGGGGGGGGGGGGGGGGAATATTTACAGCGTTCCTGGAAAAGTCTCTCAGCAGCATGCTAATGAACGAAGGCCCTTCTGGCCCCTGAAAGTTGAAGCCACTTATAATTTATAGACTACAACTACTAAGCACAGATATCACAACACATAAAGGGCCTACTCTGTGCAGGTAATGGTCCTACTCCAATCATAATCACTCATTCAGTTGTCACAGCATCCCAGGAGATGGGTATTTTTATGAGGCTCAGTTTAGCCATTATCAAACAGAGCCCCAGAGTGACCACTTTTCCCAGTGTCGCATAGTTGCGTGGCGGTGTGTCTGCAGTTGGTTCAAGGGTCTGTGGTCTTCACCACTTCAAGATATGGCCTCTTTCGAGAGTAAAGCATACAGTCTGCAAAGTACAGTGAAGCCACCTACTCAGTGTTACCCACGGCAACCACAGAGACAGAGAAGAAAATGGCCTCCCATGTGTCACTGAGTGACAGGATCTGGAGACAGGATGTGGGACCAGGAATACAGGATACAGTAAGAACCCTCCTGCCCCCACCCCCACCCCGTGCAGGCGTGCAGGGGGAGGAATGTCAGAGTGCCTTCCAGTTGCAATATGGGCCACTTTGTCATCTGCTAAGATAATTACAATGTCAGGTTGGAAGTCTGTTTATCATTTACTGGTCTCAAATAAACTGTTATAAAATGACCTGGAAAGCAGTTAGGCTTTTCTGCTGCCATCAGAAATAACTTGCAACTATCTTGGAATTGAGGTTTGAGGAGCATGTTTAAGATGCGTCTACAAGAACCGGTTTCGAAAGGCATACATATCGACAGCGTTCTTAAAAATAGAAAACTATACTAACGATGCGACTCCGCCTAAAATCATTTTCCTGGCTTTACTTTAGACTTAGTTTTTGAAATGGTCATCAAACACCTTATAAGTAAACTAGCATCTTTTGTGTCTGTAAGACGAAAACCACGAAACACACAAAGCTATTAGTCAGTCGTGGTGGTATAAATGCATAACAAACACACTCGCATGCCTGTTTCTACAGCAGGTTACTAAGTGCATATTAATGAGCCCACTGTCACGGCCTCAGTTCTGAGAGGTGGCATCCAGGCCTAAATACCAGATTGTGCCCGTTCTGGTGAACAGAAGTCAGTCTCTCTAGAATACAATGGCCAATTGGAGAAAAACAGTTTGTACCAGTGCGCAAGAATACAGTGACATCATCTCCTGGTGACGCAGGTGGCGGCAGAAGAAAAACAAACAAACACACACAGGGTTAAAGTTACTAGCAAAGGAAGGAAGAAAATTAAAAGGCTATAGAGAGATTACACGGGAAGAGGGGAGGGAGGCGGCTATGGTCAGATTTTAAAGAGTGAATAGATGATAGATTGATAGATAGATAGATAGACAGATAGATGATGGATGGATGTTGGGTTTAATTGTTTAAAGGAGATAGTATTAAAGTAACTTTCTGTTCTGTGGTTCTTCTCCTCTCTCCTTTGGATATTCCCAATTAAGACACTGGAACCAGAAGAGAAATTCAGTTTCTTATTCTAGAAAATCATAGAGGTGATGTGCGTTACTAAGGACTCCATCTTGGCATTTATCTTTAGTGGTTTTTCTCATTTTGTGCTCAGAAACGTCTCCTAACAAGCTAGCCACACCTCTCTTCATGCTGTCACAAACATCGCTGTCTTTGTAGCATTTCCCTTAAGCTATATCAGGCAAAAGGCTCTTGTACAGTGTGTATTTAAGGCACACTCCAAGACGGCATTTCAAAGAGCATTTTGATGCCATTCTTCTCAAGCAGGGATCTTGATGGAAGAAGAGAAAGTGAAACATGGAGAGGGGGCTTTATTTCCTTAGTGCTTATACATCGAGGCACCTCTTGTTCACTAAAATGAATCTGGGGTTATCATGCAACTAATGCACAATTTGACCACAGAATACTCAACTTGGAAGAAACATCAAGGGGCCGCCCCTTTGCTATCAGAAAGCCTGTGGGAATCCACAGCTCAGAGGGGGAAATGAGTCCAAGGGAAGGTAAGAGTAGCACAGAGTATCCCGGCATGCTGATGCTGGTGGGACAGCAAGGAGGACTCCTGGGAGGCGCACACTGCTCATCAGAACATCCCACCATGGCTATGTATCTCCTGAATATTAGGCTGCACTGTAATTCCAACAAACTGAGAAAGTAACAGTTGGGAACATGAAATTTCACAATTGATCATTACAAGAAGTTGAAGCTAAAAACTAAAGACAGTTGAAGAGTATTTAAAAACGAACATTAAACATCCCTTGCCGTAGTCCTTGAACTACAATAATGGCAATGAAAGTACTTGGCCTAGAAACCAGGAAATACCCAAGAGGATTTCAACTGTAAATATGGCTACTGTTTCACAGCATTGCTATTTCCAATCATTCTAATATATTAGTTCTTATGATATCTTCCTACTCTTTCACTCACTCATTTCTCATAGGTCTGTGATTCAGAAGCTGATTACAGTCAATAAAAAATGCTCTCAGGGCGCTAAACAGTAGCCAATCTGGCTTGAGAACTGAGATACTAAGCATGACGCCACACCCATGAGGGAAGCCAGAGTTCTAAAACCAAATCCTCAGTTAGTCACAGGTTTTCATAATCTATCAGAAGATATTTAGGGCTTTCTCTTTTTCCTATTTCTCTTGCCAAAAAAAAAAAAATGCAGTCTTCTCCAATGCCTGCGAATAGTTTTGGCTGCGATCTGGCCGACTCACTCTCAGAAGGCATCTACGGCTCTCTCACACCCACCCCTCCTACAAGTGGCACCTCCCTCGCGCTGTTAGTTCATGAGAGCGGAGGAAGATACAGTGGCTCTGTCACACGTGAAGGAAATGTGTGGGTGTCTCAGAGCACTACCACAAATATTTAAGGCAGCTCACTGGGACTCTGGGAATGGAAAGACCCTCACATGTATACAGTCCCACACACAAAGAGATGAAGCTTTTCTCTAAGCTGTGTGCAGGTCTGAGTGAACATTCATTCAGTTGCAGGCCGACTGGCTCCCTTGATATTTTTTCCATGGGAGAGTTCACATGCTAGGGATCTGCAGCCCCTAGACTCCACTGATGGGAAACCTGCCCACAGAGACCACAGTGACATAGACAGCACGGTTCACTCCACCTACTGTGTGGCAGCTTGGTGGTAGGCTCATATAGCCATTACTAATTCAGAAACCATAGGTCAGGGAGTCTCCATATTACTTTAAAGAGGTTTAAAACCTCAGGAGATGGAAGGAATTCTTTGAGTTAAAGGTTTAAGTAAGGATAGAGGGATTAGGGAAAGGAGAGGGTGGAATGTGGGCTAGCCAAAACTAAGGACACATAAAGTCTTATGGGAATCCAGTAATCTTAAAGCTAGTTAAGAAATATGCCTATAAAATGAATTTGAACAGAAGTACCCTGCATGAGTGAACAATGCTGCTCCCCCAAAACATGGGCTAGTAAATAAAAGTTTCTGTGCCTGGTGTGGGATACCTCCCTTGGAATCATTGGTCCGGGAAGACCTGGAGGTCCCCCAAATAACAGGGGCTACTGGCCCCGAACTTGGTTGCTGTGGTGGTTTGAATAAAAAATGGTCCCCATAGGTCCATAGGGAGTGGCACTATTGGGAGGGGTGCCCTTGTTGGAGTGGGCGTGGCCTCGTTGGAGGAAGTGTGTCACTGGAGGTGGGCTTTGATGTCTCAGATGCTTAAGCCAGGCCCAGTTTCTCCCTCCTCCCCTCTTCCTGCTGTCTGCTGATCTGTATGTCAAACTCTCAGCTCCTTCGGCAGCACCATGTCTGCCTGCATGCCACCACCATGACAAAAATGGACTAAGCCTCTGGGCTGTAACATTGCCATGGCCATGGTGTCTCTTCACAACACTGGAAGCCCTGTGACACTGTCGAATAAGTAGCCCACCATAAGTAGATGGTGACATCATGCTCCTGAAGACACTGCTCACTTTGGATGTAGGCCACGGATAAACCAATTTCCACAGATCAGGAAGCTCTCTCCTCGCTAGCCAGCTCATAGTGCCAGAAGGTGCATTCTCTTGGGAAAGAAAAGACAGCAGTGGTCTCACCAAGTGCTGGAGCCTGTGTGCTATAACACTGACCTGCCTGCAAGAGGTGCCCACTGTACAATAGTGGCGTAGCAGTTATGAGGGTAACAAGTTGATTTCTGATTGGATAGAAGGCTGGCTTCACAGGAGCAATGTCATGTCTGGTTCTATCTACCTGGGCAGAAGCCCAGGGCTGAGGAGATCACGAGCCCTGTGGACTAACCTACTATTGCTATTTTGCTAAATGCTCAAGCTATCAAACTGAATTCCAACTGTTTATGTTTATGCCGACAGATTTGTGCTGCTCTCAACTTTGATCAGAAAAGTTTCTTTTGGTAGTGGATCAGAGTTAATGCAGAGATTAATAATAGGCCAAAATATAAATTATCTGAGTGACCAACAGCTAGTGCATCATCCGTATCAACATCTCTCATGTAAGGCTCAGGCAACATCGTGGAATAACGGACAGAAAGAATATGAGACTGGGCAGACGGGAAGAAGAGCTGTGGGATGCACACGTCTGACCATGACATGGATGCTGCACACATCAGTCCACAACAGCTGTGGTTACAATTTCACCTGTCAAAATCCTGCATGAAGAGAAGGGAAGCTATTGGCCTCTGATGGCTCCTGAATGAGAAAAAGTCAACTCCTATTTAGAGACATGTCCCAGTGGATGGTCCCATACCCAGTGCCCAGGGACAGTGCCAAGTGTGCTCAAGGGGTTGCTAATAATATGAAAAAGGAGGACATGAGGCTGAGAGGGAGGTGGTAGGGCAGTATGGAAGTTGGAGAGAGGTAATGGTGGATGGATGCAATCAAGACATTTTTATAAACTATATGAACTTTATAAAAATAAAAAAACTAGTATTAAAAATAAGTCATAATCATCTTTATCAATATCCTTCATTTGAGAAACTAAAGCAACACGTATAAATGCTTTAATACCAGAATAGATATTTTCTCTTTGATGGCGCACTCCTAGTGTGTTGCTGTATTTGGAATGTTGTATGAAACTATTCAAACGTGGTCGGGTTTGCTGCCCTCTGGACTGGGTAGGTAATGAGGAGGATGTTTGCAAGAACAACAGGGCACAAAGGAATGGTTATTAGAATAAGTATAACTTAATTGCAAAAAAAAATGGAAGTTCTCATCTAATTGAGTTATCAATGTTCAGGTTACTTTTCAGAAACATGGCAATGATTATTAGGGACATTTTACTTGTCACTGAAAAAGTCGAAATATGTGACAAGAAGAAGGTTGACTTTTATAGCTCAATGAGCCTTGGATTGATCCACATTGACCATACATCGATCATGGTGGAGCATATGCGCTATCATTTCCAGCTTAGCTTTGGCTGTTTTTCCTTTGAACTCTGATCTTCAAATTAATGAAACATTGCTTTGTAAAACTATTATGCTAAAATGTAATCTACATACTTTGTTATTTATTATTTAATCTCTTTTTAATTACACACTTTATAAAACAAAAAGATAATTCCATTGCTCATCAATATGTTAGATTTTTTATTAAATATTTTCTTTGATAATTTTACATGTATATAATACATGTAAATACCCTCATCATCACATAGATTCTTTTATCTCCCTCCTACCCCTGTCTATTTCCCCTTCTCCATAAACCTCTTTCTCATATTCCTGTCTATCTGCTTTATTTTGTGGCTAACTGAGAGCTACCTGGGTGACCATGGATATGAAGCTATACATTGGAGCCTGGTAGCTCAGCAGCAGCTATACAACTAGACAATGGCTTCTCTCCTCTCCAAGAGTCAATAGCCAACAGTGTAAAAGTAAAATAGCAAAGCACATGAGCTCTTTCCCCACCCACGACTAGCTGCTGACCAGTCTTACCCACAGTCAGTGCAAGTAACTACAACTGCTTTGAGTTCATGACTGCAGTGGGTATGTCGTGCCCAGGTGATGGCATCTCACAGGCACTCCCCCCATGACAGCAGTGGGTATGTTGTACCCAGGTGATGGCATCTCACAGGCACTACCCCCATGACTGCAGTGGGTATGTCGTGCCCAGGTGATGGCATCTCACAGGCACTACCCCCATGACTGCAGTGGGTATGTCGTACCCAGGTGATGGCATCTCACAGGCACTACCCCCATGACAGCAGTGGTTATGTCGTGCCCAGGTGATGGCATCTCACAGGCACTACCCCCATGACTGCAGTGGGTATGTCGTGCCCAGGTGATGGCATCTCACAGGCACTACCCCCATGACAGCAGTGGGTATGTCATGCCCAGGTGATGGCATCTCACAGGCACTACCCCCATGACTGCAGTGGGTATGCCGTGCCCAGGTGATGGCATCTCACAGGCACTACCCCCATGACAGCAGTGGGTATGTTGTACCCAGGTGATGGCATCTCACAGGCACTACCCCCATGACTGCCGTGGTATGTCATGCCCAGGTGATGGCATCTCACAGGCACTAACCCCATGACTGCCGTGGGTATGTCGTGCCCGGGTGATGGATTTCACAGGTATATCCCCATACTCTCGCTCTCACCTTTCTTCTATCCCCTATTTCACAATGTTCTTTGAAACTCTGAGTACTTTACTTAAGTCTTCAACAATCACCCATTCTCCATATCTTGGTTAGCCATAGTCTCTATATTCACTACCATCCACTAAAAAGAGAAGATTCTCTGATTAAGGTTGAGGGTAGTTCTTGTCTATGGGTGTAAACACAGACGGTCAAGAGGAAAAGTTGGTGCTATGTCGATTTTATTAAACAATGGTCGCAAGCTTCCCACTTAGGCCTCTGACCTCCTTGGGCGTGGGTTGTTGACGGCATCTACAGTACTACTCACAGGACTCCTCATCAGAGGATAGTTGGTTGTACCCATAACAGCTGTGCTATTCTTTTATAAATGGGTACGCCTTGACTGGAAGGTTGGTTTTATAATTCACAGAGTTTATAACTGAATGAGACCACTGATGTCTGTTCTTGTCCACCTGCCTACGTCGCACCTTCTTGCGCTTTGAAAGTTAACCAGTAGAAATTGGGATGTAAAGAATTCAAACTGCAGAACAAGCAGGTAACTTATATTCCTAATCCCACTACATGGGAACAGCTCTGAGACAAGGCAGAGATATGAATGTAAATGCAAAGAGAGGCCTCGTGTTGGCCACAGATTTTCTGTGACTTATTATTAGAGGCCGCTCTTAGTATAGCATGAAGGAAGATTTGCAGAATGGCTTATGTCGACCCATACAATGACCAGAAGACTAGCTCTAATTGTTCTGTGCATCCCGCAAACATCATACAATTATAATGTTAGAACTGTATAATGCTTGTGAGAAATTGTGTTTTCATAACAAAATAACCAGACACTGATGCTGGATCATACCTGACAGGAATCGTTCCTCTCAGGATGATGGACACTGACATCCTGCATCCTCCTAGCTCCATTCCTGAATGACTCTGTTGTTGTTACCCATCGGATTTGGACAGCTTCCTGGGCAGCATTGTAGAAAACTTCTGATCCAATTTGGGCCACCATTTCAATCTCCCACTAAGCCTGGAATCTCTCAACATTTAGAAACTAGACCACAAACGCAATCCCTGGCTTGCTTGGGCATTTTCTCCAATCCTTTTGGGCCCCCACCAAGGTATTATTCAGCCTGAAGAAACCATAAGAGAAAGATGCCCCATTCCCTCTAAGGGGGGGCGGGTCATATAGGTTTCTGTTTGCTCTCTTGGTCTACAAATGCTTATTGGGAGGTGGTCATAAGTCATTATTGGTCTTATACAGAGAAAAAACTAGATGAAACTCAGGGACATCTCTCTTTTCCTTTATCTTGTATATATAGGTAAGGATATAGGAGCTGAAAAGAAAGAAAGGGAAATTTAGGAACATAGAGAGAGGATAGAACAAAAGGTAGATGATTGAACCTACTCCTTAACTCAAAGCCTTAATTGTTGCTCATAATGAAGATTATGTCTAAGTCATTGTTACAGAATTTAGTATATTGATACAAAACATGGGCATGTCAAATACTTGTCAGATTTTAGCGCGAGAATATATATCCTAAGTCTAACAGATAGATATGACTCTACCGATATATGAGGTAAAATAGTTAAATAACGTCTTCAAAAGCCTCAGAGACTCACAGAATATGGTGTTTAAAGATGTTTTTGTAATCCAAAATTTCTTTGACAACAAGACAAGTTAACTCCTGAAAACACCCAGATGACCTCAAAGAAGATGATGAGCATCAAAGAGCCCCCTTATGGAGATGGCTTCAACTGTGGCAAACCAGCCACTGGGCAAAATGTCCTCATTCCTGCCACAAACAGAATTCTGCCTAAAAATGGGCAGCCTAGATGCAAGCAGAGTTGACAGCCACAATCTGCCAAGACAGAGTAAGCAATTCCTTAATAGTTCCTGCCTTGTGAATAAGTCTGGAGGAGAAAGCCAGAAAGCTGAAGATGAGGCTCCAACGTTATAGAGAGTGTTGGGTGACTGTTCAGGCAGTAAACCGTCTAAGTCAATTTGTTTATTTTGGAAGCTGCTAACCTGCACTGCTGGTTCACTCAGAAATTTAAGTTTTATTCCTTCTCAAGTCTCTGAGGAGCACTGAAGGCCAGATAATATAGTTTTACAATCAAGTTTAGTTGGTTAGGGGATAAGATCTTCTTAGATCAAGATAAAGAAGTTAAGTTATTAGAGTTGAAATAACATAGATATCGAATTTCATTCAGAAATTTAGACCCAACAAGACAGGAAAGATGTTTACTTCAAGCTGAACAAATGCAAATAGCCAAACCAGTGTGATTTTAACATATATAGAACCCATGATTGTCACATGGTTCTCTCTGCTGTATGCAGTTTGTTTTATACATGTGTAATAAAATAAATGTATTTAAAAAATAAAATACACAGTTTTCCTACTTTTCAAAAAAAAAAAAGTAAGAAAGTTAATCAGAAGAGCCGACAACGACAGCTCAAGTCCAGCCTGCAAGTGAGCTGTGTGGTGGTGTCTTCAGCAATCAGGTGTATTCTCCAGCCTGGCTGACAACAAGAGGTTTGACTAGAGCCTGCACTGTACGGGGGACTCTGAAGGCTCCCCGACCAACAACTCCTATGGAGGATGCCCACATCTGGCACCACAGCTGGCACCGCCAACTGTCTGTTTAGTAGTCCACTGCTCTAGGTGTGGGATTATCTACCTCTGCAGACTTCCCCTATATCTCTGTTTCATTAGTTTGGTATGTGATAGAATGCTTCACTGTCAACAGTGACAGTGCCATCCACTTCCTAAGTAAGGAAATTGCTCACATTTTACTCCAGTGATTGACTCTAGCCCCCGGAAGTCCAACACCCTCTTCTGGCATCTATAATTCCCAATACTCATGGTCCACAGACATACGTGAAGATAAAACAACTCTGAATGTAAATTAAAAATAAATCTTAAAAAGGATGCCATCATAAACCCTAATGGATCCGTTCCGAAGAGATCATTAAGGGATTTGATTCATGATGGGCATCAAGCACGACTCGGAAGGATGCCGCTGATGTGCTCATCCATCACTCCATCCTCGCATACCATCCCTCTTCGAAGTAGCAATGAGCCCTAATTATATCCCATGCAAGTTGGCCACTGAAGACGGCAACTCACATGATTTGAGAAGATCCAGAACTCTGACAATGGTGAACCTTGAAAGCTAAAGACGTTTTGGCAGTGACACAAAGGATTCAGGGAAGGTTGGGAAGAAGACGTCCCCAAGAATAAAAGCAGGGTGACAACCCTACTTCATCCTGGAGAAGACTCATTCTGTGTTTGAGATGTACTTGCACTGATGTGTAGGCTTTATTGGGGATCCTTAGGATGTGACGCCCTCCTTCACCCCCAACAGCTAACTATCTTGTTACTTCAGGGCTACAGAATTGTATCATACACAGAAGGGTTTCTCACTCCGTGGTAAAGATATTTTTTAAATGGCTATTTCTTTCAGAACAGGAGAAAGCACAAGTGAACTGAAGTCCTCAGTCAGCAAAAGGAGTTAATAGTGAGCATCATCTTCCGTGACAGACCTGCTGCAGTTCTTAAGATTCCCTGTGATGGGTTCCTTCAAGGGTGCAGCATTTGAAAGGCCATCTGTGTGCTGTGGCAATGACTGCAAGCCTAATCCACTTACAGAAAATGTCAACAAAACTGCTTCAACACCAGTGAGCTGAATAATAGAAAACCCTAGGCTAAACTGGAAAAATATGATCCTGAAAGCCTTATGAATTTCAGTTCTCAGCATCCTGAGAAGGCTTGCCACCGTTCTGACAAAAGATTCATTCAACAGGATGACAGAAAGCAGGGCTTGATGATGCCCCGCTCTCTACTCTGCCTCTCGTGCTTATATTCCTCTCCTCTATGTTAATTAATCTAATAAGAAAAGACAGAAGATCGAGGTTCACCTCTGCCATGTAACTAACTGCAGTTCAAATAAAATTTCAACAAACTAGCATTGTTGAAGAGTTCCAATATCTCTGATGACCTTGCACTGCAAAAAAAAAAAAAAAGCCCTTGAAATTTAAGTTCATGCAACCTTTTTGGTTGCCATATGACATCACTGGACGTCCTGGGGAAGCCACTACAGCAGGAGCCTTACCTCTAGTAACTCAAAGTATTTTCATCTCCAGAGACTCACTCATAACAACTTGAGGGGTGTAGGATGCTCCAAAGGCCAGAGCAGACAAAAGCTGGAAAGGTCCTTACTAGTATTACAAGAGTGTGTTTTTAAAAAATGCAATCTGATGTTGTCTGTGTGAGGTTTCTTTTTCAGAAGTTTCTGATTACACCGCTCTAATTATTGGTATGTGGTTGATCGTCGAAGGGCACTTTAGAGAAAGTGCTAGAATAAGAGTGCAGATGTGAAACCAAAGGCCCCAACAAGGTGAACTGACCTCAGCTTCCGCTGCTTTGTCCCAGCATTGTGCCACAGCTTCCAAAAGCAAACTGGTGTGTGTGTGTGTGTGTGTGTGTGTGTGAGAGAGAGAGAGAGAGAGAGAGAGAGAGAGAGAGAGAGAGAGAGAGACCGAGCCCCCTGTTCTACAACTTCAAAGACACTTCCATGCCACTTTGCAGTGCTGGCATCCTACAGTCCTAGTGGCACTACTGAGTCTGGTCTAGATGTGTCCTTTCACTGAGGACACCCATGCTTCAGTCTCTACAACTGTTGGTTAAGTAGACCGGATATTAGCACATATATGTAGTCCAGACCTATTCCCAGAACTGGAAAGCACCCGTTCCTCCTGGCCTGAGTCCCAGATCTGTGTAAATTGGAGGGAAGAGCTGCCAGGAAGACTTGCCAGAGGGGTGACTATAATATACTGTTCACTAGAGGGGTGACTTCAATATACTGTTCACTAGAGGGGTGACTTCAATATACTGTTCACTAGAGGGTGACTATAATATACTGTTCACTAGAGGGGTGACTTCAATATACTGTTTGCTGCAGGGGTGATTGCAATCTACTGATCACCAGATGGGTGACTGCAATATCCTGCCCCTCGAGTGACTGAGGATAATGCAGCTCCTTGTGAGTGCTCTGCTTCTTCATAAAAATCAAGCTGAATCTATGGCCAACTTGGCTTCCACATCCATGGCCGATTGGAAACCTGGTCTATTATGAGTGTTTATTCTGCTGTCTCAAATCCACCGGGGCATCTGGCTAAAAACCAAACCAATGGCCATTCCAAGGAAAGGCCTATACCCATCCTCCACAAAATTGAGATCCACTAAAGCTACAGCTCTCACACTCAAGCTGCCCTCAACACAAACTGAAGTAGTGCACAAGTGTGTGTGTGTGTGTGTGTGTGTGTGTGTGTTAAATGTTTTCAACCCTATACAAGAGTGGGATGTCTAGTAAATGTTAATTTACACTTGGTCATTCAGGGTCATTCTGGCTTGATAATTCATCTATCACTACATATGTTTGTTACACTCTACATATCTCTATACAAACAGAATACTTCTAATTAATATCGATGAGTAGATCTTAATATTCATACAGTGTTAACATCTGCTACACCGCACACATAAAATTAGCCTAAGTGTCACATAAAAACTTCCACACTGTTATTTTTTTTTAACCCAGAGCACAAAGCAAAGTTTACATAGCACTAACACCTTGGAAGAGACTTCTCCCACCCTCGGTGGACTCCGAAGTGACAAACACTGTTGGGGTAAACAGCACAGTCACAGCAGTGACTGAGTGCTTTATAGATTTGCACCACTGACGCATATGTATGTGTCAAAACATTTCTTCTAAATTTCAAATACCATCATTCTTACCTTTTTATTCTTAAATCAACTTTATAAATATATATATATGTCTGGGAGGAAAATCACCATGCATTCACAAAACCTATAGTTTTGTGTCATCCCCATGCCTCCAGAACCCTTCCCTCTATGCAGGCCTCTGAGTTCTTCCCAGAATAGATGACAGTGAAAAATGAAGCTAATGAAGGCAGTGGGGAAGGATGCTCACATTCGACTAACATGACAGTAGCTCATATTCCTTAGAATTTGATATTGTGAACTAAGAAAACAAAAGGAGAGTAAGAGGAAGTTTCAATTACCCCTGTAGAAAATCAGGAACTCTCTCTCTCTGACAAGCCTTGACGACGCTCTCTGTAGCCGCAGTTCCATTACGAACAGAACAACCTGTGACCCTTCCTGTTTCACCTCTTCAGAGTACTCCTGAGCACCAATGTTAAGGGTGTCAAAAAAAAAACCATAGAAAACCACATAATTTTATATCTAACTACAACTACACATAATACACATAAATGTAATCACATATGTTTTAAATATATGCTAATATGTATGTATATACTTTAAATGAAGCTATGTCATTTAGAGCCATAATGCTTCCCTCAAGAACTACAGACTAACAAAAACCCCAATACCAAGCATGAGAATCCTCCTTTTGAGAGTTTTTCCAAGTAGTCCAAGAACTCACTTTGTAGACCACGCTGGCCACAAACTCAGAGGTCGGCCTGTCTCTGCTTCCCAAGTGCTGGGACGAAAGGTATGCACCAACCGTACGAGCCTTCAACCAACAGCTATTTAATTGGACTTAAGGCATACTCAATAGGGGGGAAATCATGTCTGGCACTATGAATCTAGCCAACCACCTTTGGCTAGGGATGTAAAAAGCTGAGCAGCGGAGGTTAGACAGCGGAGCTGTACAGAGGGATGAAATCATACCACCCAACAGATCCACTTAAGAGGTTTAATAGGGAGACACAGGAACCATCCCTAGAGACACACATGGAGAGAGAGGGGGGCGCAAGCCACGGGGAGAGTCTGTTCTTTTATATGGCCCTGGGCAGGGCCACGCCCCGACGGCAGTTAACCAATAACATCACAAGTAGGCAGACTGTTGCAGAATCCTAACAAGGGAGGTTTCCAGTGTGGGGTACCCCACCCCTAGATGAAGAACTACAATCAGGTCACAACTGCTGAGGGAGGGAACATTCGTCTTTCCTAGAGATGAGTCCCCTGTATGCTTATCGGATATCAACTGGTCCGTGACACTAAACAGACTCAGCAGGGTGCATTTATATTTTTTTATTCATGCAAATATCTGGATCTATATGTACAAATAATAATTAAAGAATAAGAGACCATCAGTTTGAAAGGGAGTGTGGGGACTAAAATGGGAGGCACTAGAGGGAGGAGAAAAGGGGAAAGAATGTAATTCTATTTTAATTTAACAAAAAAACGGGAAAGAAAGCAACACAAGCTGACTTTGAGCTGGGATGCACTGCACAAGCAGGGCCTCTCTGAACATGTTCACATGTGGCCAAATCAGTAACAGGCCAGTGGCCTGTGAGATGGCCACACACCAGGTAGGATTAAAAAAAAAAAAAAAAACCAATCTGATTAACCCTTTCAGAGAAGTGAGAAGCTCAAAGAGCCTTAGCCAGCTGTCAACAAAATTAAAGGAAAGAAAGGTGTGAAGCGGAGCCCTCCTAAGGCCACAAACCAAGAAAGAAATCCACTGGCCTCCCCTCCCAAGGGAGAGGAAAAGAGTGCACTGGCCCCAAGGCATTTTTGCAGAATGATTGGCCTTGAGGCTCCACCCAGGAGACCTGCTCTATGCACGGCCTCAGGGTCTCACCTAAAGACCACAAGCAGCCTGTGTCCCAGTAACTCAAGAAAAAATGTACTATCTGGGAAGGGACAAGCCTGTCGCCTTTTTGCTCACACTCATTGCCTAGTCAATAACAAAGGGAAAATGAGCTTTGAACTGTGCTGCTGCCACACTGTAAGGCTTCCCTGGCTGCTTGGAGAGAAAGCCAACTTACTAAAAAGGATGGAGAGAGTGGAGCTGTGCCTGCTGGCAGCTCCAGGAAGAATGATTAATAATCTCTGAATTGGCTAAGTGACCTTAAGAATGCCACTAGCTCTCCTTTTCTGGGAAACATGGGATTTAATGAGAGCTTCTTTGAGTTCTCCTAGCATCCTAAGAGTTTATTAATTAGAGCTTCGTTTAAAGGTGCTGTGTTGGAATTCACTTAATTGTGTGAAACACAAAAGACCAGAGTGGAGAAGAAGATAAGGAAGCAATTAAGTGGGGAACACCAGGATGCCGTGGGACCACACAGCAAGGACACCTGCGTGAGTGTGTTGGGGTGAGAGAACAGAGATGCCAGGGCAGCATCCTGAATACCGTGTGGGTGACAATTGAAGTTCGGGGGAGGAAGAATGGAGGACAGGGTGGTTTTCCTGCATCCGTGAGTACCTGTGTGCGTGCGTGCGTGCATGCGTGCGTGCGTGCGTGCGTGCGTGCGTGCGTGCTCGTGTGCGCGCATGCGTGTTACAGGTGCCCACCCCCGAGGCTGGCTGCTTACAGATCCTCATCTTTGTAGCTTGCACTTGTTTCTCCTTACGGTTTTCCTTATGGCTGAGCTATATACCCTCAGCTCCAAGACACACTGCTGAGGCCTCAAGGGCAGCACCATCACATTCCCAAGCCCCGGAAGAACAGGAACAAGTTCACTGTCGGGAGACTAGAGCCTGGGAGAAATGAGAGAAGGGACTGGAAAGGAGGGAGTGGGGAAGACAGGCCACAGACTTGTACAGAGGAACTCTGGGAAGTGCAGGAAGGCCTGAAGGAATCTAAGGCTGCATGGTGGCCACGTCATTTTTATATTTACAAAAGCCTCCCCATCTGCTGTGCTATTTAAGGGGCAGGAGCGTATAAGAAAGAGGAGAATTAACAAACTCGCGATAAGGAAGAGCAACCCTGACGGTAGGGACTAAGGGAAGAGACGGCTCCTAAGGAGATGCCCTGGAGGGCTGGTCCAACAGAACCTGGATCAGAAAAAGATCTCCCTCCCAGAAACTCAGTTTTCTGCCTGGGATAATTCAGGGTTCATTAACTCACCGAGGTAGGCATCTGACAGGTGCCATTAAAGCAGGCTGTGGACGTGCTGGCGTGGCTGTAGTGTGGAGATGTTGGGTAGCGGGGAAAAATGAAGTGTGTGTGAGTGAGCAGGGACCACCCAAAGATAAGCAGAGACACCTCAGTAACAGAGGTGACAGTACAGAGAGGATCAGCTTCATCTGTACAGACAGTTACCATCCAGAGAGAGAGGGATGGGGGCGGGGAGAGTGAAGAGATCCCCCCTACAATCCAGAGAAATGCCAACATTTAAGAAGAGGGAAAAGGGCAAGAGACCTGCAAAGGCTTCTGGGAGAAGAGCCATAGATGCGGTAATGAGACAGGACAGTGTGCAACAATGAGGAGGGGACGCTCCCAAGCAATCTAGTAAGAAAAAAATCAAGTAAGACTGACAAGTGTTGGCTGTCTGTTACAGTGAGGTTCTGGTGACCTCGGAGAGAATCGAGTGTTGGGAAAGAGGACAGATTAAAGTTGGCTAAGGATGAGTAGGAGTAAAGAGGTGGGTTCAGTACGTATAAACAACTTTGCTAAGAAGTTTGGGATGTGGGTGGGGACAGAGAGGAAGAACGCTGGAGGGGCCACATTCATTTCTAAGAGCCTTTTATATGTTTGAAAAATACAGATATAAATTCAGCTAAGCTGAACAATGGATAACTAAACAATGAATTTTGAAAGGAAAAAGATGAAACAGTTTAGAGACAAGTCGAAACCTGAGGGTTATTTCTCAAGATTTATCCCAGGACCCTAATGTTTGTTTTCTCCTAATTTCAGAGCCCTTTACTTGTGTGAAATGGAAAAATCTGCTCAATAAATAAAAATATGAATCACACTAATTTGAGTTTGCATAAATCTACCTAAAGTTAAAAGTAAAAGCAGATTCCCCATGCTCCAAGTATGTCTAGTGCCATATAACGGGAGATTTTCACATCATCCAGCAGGGGGCAGCCCTGCTTTGGGCTTGGGTGGAGAGAGTGCATCTGTGCACACCGCTGCTGCTCCAGGGATTAGAAACATCCTTAGGAAGACATTTGGTTCATTCCTCTGCTTCCATGTGGAGCTGCAAACAAATTCTGATAGCTTTCAAAGTCATCAAATACAATGATGTTCCATAAGTCAATACCGCCATTCTAAGTGAGCGAGCTGTTCCTAGGCTGCAGGTGGAAAACGGTCTTAATAAACTCTGAAAGTCGTGCATCTCCAAAGGCCCACCATGTTTTAAAATTTTAATTTATTTTAATTTCAATTTGTTCTCTTTACATGCCAACTGTAGCCTTCTCCCTAGTCCCCTCCTGGTTCTGCCCCTCCCCCCGCCCCCGCACCCTCCATCCCCTGTCCCTTATACCTTCCCCCTCTCCCCTAGTCCTCAGAAAGGGGCAGCCTTCCTCCCCCATCATCTGACCTCAGCCTATCAAGTCTCAGCTGGACGGCCTTCATCCTCTTCCTCTGTGGCCTGGCAAGGCTGCCCTGCTACAGGGAAGTGATCAAAAAGTGGCCAACAGAGTCCATTTCAGAGGCAGCCCCTACTCCCCATATTGTGGGGCCCACAAAGAGACTGTGGTGCCTAGCGACTACATCTGAGCAGAGGGTCTAGGTCTTCACCATGAATGGTCTTTAGTTGGTGCATCGGTCTCTGTAACAAACCCCAATGTCACCCCACTGGTCTACTTGTGGAGTTCCTGGCCCCTCTAGGTCCTTTTTTTTTTTTTTTTTTTTTTTTTTTTTTTTTTGTCCCAGCTCTCCATTAGACGAAATCCCAGTTGAGGAATTGTCTCCATCAGTTTGGCCTGTGGTCATATCTGTGAGGCATTTTCTTTCTTTTTAAATATTTATTATTATATATACAATGTTCAGCCTGCATGTGTGCCTGAATGCCAAAAGAGGGCACAAGGTCTCACTCTAGATGGTCATCACCCACCACATGGTTACTGGGAATTGAACTCAAGACCTGTAGAGGAGCAGCCAGTGCTGTTAACCTCTGAGCCATCTCTCCAGCCCAAGGCCCATCATTTTATTGTCATGACGGAACCACTTTTTTTTCCAATACTAGTTAAAATTGGTTTTCTCATCTGTCAGCTCAGGAAATGAGTCCATATTTTTAACTTGAAAAAATGAATGTTAGAAACTTAGGTTGTGGCCCAGGCTGGAGAACAAGACCAGCGTGCAGCAGAGATGCCCAGAGCAGCACAATTGTTTTATCTCTTACTTTCCTATCCTTCTTCACTTTCTGATTTCTAATCATAAGTATAGTTCTTTCCTGAGGACTTGTTTGGAGGTGAACCTTAGAGGCTGGGGAGGAGCTGTGATGAGGAGATAAAATGAAGGAATGTGCAGAGAGACATGGCCAGGAATAAAAAACAGCCACCTGCAGAGCTGCAGACGGACCACCAGAGCTGGCGCACATAGTGAAAAGGAAAATCACCAGGAGAAACAAGTAAGAGCATCTTTAAATGAAATGGCTTACTGAGCAGCATCTCAGCTGATGACCTGGAGAGGAACTGGAAGAAACAGCCCCTACTGCGCATGACATCAGATTCCTCCTATTCTGTGGCTTTAGACTGCACATTTTAATAACTGAATGCTAATCTCAAGAATATTAGGCCACCACAGCCAATTTCCTTGGTCCACAGCCGTATATTTTTGTTTTGTTTTCTTTCTTTCTTGGACTTGGACCACATGTGGATTGCCCCACGCTCCGTTCACATTCAACACTAGGTCACTATAAAGTGAAGGCCTCCAAGGCTTCTCGTCCATGTGTAGGCGCCATTTATCTCATGGAGTTGGGAAAATATAAAGAATTCCTTAGTAGGAACAAATTTCTAATACATATACAAGGAACAGACTCAGAATACAAAACGTCAATGCTCAGACTACTAAAAGAAAAGGAAATTTGTTTCTATTTTACGATCAAGCCCCATTCATCATTCTGAAGGGTAGAGGAAGATGAGATTCAGCCTGGAACCTGCTCACAAAAGCATGCCATTTAGGTAGATGTGCCCGTCTGCACTCTCGAAGGAATCCACAGCTAAGGGCTCTTTCCTTTTGCTTTACAATTCTGGTGTGACTCAACCGCCAAGGCAGTATCCTCAACAAAAATCTACTGCCCACAGTGTGAGACACCAGGCACTTGTGGCTACTGAGCACTTGCAATGCTACTTGTGCCATTAAAAAACAGAATGAGAAATTCATTTCGTTTTAATGACGCACTGCACATTTGAATAGATATTCGTGGCTAGCATTTGTTGGAGAGTGGTGCCAACCTCCAGCAAATGAAGCAACATTATTTTTACTTCAGCCCTTATGGTACCTGCCACAGCTGCAACTTAACAGCTAATTGTGCTATGCTCTGATGTCCCTGTTTGTAGTAGCTGCACACTTTGTATTTCAGGGCCCACCTTATGACCTCTGGGAAACCTAATTATCTCTCTAAGGGTTCCTCCTCCCAAACCAATTACAATCTGAAGTACTTGGGATTAGGATTACAACATATAAACCTATGGGTGACAGAATCCAGTCTAGAGCATCACTCCCTCAACCACTAACTTGATATCTACAACCAACTGCACCAGACTCCTTTCCGTTTAAAGCAAAATTGCCTACCAGACTGTGAAGAGAAAGCCCCACCCGGCCCTCTGAACGCAGGAGCCTTTTCTCTGCATGTGCACACCTAGGAGCGTAGGAGCTCAGTGTAACCATACAGTGTAGCCTTTTGGTGAAAGGTGAAGAATCTTGCCAGGCTACAAGCTAGGGCCCCAGCTCTAGGCTGTTTGGGTCTCAATATTGGCCTAACCTTGAGGCCTAGATGAAAATGATGACGAAAGGGAGATGGAAGGGTTATTCTAGAAGTGTAAGAGAGACAAAGCAAGGGTGTCAGTCATTTTGGAGTTGAGTGAACGCTAGGAGAGGGCTCACTCCCTCTAAGCACCTTCATGTGTTTATACACACTAGGAACAGGGAGCTCTAGATAAATATTTAAAGAGTAACAATGGTGAGGATGGTGATCATTCACAAAGGAGGAAGGAACTCAAAGATGAAAGTCACCCGGACATTTAGAAAGATTATATGAAAACCTCTGAAGTTCACTTGCATTATTAATAATGAGACCTTACTTTAAAAAGCTAAAAATCTGAAGAGAATCAGAGTGCCCAATCCTCTTATGAGCAACCAACAACAACACCAGTTTCTAAAGTCTATTCCACCAGGCAATTTCTGATATTCTTTCATGGGTTGATATCCACATAAGTCAATTCAGCAAACACATGTTGAATTTCTTCTCTTGTAATAATAAAAATATGTAATATGAACATTATAATTATAAAATAAAGAATAGGCCAAGAAAAATCCTTGTAAAATACACTCTGCTCATCTGCACTCTGCATACACCTGGGAAACAGGTGCAGGGAGATAGAGCTGCCATTGATGGAGAAGCCTGGGCACCGGTGGCAATCACCCCCAACAGTCAAGATGCAAGCACCTAGACGAAGAGAAAACTAAAGATGGCGACAAACATTTGGACCAAATTACCAGTCCAGTATGTAGGCGAGCCTGTCTATAGCCTACAAAAATAGAACCCTTGGGGTTGACTGGGGGAGACCAAGTTACACAGAGGTAAAGCAAAGAAACCTTCAGAAAGTGCAGAAACTGTCTGGTCCCCCAAGAGACAGAGAGGCTTTGAACCTGTGGCTCTTAAAAGCAGGTTTGGCATGGTAGTGTCAAACAGGGGTGATGGACTCCTTGAATGAGGTTGTTAAGAGGCTTTGTGGCCACTCAGAACAAGGGCTTCACCCTCCCGCTGGCTAGTTAGTCATGTTGTCTGGAGCCCACTGCATGGCCTCTGTACACTTGTTTTTCTGACCTGAAGTTCATCTGCATGCTCACCTTCAGTCCTGCCCCCAAAGGAGCTGACTCAGCATTCTCAGAGGACCAGACCGTGACAATACAGCAGTTTAGCGAACTCAGGGAGGACACTGCGTAAGCCACAGGTATTTTCAGAGAGAGTGGGTGTGAGTGTTGGGGGTCAGGAAGCTTCCCTAGAAAGTAAGAGAGGAGTTTGTGTAGGCTTGAATGACACAGAGCAGTTAACCTGGTCAGGTGAGTAGGGAGGGCAAGGGCACACTTAGAAGGGAATGTTCCTGAAGCCGCACTGGAGTGTGGGGGTGATGCTCTGAGCTGAGACTCCAGGCAAGTGCAGACCGACAAGGTGAAGAGGCAGAGCCCAGCGAAAGCCTCCCGGCAGTGGCCTTTTCCAGGCCAAGAACACAATGGCTTTTCTTCCATTTGAAAGGCAAACAGTAAATCATCTCTCTCATCCAAGTATGCCTGGATTATTTTTAAAGGTGTTTTTATTTTAATGTTCTTAAATAAATTCAGAGCCTTTGTTCGTGCAGAAGACTAAGATCTGTCCCTTGGGTTTTCACTTCTCGGAGCATTATAGTAGACTTGAAAGGAGGACCAGATGCCCTAAAGATATGAGCTCCACCAAAAAAGTCTAATTCTCCTGTGGGGTCAGAAATTAAACTCTGTTTGCTTGTCAAATTCATCTAAGGTTAAGATCTAGGGGACCAGCACCTTAATTCCCTCCTCTAACATTCTCTGGATCCTTGCGCTTCTTTCTAGTGCTTCAGGGGACACGAAGTGCATATGCTCATGTCACTGACAGTCCCTGTCGACGGAATCCGTTCTCTCCCAGGCTAAACAGAGGAGGAAAGGGAGGAAGTGGCTGGCTTTCTCCTTTCCTGCCTCCAGCTCCCAAGGACTTTCCGAGCTGACTCGGGCCACACAATGCCCATTGTCTCTTGCTCTGCTTGCTCAGTGTAGTTTCTGTGAATACACGCTTTCTGCATATATAGCAGTTCACATGCTGGCTTCCCTTTTCACAGAGACCTGTTTCTTGAGTATATATCAAGGGCGCGATGATAAGCAGGAACCGGTTTCCTGCAACATGTGTGCTAAGAGAGCGAGGGCAGCGTGCAAATCGCCACGCTCTTGCCAGTAGGCAGGCACTGTGCAGTTCCCAAGCATCTCTCTAGTTATTCCAGCACAGATTCAAATTAAGTGCTTTTAAGCAGATTGGAGGAATAAAATGCCAGTTCAGTAATGTGCCCCCATAGGGCACGAATAATTCTAAAGCAATTAATAACGAAGCCTGATTTAATCAGAGGTTGGGAGGTGGGTGCAAACTTAGAGTAAACTCTACCCATATTCATGACTCAAAGCAACTGGAATTTTTTTGCAGATAGCACATATAGTTTGTGTCTCTCTTACAAGACACCGGAGAACAACAACTTTTTTACAAGAAAAGGTACATTTTTTTGGCTCATGACTTCAGAGGTTTCTGTCCAGGGCCGGCCTTGTTGCTTTCAGGCCTTCGGCAGCAGTGGGAGCACATGGAAGAAAAGGACACTTGCCTCACATGGAGAAAGAAGCAAAGAAAGAGAAAGAGGGGGCTGGGTCTCAATGGCCCCCCTCAAGGCCAATGGATGAAGTAACCCAACCACCTCCCACACACACATCACTTCACCTTGAGGGTTGCACACCACCTTCCAGTGACTCTGCAGGCTGGCAACCAAGCAAGCCTTCAGCAGGCGCTGGGGTGCCTTAAGAACCACCCACGACAGCCATATATATTGTAAGTGTGTGTGTGTGTGTGTGTGTGTGTGTGTGTGTGTGTGTGTGTGTGTGTGTGAAATACATTGTTTAGCACATATTTAAGAAAAGCAGCTTAACCTTCGAAAACTAAAGTTGTTTTCCATTGATTAGAAATTCCAAGACAATAGAAGCCACAAACCACTTCCTTTCTAGGTGACTCACGGTGTTGGCTGCTAGTAGCATGGGACAGCTGACCGATGAATACTTATGAAAGATGGAAGTGCCAATCTCCTTATACTAGAGTGCATGGTAAGGCAGTTTAAGAGCTCTCCATCCAGAGCACAACTGAGTCAGGAGTCCACTGGGCATACTATCCTCCAAAAAAAAATACTCAAGAGTTTCAGTGTTTTTAGCACACGTAAGGTTGTAGTGACAGGTTTACAGACCACATCGTAAGGGATGTTTATGTCCACAGAAAGAATTCTCTTCAGCTACAAAGAACCTACATGGCACCTATGAAAGCCTGCAACATGACTACTTAACAGTCTTTCTACAGAATCACCTCACAAACTTCAAACCTACTGCCCAACCATCATGATTTTGTGGTGTGCTGGTTAGGTGTTCTGTCAAATGGACCATAGGGGGAAAAGTCAGTGGAGAAAACTGTGTCCTTTTTTTACAGAAAGCTGCCGCAGTATGGCCAGAGTTGAAGACTTTGATGAAAAGAGCTGAAGGATGAAAGCGTTTATTTTGGCTCACAGCTCTAGAGGGATCCAGTCCACCATGGCTGAGAAGCTGTGGATTCCGGGAGGGCAGGCATGGCGGCAGAAGCAGGAGGCTGGCTCCTTACACCGCATGCATGCCCAGCAAGTGGAGAAGTGGAAGTCGGGCCACCCTCAACTGAAGGCCCACTCCCAGGGACCTACTTCTGCTGAGGCTCTGATTCCTAAAGGTCCCACAACTTTCTAAGCAGCAGCCTCAGCTGGAGCACCTCACATTCAGACCCAACACCACCTGACCTTCAAGATGCTTGTGGAATGTATGATGGAACGACCTATCACAGCAGTTCCTACCACATCCGCCTGTAGCACTCTGTGCAATAATCCAGATATTCCAAATCTAGACTTCGCTTTCCTGACCGTGTGTGTGTGTGTGTGTGTGTGTGTTTACATTGTGTTACTTATGTTATGTATACAGTACACATATTTATGTATTCATACATGTGAGTTCACTTTGCGTCCATTTTTTTCCCACCAGTGACTAATAAGGTCAGAGGAGGAACTCATTCATAAAATAAAAATGAACTCATTTTATCACCAGTGTTTGTTCTGCTTGGTCACTGCAGGAAATAGTTGTATAAAGTTGCATTTAATTTACCCTTGGCTACAACTCACCACAACCCAAGTATGTGCAAAAGAAATCCCCGTGAGAAAAGAGATCGCCAATGACCCCACAAGCTGGGGCCAAGCCCTTTGCTCTGTAGTGTGTCTATTCACTAGGCTTGTGCCACTTCTGAATTATTTAGGATCATTATAAAATGCAGCTCTTATTTGACAAAAAAAAAAGTATGCCTCTGAGAGACTAAACTTAGTTCTACCGGAGATGAAGTAAAGCATTGTGTGTATCCATAATCATGTCAACAGCCCAGCTTTTATCTCTCCTAAACTCTGGGGCAGTGCAGCTGGGATGCAGTCACCCAAGGCAGAAATCCAGATGCCACATAACCAGCCTGCTTAATGCTCAGGAGCATTAATATTCTATCTTATCTGAACAGGGCTACATTGTCAGACAAGAGCTGTTTAAAACAAAACATGTGACTTTTAAAAAGCATTTGCCTGTTTTCATGACACAAACAGACCTAATAAAATCCCTCTCTCCCTTATCAGCTTTAAAATATATATCTCTCAAAAAAACAACTGTACAACATCTTCCTCCACAGCTAAAAGCGTCAATGAAGTTTACAGCTTGAGAAAATAAAATGTTGCCACAGCTCACTTCCTAGAAGGTGGCCAATGGACAGAAAGACTTATGACGAGATTTCCTGTAACTACAGATCAGCTACAAGGCTAATCAATGGTGGTTATAGGATCACACAGGTCTTAAGATCACCTCACGCCATACTGAAACAGCCCACCATATCTCTGTTTGGATTTGCTTCCTTTCCACTATTACTTTCAGATTGTTTTGGCAACCACTGTCCAGGATCAAGATACAGGCAGGTTTTGGAGCCCTTGAGAGGCTTAAGATGGTCATTCTGAGTCTCCTCACAGGAGACCTCCCTGACCTCTCCAATAAGGTCAAATCTCACAGTAATTCTCTCTTTTCTTCTTTTCAGTTTTTGTTTTCAGTTCAGGTTTGTTTTTTGGTTGGTTAGTTGGTTGGTTTGTTTGTTTGTTGGTTGGTTGGTTAGTTGGTTGGTTGGTTAGTTGGTTGGTTGGTTGGTTAGTTGGTTGGTTTGTTGGTTGGTTGTTTTGAGACAAGAGTTTCATTCTGTAGCTCAAATCACCCTAAAATTTACCATACAGGCCAGACTGGTCTTGCCTCATCTGCTCATGCTCTTGTGTTGAAGGTGTGCACTGCCATGTCCCCTTCTATTCACAGTCTCACAGTGTCCCCTCAGTGTCCCGCAACCCTCCTGCAAAGCCCTCCTAACAGTGACAAGGTCAACATTCACTGTGTGCCTCGTAACTGTCACAACACTGCTCGTTCCACAAGACTACAGGACTATTTTATTTCCCATCACACTGTCAGCCACAAGCATATTCACTGAATGGATAGATTTGGCTTCACATACACACCCCAAAGAAAAACCAAACCAAACCAAAAAAAACCCCAATCACTGAGTTTTGAGTCCCTGTTCTCTGGGCATCAGTCCTGAACAATGAGAGTAACAACACTTGGGAAGCAGAGGTTTGCAACCTCAAGACATAACAAGACTCTATACAGCAAGGTCATCTGAAAAATTGGCTGTAAATGTTCAAATCTAAATAAATCAATTTCTTGAGGTATGAGACAGAGTTTTATCTTATATTAATAAGGCAAGCAGTAACACGAGTTTAAACATCTGTGAAGCAATGACCTTTTACCATACTTAGTCCCAGGATAAATACATCCAACTCAGATATGCCTTTTATATGTACACCCTTCACTCTCTGAAGTTCAAAAATACATTCTTTGGTATACAAAGAAAAAGGCCCTGGGACAGGAGATTCAAGTTACTGTTGCTGTTGTTGTGTGTGCGTGTGTGTATGTATGTGTGCTATGTGAATATCTGTTTGTGCAGGTGAGTGTGTGTGTGTGAGTGTATGTGTGTGTCCCTGTGAATGTGTGTATGTGTGTTTGTGTGTGCACATGTGTGTGGATGTGTGGTGTGTGTGTGTGTGTGCATGTGTGTATATATGTGCTGTGTGAGTGTGTGTGTCCATGTGAGTGTTGGGAGACATGTGAGTGTGTGTATGTGTGTTCCCAGAAGTGTGGTTCCATTCTCTCTCTTACTACCCGTCGACTTACTTCTTGACAGTCCACGGCAAGCCTTAAGAGGCAGCTGGCTGAGATCATCTGAGTCAGGACTTGCTAGCTTGAGTGAGACTGAGCCAGCTGCCACTAGACTCAGACCTCCAACTGGACCCCATGACTGCTCAGCTGTAGTCACTAAACATTTCTAACAGGACAGGTACCGCAACTCCCTAAGCTCAAACGTTATTTTTAAACTGGTGAATATCTCAAAACATAAGTTTCTTTAAAATGGAAAGAAGTTAAGTAAATGTAGCCTCTAGAAGATACAGACCAACATTACACCATCACTTCCACTAGCTGTGAATCACATTTGACCCACAAAATCTGGAACTATCTAGGTTGGTCAGTAAAGTTTTGAGCAGCTGGGTGGCTCATATTAGTGAGCAGACAAGCAGAAACAGCATATCTTAGTTGTTATTCTTGTGTTATGCTGTGAAACTTTGTTTTCACTGAAGGGCACTTAGTCCATGGGGTGTAGTGCATGGCTCTCTGTGTTTTCTGGGTAGAAGGCTTTGAGATGTAAGCTGACTACAACTATCAGGGTGTCTACAGCATTGAGTGCCATCAGTGCAGCTCAGCCTTGCAGAAGGAACACGGAGACATCGTTTCGTTTCCAAAATCCCCAGTGAGGTAAAACGGCAAGTGTGGACCATGCTCCCATTTAGAAGCCGCAATCTGGAATAATGGAGGGAGCACAAAGGAAGACTGTCAACTGTAGACTGTCAACTGTGTGTTATGGCCTTGTAATGCAGTAGGGAGGAGAATAAAGTGGCAGATGCAGATGTAAAGGAAAGACTTCATAAGTAGAGAGATTTACACAATTGATGAATTTCGTGATATGAATTCCAATGTATTTGAGAAAGGAAATGCAGTAAAAATAATAGAAAAGGATCAAAAGAAAAGAATTTTGTGTTATCGTAGAATATAAAAAAATTGTCAGGGTGGGAGCAGTCATAAAGAATGATTTTCTTTTCAGTTTAGAAAACTCAGCCCCAATAGAGGCAAGAGAGTTTAAGAGCTCCCGTCACATATGGGAAGTTTCATATGTGTGGACTCACAGCCCTGCCGGACATATAATCCAGCCTCCCATGTGTCTAAACTCTTAGATGAGCCTTAGATAAAGTGGAAGGGATTTCAGTCTGCATGTATCATTGGGAAATGTTTTCTTCAGAGATAGTGGGATTCAAAGCTTTATTTAAACCCTCTTAATGTTCACCTGTCAAGGCCAGTGACTTAAAGGCTCGTCAACCATAATCTTAAGGATTCATTGTTCTTCTCCTGAGCCTTGGAGGGACCTTGGGAAACCCGCTCACCTCTCATTTATAAACCAGCTCAGGTCTGCTAGTCAAAGGAAAAGATCCCAGAGCTCTGCTCTGAGATCTTAGGTAACAGAGGACAGCTTAGAACGCTGAGCACAGAGCCTTAGCTAGGGAAGAGCAGGCTGGGGAAGGGTGCTGAAGTGATACAGCTTTTGAAAGCTTGTGTTGGAGGCAGGGCTCTGAAAGCCCCTCGGTTTCCTCAAGAAGTGGTGGGCTATACAGTGGGCAAAGCACTTGCTCTCAAGCGGGAAGGGCTGAGTTCGAATGCTCAGAACCCATGAAGGCCGTCCCCATGCGGCAGTGGGTGCCTGTGATCTCAGGTTCTACAATGAGGTGAGAGGCTGAGATGTAAAACGTCCACAGAATCTTGCCTGCTAGCTGGCCTGGTCTACACAACACCAAACAACAAAAAGGGACCCTGTATCAAGGCGAAAGGCACCATCCAATGCCATCCGCTGACGTCTACATATACACCGTGCTGTCTGTGCGGGTCTGCACTCATGCACATACATCAGACACACACCACACAAATGCAGCACACACATTACCAACAAACAACACACACATTCATACACACACACACTCACACTCAAATGTGCACATGATCACACAATTGTAATGGGCCCTGTATAGTTAGTTGCTTGTGCCTGTAATCCTAATCCTAGCTACTGGTGAGGCTAAGGCAGGAGGATTTCAAGTTGGACGTCAACCTGGACAACAGGGGTGATATTTTGTGTCACGGTAAAATATTTCAAAAACCCCGAGGCTTGCCTAGCATATATAAGGTCCAGGTGGAATTCCCAAAGCCACAGAAAAGGCTTTTTTAAAATAAATAAAAACAACACTTTGTAACTAGGAACACTGAGTAAAAGCCAGTGAGCAACAACACCGGCCAAGAAACTGACTATGCACTCAAGGGCCTGGGGTCTGGCCCTTCTCTCTAATATTTCTGTTGCTTTCTTGACTTTCCTCATTTCAAGGGCATCTTTCCAAATCACCAGCTGCATCCATGCTCTCCCCAGTGAGGGCAGCGGGATGATGAACACTCACCGAGTAAGGCTAAGGAAGTAGCCTAGAATAAAGGAAGTAACTACTCCATTTATAAAAGAAATGTGACTAGCGGGCCAATGGGACTAGTCATGTCACTTGGCCCATGCATTCTATTTCACTAGAAAAAAAAATATCCTTGGGAAAGCAGGGTGAGAAAGCTTCTTGGTAGATAGAGTGTGAGACGAAGCAACTGGAGGTCTACGGCCTTGATGTACCTTTGTGCTGTGGGAATATGCTGCCATGGTGGAGGGGATACTCCCTTGACACAGAAAGCATTCATTCAACCCAAACCTCTATTACCAGGACGCTGCTCTGATGCTATAGCACGGTTACAGGCAGCGTGGGCGTCCTCACTTCAGCAACTTCCAGCTACATGCCCTGGGAAAGGTACCCAACCTTGTGATCCTCAGTTCCCCTAACTGTAAAATGACAGTAATAACAGGAACTTTACGGGACTGTTCTTACAACTAGTTAGGATGCAGTGTGAAAGCCACACCTCTTCTTCGCCGTAAGCACCAGATGCTCAGCACCAGCCACAAAAGAAACATGTGTGCCCTGCTTCATACACGGCAAGCACCACACTGAGTCAAGCACCACGCTGAGTACACTAACTCACTTAATTCTTAGTCCACAGCTGTGTGATGGCTATTCTTGGCATCCCCTTGACTACATCTGGAATTAGCTACATGCCCAGTCAGCCTGGCACACCTGTGAGGGGTTTTCAGTTAACTGTATCATGTCTGGATCCCTTTCAATCAGAAGACCTGTCTCCTGGGAGCAGCCTATAGAAAGGCTATGACGGGAAGGAGAAAGACAGTTTTGTATTTTGTCCACCTGCCCTCATTCTCACTGGCCAGTTTGTCTCCCCTGCTGCTTAAGCATCTCTTCACATGGATCAGTGCCTCCTTCTCGGGGAGTCTGATGTATATTGAAGACCAGTGAGACACCCAACCTCATGAACTGAACAGCTAACAAACACCAGATCTCCCATATGTACAAATGACTTCTATAAAACCCTCTCCTGACAGCCTACATACACATACATACATACATGCATGCATGCATACATATGTACACACACATTCATATGTACATGTGCAGTCATGCATGCACAGACACAAACACACATACACACACACACACACACACACACACACACACACACACACACACACAGTTAATCTTTCAGTGTTAGACCGATGCCTTTCCTCCAAGTTCTTTTCCTATGGACCTATCATCTTGTTTCTCTTCTTTTACTTCTCAACAAGGACCAAAAACTTCAAGTGTGTTTTCCGTTCTGTTAACAGTATCTTCCAACACTGATGTCCATGTAGTTTCCCTTAGGTAGCAAGATTCTGCAGAGCTGTGGGGGCCTGAATCATTGAGTCTAAGTAAGGGAATCTGCCTGAGCTAGGAACCAAGTGCCCAAAGCAAAGAAACAAGAAACATCAGCTCCTACTCTTCCCACGGAAAATGAAATTGTTGTTAAGACAGCGACAAAACTAGAAATTTAGGAAGAAAGATGAGTCACAGCTACTTAGTAGAAACCTGTAAAATAGGCCCATTTTATGGTGCACATCGACATGCATTAAAATATAAGATGGAAATCTATTCAAGGGAAAATAAATACATAAAGGAGACCCCATCAACAAAGCCATAATTTGGTTTGTTTTTTATTTCCTATCTGTTATTCACCTAGAAGTCAGTGAAATTTATGACTAGGAAGGCAGCACTTTCTAGTCCTTTCTCTCTTGATCTCGAGGGATCACTTATGTCATTGATTTTCTTTTATGATAAAAATGTTTGTCTTAACTTTAGACAGCTTTACTTTATCCATCCCTGCCTGCTAAAATTTCATACATTTTTTAAAATGAAGAGATAATAAAATTAGTTCCTTAAAATACCAATCAGGCCAATGACAACAATAGCAAGATGGATGCTGGGAAAGCTCGCCCTGATTCCTGGGAAAGTCTCTGATTTAGTGTTGTAGGCACGACAAGAGTTTAAAGAAGCCATGTTCACATTTCAAGTCAAATCACTGTGGATGGAGTCCAAGACTTTAAGCCAATTCTACCTCACAGCGAATTAGTCTTATTAGTGATAAGAACATTCATGAGTGACATTCTTCCAAAATTCTAAGCAGTATGTTGGCTCTGAAAGTAAGAACGTGCTTTGCTTTCGGAGACCTTAGCGAACAGCAAGAAGCCCCCGCTGTGATAGTTTTCTCCTCCACTAACAGCTAGGTGTTGTGGCTAGAACGCTTGCCTCGCCTCTGAGACTGGTGTGGACAACAATATGAACACGCAGGGCTCCGGTGCTTATTAGTTCATAAGAACTTCGCTCCCACGAACAGGAGCAGTGCCCTGTAAAGGGTTTGAGGGAGAAACTATAACTTTGTGTTCTTCCTTCCTGCCAGCCATTGCCAGAGATCACAATAGCCATATACCATCTTGCAATCAAATATGGGGCCCTCACCAGGTCCCAAACCTGACAGTGCCACAATCTTAGGCTACATGGCCTCCAGAAATATAAAAAAATAAATTAATTAACATTTATAAATTACCCAGTCTCAGGTGTTTTACTACAACAGTACAAACTAAGACGCAAAGCTTGTTTCTGAAGGACACCACAGAGAAGCGACAGATGGAAGAGACTGTTAACTTATGAAGAAAATCCAGGACAGAATCCCTGTGACCCTCTGGCTGTCATGAAGATGACTCAGGGGTTGAAACATAAAACCCTCACCACTGTATCACTGCAATGAACACCTTGCTGTTTAAGGAAATAAGTGCTGTGGGCAGATAGTAGGAAAAAAGGGGGAAGTTGACTGTTTCTATTTGATATATTCATATTGTAAAAGAAGTATAGGGAAAGGATCAGGCAAGCCCCTCTTCTAGGTTCATGTTTGGTGTCAGAATATAAATATAAGAAACATGGGTATATAGGAATTTTTCAGGGTCATCTTGATGTAGGCTCCATGCTAGATTCTAAGGTATGGTCTCTGGGAAAATTTGGTCATTGTAATTGTAATCCATTTCAATCCATTCATTATATTGTAGAGCCTCTTTCTCTATCTGTCTGTCTGTCTGTCTGTCTCTCTCTCTCTCTCTCTCTCTCTTTCTCTCTCTCTCTCTCCCTCTCTCTCTCTCTCTGTGTGTGTGTGTGTGTGTGTATGTATGTGTGTGTGTGTATTTTTATTTAACTTCCTTATCATTTATTATTAAATTATCATATATTGAAATTCAGAAAACATAAAGAATTTATTTCTCAGTCTGGATCAAATTTCTCTAAAGCCAATGTCCACATCCACCACTGCACAGTAACAACCCACCATCACTGGGTACATTTATCATTTTCTCTTGTTTTACTCAGACTTGGCAATTATGCTGAAATTAAATGTCCTTAGAAACATGAGCCCACACATTTAATTGGCATTGATAAGTCCCCACTCTATTCCCCTAAATATTGGAGAGTATCTGACCCAAAGACATACAAGGGAGCTTTACAGTCCACACTGAGTTTTATAGGTTAGCCCTACACACCAGCAGCAATAAGTTCTATGATTGTATCTTGCCAAGATGATTTTTACTAACTTACCCAAGTTAATTGACTGAACTAAAGTTAAATATAAAACAATAATTTATTAAAACTTAAAGAATTGACATGAAGATGGAGGAGGCATCATCAGCTAGGTTGCCTGGATGTGACAAAGTTTATAGGGAAAACCATCTTCTCAGAGCAGAACCAATTGGGAAACAGCTATGGGGCCAGAACCCAGGTTTCTTTCTTTTACCCAGTAATTCAAATTCTAAAGACATGACTTTTCTAGCACCCAGATAAGGGCAGTGTGATTAATAATCCTGCTGAACGCAGTGGGAGAAATACTGAAGTATTCCCAATGGAATAATTGATGATTGGAAGACTCCACTACTGTTGCTTAGGATTCTGTGCTCAGGCTGCAGTGCCAGCAGCCAGTGCACAAGCTGCAATTACAGAAGATCAATTCTGCTTTAAAGATCTGTCATGGAGTGATTTATACAACATTTGCTCAGTCACATCTAGAAATCAGCTCCTGCCATTAAAGCAAACAAATGCACCACCAGCAAACCCTTAGAAAAACTAAGTTGCCTGATGTCAGAAGTTAGTAAGAAAACAAAAATAACAACGGAAACTCTGATTCTGTGAGGCGACGTCTCACCTGGGAAACTAGCGGTAACAGCAAAAGACGTGATAACATCTGGTCTTGTGCTCTGAGAGTCGGCTCTTTTGTATATTATCTCACAGGACCCCCCCCCCACGTCCTGAAATCATGGACATGTGTGGGTATCATTCCCATGTGCAGGAACACTGAAAGCCACCAGTGTCCAGCAGCCAGCACACATATGTGCTCATCCCTGCAGAAGGCTGCCTGGGAACATGGATGTAGCTTTATGGGAGGTAGTTCAGGCTAATAGTCAGGACTATGGATAACCAGTTTAAGATCTCAACTTTGCCACTATTAGCTATGTGACTCAACAATAAATATATGGCAGCCTCGGCCTCAGTTTCTTCAACTGCAAGATGTAGAACGTCTATCACGGTGACATGTGATGGTGCCAGTCTACACAGCTGGTAAGGAGCAATGGAGGAAATATATAAGTATGGTGTGTGTGTGTGTGTGTGTGTGTGTGTGTGTGTGTGTGTGTGTGTGTGACCTATCTGTGAGTGTTGGTCTCATATTAAGTTGAATCATTAAGTATGAATTATAACCATAAGTGGTTGTATGCCCACCTCCCCTTTACAGCCTAGCCCTGGCAGTGCAGGTGATAAAGTCTTGATTCTCAAATCTCTGAGCATCCCAGACAAATATCTGCTGTGCAGAAAGTGTTTACATTAAATTCAGGGTGTTGTGTTATGCCCTAGGGTTCAATTTGTTCAACTTAGGGTGGAAATGCTACGTAAGGCTACATGCTGGTATGTGGACATTGCAGCCCTAATGCACAACAACCAAGAATGAATCAAAAATCAGACACATAACAAACTGACGTTTCAGCACTTGGCTGTGTCGCCCACTTCGTGGCACCCCCAGTTCTGAACATGCAGCATGCATGCTTGCACCACGTGTGCTGTCACGTGAGCAAACACTGCCTGAAGACCTCAGCCTTTACTCGAAACTATTCAACATTATGTGTGGGTCTCACTCTATTTCCAAGATGTTCTGTCCTTATAGAAACAGGACAGTGCGAGCACCAGGAACAAAGACTGGATGTTTCTACTGCCTTTCTTCAGCATGCAAATGGCAAATTAGCACACACATGGATTGTTTTGTTTTAGAATTACTGATTTTTTTTAAACTGTTTGAATTGGTAGCTTGGGTTCATAAAACAATCATTACATGAACTATAGTTTGGGATTAGAAGCAGGTTTTCCACGGTTTCCGAAATGGCCCTAAACACGCCTCTGCCTTTTTGTACTAACAAAAGTGTCAGTCTTAGCATTGATGATGGCAAAGTCAAAACATCAGAAACTCTAAGATGGTCTATAACCTGCAGTGTCAAATCCTCAGCCAGGACTTAATTGCTGTATATAAAGACAAATAACTACACCAGTCTCATCTGTGGGAAATGTTGGTTTTCTCTTTAATAAATTGTACAATTATATGTTTTATAATTGTTTAAAAATGAATGTCTTCATGGTGATCATCAGCAAATTTTCTATATGCCTATTTCATATATGTTTATACCTGGCATTGCAGGGAAGCCAGGCATGGTGGCACATGCCTGTAATCCCTGCACTTGGGGAGGCAGAGACAGGCAGATTTCTGTGAGCTGAGGCCAGCCAGGTCTATAAAGTGAGTCCAGGATAGCCAGAGCTACCCAGAGAGACCGTATCTCAAAAAACAAACTAAAAAATGTTTATGCTAGAGTTCTAGTGTTTTCTTTTCTAATGCTTCACCAGAGCCCACCCCTCGAGTCATGGTACCCATCCCCACCACAGCCTCAGCCTGCTCCCTTACTCAGGCCAAGGTCAGTAAATCCTGTATTATCTGTGTTCTGCCAATGCCCACCACGGATCTCACACAGTAGGAGCTAATAAATACAAACAGATTGAATTTTTAAGAGACCCGTGGAATGTGTCTTACAGCTCACTTCACACACACACAGTTCTGTCAGACAGGTTAAACACAGGGCCCTGGGTTCAAACCTCAGCTGTGCCATTGACTAGCTGAGGGCCCTTTGGTAATATATAGATCCCAATGTCTCTATATCCTTGCCGGTAAAATGATAGTGATAGTGACAGGGAATGTACTAAATTATTATTCCATATAACTGCCATTAAATAGCACTGGACAGGATAGGCACTCTCTACATAGTAGCAATTATTATTTTTGGGGTTTTTTCCCCCAACACAATGTCTAGAGTAAGTTTTTGCTAGCAATTTAAGTTGTTTCTCTTTTCATGTCAGAAAACATAAAACATGGCATCCTTACTTCAAACTGCAAAATAAATTTGTAGCAGAAATCAAATTACTATTTCAAAAAACTGACTTCTAAAACATTTTTAAAATAAATGTATTTATAGTGAATATTCTTAAAATAAAAATCCTAAGTGTCCCCAGATATTCTGTATTTACAAGACTGTTCCAAATCTTTTATGTTGGAACCCTCCCAGCAGCATTTGGCATGGCTTTACACAAATGAGAAAGCCATATTGACTTGCAGAAGTGTTCCCATAAACACACACACACACACACACACACACACACACACACACACACATACACACACACACACACACACACACACACATCTCACTCATGTGCATCCCTTAGCCTCTTTCATGAACCTTGTTGCTCTATTAAGAAAAACAAACAAACCAACTTCTGCCCAGGCTTTGTTTCCCATCACTTAGAGTGAAACCTGGTGATCAGACTCCTTGTGGCTTAAACATAAAATCACCATATTTGGTCCATGATGCTTCTCTTTACCTTATAGAGAAAAGGAGGAACACAGCAGCAAGAAGGGCAGAGAGGGAACTCACGTACCTTCAATACGGTAATGTTCCAAGCAAAGCTCTCAATTGCCTTGTTGAGTTTTCTTCCTTTTAGGCCTTCCTTTGCCCCCAGACCATGAAGCTCTTCACGGAACTCCATCCCTTTGAAAAGAGCACATTATTTGTTAGAGCACATTTGAGAAAAAAATGAATTTTTACCACAAAAAAAAATGTTTTCGGGAAATAGAATTGCATATTCCTGAAAGCATTAAGTTGATATTTTTTGTTTGTTTTATACATCCCATGTTGAAGGCATCTAAGAGTAACCGGTACAGGCTAAACTGAGATTTTACGCAGCCTGAATGCACAAATAAACACAAGAGAAAATAAGATGCAAACCCTCCCAACGGGTGTTGCTGACCTTACTTGGCTTTTCCTTGATTTTTATGAGGAAGGCTATGGAGTGAGGGGGTAAACCGATGTGTGTGTGTGCGCATCTTTTGTTAGTGAACCAGCCCTGTGTCTTAAAAGCAGGCTGTGGAGCCTGTGCAGACAAAACAGCCATTAGCAGATTTGATCTCAAATAAAAAAGACTTTAAGAAACAACAATCTTAGGCATAGCCACATGTTTCATCTTTGGGGGTGGCCTTTCGTGTTCCACCATTCACTCAGGCTTGAGTGTCATAAAACAACACTGCCATCATCTGTTTCTGCAGCCTTTCCCTCAGAACCTCAGGGTGGGAATGACATTCTCTCATGGACAACTTGTTCCGTCTTTGGAGGGCTGGGCCTGACCCTGAGCCAAGATCTTCTTTAACAGAGATGCAGTCTCTCACCCACAGGCCAGACATTTATATGGATAAAGAAAGCTACTGGGTTAAATCTCTTTGGATCCTCACTGTTCTGTGGTGCCCATGCTAACGCGGTTCTGCTTACTGGTGACTCATCTGTGAGGATGGCATCCAGGCAGGGCCACCGCACTAGCTGGATTTGGGTCAGGTAGACAGTTGATTCTCGGAATGGACAGTGTCCTAACTGGGCTTGAAGCAGCTCGAGCTGGCTGGGAATTCGATAACATTCTCCTTGTGCTAGTCACCTGACTTTTATTGCGGTAGCCTAGAACCACATTGACGTTCCGCATGCCCGTTAAACAGACATAGCCCATCAGAGCCAACAGGGGCACACAACCCAGGCTTCCATGCTGGTTCACCCACTCACTACTTGAACTGCCCTTGAGATTCACTAGGCTCCAGTCCTCTCACTGGTAAAAGGGCGGGAGTCGGTGTCATTGAATAGAACTGTGGCGAAGATCAAATGGCTCAGTGCATATAAAGCTTGTAAAGCAATGCTGGGCTCCTGGATGAACTGGCTACTTTGGTGTGAGTGTGTGTGTGTGTGTGTGTGTGTGTGTGTGTGTGTGTCTTTTGTCAACTAAAACATCTAAAGTAATATTCTGGTAAGTATAGCAAGGAGCACCAATTTCCAAGCTAGTCTGTGTTAATAAGTTAACTCTATTGTGTGCTAATACAGACACTGGATCATTCAGCAGCCTCTTACATGTCCCAACTGTAAAAGGGAAATGAGGCATAGTTTTTTATGAGGACCAAGTAAGATAATGCATGTACGTCAAGCATCATAAGCACACTGGTAAAGCAAATGCCAGAACCATCCTGTCTCTCCTTCTCTTCTTCTTTCTCCTCCTCCACCTCCTCCTTATCATCCTCATCCTCATCCTCATCCTCATTATCTTCATCATCATCCTCATCATCACTGCACATGTGGACCGAGGAGCCCACGGATCCAAGAAACAAAAGTTCATCGATACAGATGAAAATGAGCATAAGCAAACATTAGGTGGATACCCACATTTATGTGACCCCTCTCCCATCCTTAAAGAAAGAAACATCTAGAATGAGAACCAGGAAAAGCAGTAACACAGAAATAAATAGGACTATGGTTCAAATCATAACTGTGAAGTGGCCTTTAAGGGGTCACCTAAAACCACCGCTTCCCCACTAGCAGAGAGACTCTGAGAGGCTCCCAACCACAAGGGTTTATTCATAAGCCCTCTCTTGACATCGTCCAACGCCACCCTCCTCTACACAAATATGACCTGCCACCACCTAAAGGTCTCCTTTACCAGACAAAGACAATGCGGCCTAAACTGTGAACACTGTCTGAAATGTATTACTTTTATGTGGAAAACCGGAAACTTTTTGAAGCTGCTATGACTTGTCTTTGTGGTTTCTAAACAAAGTAGAAAAAGTAGAAAGTACCTGCTTTCTGACACTGTACAATCTTTTCTTGGACTGTGTCAGCCGTTTCTATGAGGACCCGGCTCTCTTGAATCATCTGTCACAAAACATCAAAGAAAAGTTGTTAGGAACCCTTAAACTGGTTCACTGGGAAGACAACATATAGAAATGCTCTCAAACTACACCCAGGAATGAGGGACCATCAATGAGAGGTGGAGAGAGATGGGAAAATCTCTGTCCCAGCTCTCACCCAGACACTGGGATAAAAGCCACCTTTCTCACAATTGCCCCAGGTGTGTAACATAAGAGACATGGGTGCCAAGTAATAATTGTTGAATAAATGAATACAAATTATAAATTAGTAATCAACACCGTAAAACTTGTGAAGGTTTAGACTGAATAAAATTGTTGATTTACATTAACATCTTTAATTTCCAAGGAGTGATGCCCAGGGCATGCCTGCTACCATATGTGGGAGACAGGGTCAAGAAAGTGACTACAAGTTCAAAGCCAGCCTGTTTACCTAGCAAAAGTCAATCGGAACTACACAGTGGGATTTGGCCCAGCCAGGGGTAAATATCAATAAAGGAGAAAGAGCAAGGGATGAAAAAGAAGAAAAAGGAGGAAGGGGAAAGAGACAGGAGAAGGAGTTGTAGGCTTGGAACAATTTATCAGTGGACAATGATAGCCTGGGACAGTGCAGCTTTCAAGTAAAAAAAATTAGCAGGGAAATTCTATATGGAGCCAACATAATTTAGTCTTTTTCAGCATTTACAAATGCATCATCAGTTGACTTTTTATTTTCAAAACTTATCATATGTTCCAATGAGTCAAATCATAGGCAGAATGTTTTCCTGACATTCAGGCAAAAGAAACATTCTCAAAGGTTGGAAAAAAACCCACATTTTCCATAATCAAAGTATGCTACTGCTACAGTCTGGATCTTAAGTGTCCCCAGAGTCACATTATTAAAGGCTGGATCCCCAGGAGGGCGCTCATAGCAGGTGGGGGAAGGCACTGGGAGGTCTTCCTGTCACTGGCGTGTGACCTTCAGTGGGACCGTGGGATGGAATCCTTCCTCTTCCTCCCTCTCACTTCCAGTCATGAGGTAAATGGTTGACTCTGCCATGTGTTCCGACTACCACCACGCAGCACGCCACTAGACAGCAGTGATCAGTGGCAGCTTCGTATGCTCCGGGGCCTCTAAACTTGTGAACCCAAACAGACCATCCCTCTTTCTAAATTAACTCAAGTGTTTGTTATAGTAATGGAGATACAACCAATCCAGCTACATGCTTTTCAAATATGGATTTTAAGGCTTAAGGAATCCTAGATATCATAACCAACCCCTGACTTTTGTAGATACAGAAACCATAATGTTAAAACTCCTGACCAGCGAAATGCAATTAATTAATGATGGAGCTGAGCTAAGAATCTCTGTTCCTGGCATGCAATCTGTTTTCATTTTTGACGGTCATCTTTCTGATTTTGCTGGCCCTCCTCATTCCCACATGAGAACACATGGGCTCACACACAGAACATCCCTGCTCCAGCCCACAGGCACAAACAAAGCCTTACACATGATTCTAATCTGTTCTTTGGAAGATAATCTTTTTAAAAGATGACTGAGCTGGGTATGGTGGTGCATGCTTGGAATCCCAGCACTTGGGAGGCAGAGGCAGGCGGATCTCTGTGAGTTTAAGGCCAGCTTGGTCTACAAAAAGAGTTCCAGTACAGCCAGGGCTGCAGAGAAACCCTGTCTTGAAAGAAAGAAAGAAAGAAAGAAAGAAAGAGAGAGAGAGAGAGAGAGAGAGAGAGAGAGAGAGAGAGAAAAGAAAGAAAGATGACTGATAAGTTACTTGGATAGTATCTTAACTTAGATCACTCCCATTTATGTTGGTTTTACACTCAAACAAGAAAACAGGACACCATTCTTTCTATGGACTTGTGGCTGGTTTTCTTTGTATCGTTTTGTTAAAGATCCCCTTTGTGTTAAGACAAGTGGACTACAATTCCTGCGGCATCCCATAATGCCACTGCCTCTATGTCAAGCTGAGATGGAAGAGTCCACTTTGCCAACTCTGGTTCTTTTGTCTAGACTGTCAATGCCATTTCTTCCTACAACTCACAGAAACCCTTTTGAAATGATTCCCTTATCTTTCACTTATCATTTCTACCTCTCTAGTCTCATCTCTTAACTTAAAATGAGCTAACAAAACCACTAATGAAATGTTGCAGTGGCTTTTGGGTAATTGCCCCCATCTCCCCTTCCTAACAAAGCCATCTGACCTCCATTGCTTCGGCTCTGTGCAGTACTCGCTGTGACTGCCAAAGCCCGTTTGGCCATCACCCGTTTCCCCCTGGCCAATTCTCTGCTTGGATTCTCTTCAGCTCAGCAATTAACACACCCCAGTGTCCTCCTTCTTGAGTTCTCTGCCTCTGTTTCTTACTTCCTTTTCCATTTCTTCATATGTAGGAAATGACCTGGCCTTGGTTCTCTTTCTGTTCTCTGTTAATCTTTCCTCTTGGTATTCCCATCCCTTCTTGGAGTCATCAAACAATCTGTACCCACTGCTGTCATTTTATAACTAACCTCGCCTCTCTCTTCAATTCCAGTGGTTCACAACTGTGGTTTTCAAAGTAGGAGGTTCACGTTCCCTGTGGCATGAAGTGGGGATGCGTGACATAGGTATTTGATGAAACAAGATTCTCTTTACATTTATTTTATCTCTAAAAATGAAAAGGGTGGCTTGTGATGGCTTGCTAAGTCAAAGCCATGTGTTCCCAATATGGAAATCGGGGGATCGTGGGGAAAGAAATGACTTTCATGTCAGAAAGATGCTGAAGGGCAGTTGCCCCTCCAGTATTTCCTCCAGAGTGTCTCAACTTGCAAATGGCTGTAGAGCAGACAAGTGGTCTTGTTTGCATTGTACCATTTTAAACTGCAGGGACTCCCACAGGGAAAATGAAAACATCCCCACGACTGACTCTCCATGCTTACATCCCCAGTCACAATGTGAACTGAAAAACAACAGTTTGATCCAATCTTCCAGGCAAACTCAGAGAACATAGGGAAACTCTAGACTAGTTCCTACTTTTGATATTTTGTTATGCAGACCCTGGTTTTGCAGTGTGCATTTATAGCTTATGATGAGACTATCTCGCAGTATTTACAATGGATGCTAAGTGCCATTTGGGCTGATCCCCTGCTTGTTCTTCCCTCAGGCCCAGGCTCGGGTTAGGGAGGTTACTCTTCTGAGCAGCACCACGCCTGCTCTCCCACCTTCTGACTTTTCTTAACATCAGCCAAGGGAACCACCACCAAGGATCAAGAGGAGACGGCAGTAGAGCCGAGGGTTTAAATAGCTACATGGTTCCTTCCCTACTGGCTTAGAGTTTTAGGACTTCCTCTCTGCAGGCAACAGCTCCAGACAGGGGCAGATGCAGAAAAGGATCAAGTACCAGAAATAGCTGCCCCTCACTTCCTTAGCCCCGGATGTCAGCACAGCTTTCCACTGTCGCTAACAGCTGGATGCTCATCACCCACTGTAACCAGCTCCCTTTTGTCCGCTGACCTTACCCATTTGCTGTGTGTACAACCTCCTTGCCCAGCCCAGCCTGAGAAGCATAGAAGTCACTACTCACTAAAGAAGCTTCTTTTTGTAGGGGAAGACCATTACAGGAAGCAACCGCTGGTCAAACTACAGAGAAAAACTGACCATGGCTTGGCCAGCCCCAATTGACATATCTACAGCACAACTTTTGTACTTAACGCTCAGGAAATAACACAGATGAGGGGGCAGTGCCAGAGGACCAGGAAGCCTGCTGTGAGAATACATCTTCTAGACGCGACGGGCGGGAAGCTGGACTGATGAATTTGCATCCTGTCACGACTCAAAAACTCTCCATAGACACCACTTTTCTGAGGAATTCCATTTAAATTCATATTCACACACAACTTCCTAGTTAGAGTCACTTTAAGGATAGTTTATCATGAACAATACGATTTTGTAAGGGAAAAAAACTGAGCTGAAAGATGACTTGCCTGAAGGCAGGGGGTTAGAGAAATAACTGAGAGGGGAACACAGGCGTTGTAAGCACTAGACCTAAGCATATGAGTTACTCCGAGGTCGGTGTTACTGCCTTCCTTCCAGGAAATACCAGGTCGTGGCTCTATAGTAGTATGGTGGATTATCTGCTCAATTTGTTGAAAGTCATCAGACTTGAATTCTATTAAACTCAGCACATTCGTAACCGGGCCTGCCTGCCTATGTGCTTGCTGACTAGATGAAGACAGTCCTCTTTAGCTTTGAATGCTTTGTGTTAAGTGGAATGAGTACAAGCATCATTTGTAGGCTGGCATCTTTTTAATTTTGAGCATTCAACCCCGTGAAGACGGCCAACACTCTAGGAAACAAGTATAAAACTCAGAATGCCTGCCAGCTGCCCGAAGCCTGTGCCGCCTCCCGTGTTGGCAGTGATGTGCTCCCTGGGCCAGCCTCAGCCTCAAGTCCCATCCCCCAGTGACTCATGGTGGAGCCAGGCCATAGAACCTGTGCAGGGCAGACCAAAGGCCTCTGTCACCACATCTGTGGCGGTGACAATTCTACTGCCATTACTGCTTTCTTCATAAAGGGGCATTTTTATCTTCCCGGTTGTTCTATTTCCAAAGCAGCTGTCAACTAATCTTGAGAAACTGCTTGAAATGCCGGTTTTTACCCGGCTCCTAGCACAATTTATCTCATTCATAAAAACTGTCAGGTGAACGGATTGTATGTGCTTCCCTGGTTGGTGTGAGTTAATAGTACCTGGCAAAAAGCAATGTAAAGAAAGAAGGTTTCTTTTGGCTCATTCTGAGGAGGACAGTCTGGCATGGAGCACAAGGCATAGTGGCAGGACCATGAGGATGCTTCCTAACCTCCAGGAGGACCAGAAGGCCAAAGGAGGGAGAGGTTGGCATGGGCCAGCATTTCTCTTCTTCCTTTTTTATTCAGCTTGGGACCACGACCTATGCAATAGTGTCACCCACACTCAGAGTGGATCTTCACTTCCACTGTATCCTCTTCAAAAAGAATCCTTACAGATGTATCCAGAGTGGTACCTCATTCCTGCCCTGGATGTCCCTTGCTCCAATCAGATTGACAATCAAAATTAATCATCACACAAAACTGCTCTATAATTTTCAGGCCAATTTCACTAGCTTACTGCCTAAACTGAATTGTAACAAAAATTCAAGAAGTGAGGAACAGAAGGTCAAATGAGGGCACCTATGCTACATCAAAGAAATATCTTGAAATAGTTGCTTCTTGATGCATCCTTGATATCTAGTGCTGTTAAGAATCTGGTACCAAGTAGAAATCATCACCCCTCCCCAGTTATCCTATTAGTCAACAACTCCCAAAATGTGTTTCAGAAGACATTGCTGTACCTAAGAGTGAGGAGGTTTCCATGCACCAAGTTTCCTGTTTTGCAATAGAAGGCTCTAGTTAAGCCCGTACAACATACATAGCTTTTTTTCCTAAGTTCTATTGCTGTGTAAGCTAATGTACATTTTGAATTTCAGACGAATAGAATGCTTTACACAAACTTTACACTAGACTGTGATGGGAGAAAAAATAGCTTTGATTTATTTACTTATTTCAACTGTAATTGCTTTCGATAAACAAAACTATATTGTGGGGGTCAGGGAGGAGCCTAGAGGTACGGCTCAGCAGTTAAGAGTACATGCTGTTCCTTCAAAGGTAAATTCCAGCACCCAAGTTGGAGTTCAAGTCACAGCCTCCTGTAACTCCAGCAGACACAAGAGCCTCTTCTGGCCTCCATGGGCACATACACAGTCTCACACACACACACACACACACACACACTCACACACACACACACCACATACACTCACACACACACACTCACACACACACCACATACACACACACACACACACACACACACACAGACTGAGACTACTTTAGGAAACTATAAGCGACTTTTTCCATCCACAGGCTATCTTTTGGCAATAACACGTAAGAGAGTATAGTTAATCCAATAATTATTCAGCTTAATTGTGATACTCCCCACTTGTTCAGTTGCCAAATATGCTTAGATGACAGTTAGTTGGTTTGGTTTTGGGTTTGGTTTTTGGTGTTTGTTTTTTTTGCTACATTTCTTCTTGTGCCAGCACAACCAGCTGCTTTCCAAGTCACAACCCAATAAACTTAGTAAACGATTAATCCTCGATTCACGCTCTCTAGACAGCCTGACTTCCTTATCACCAGAAAATCTGTTTCTCTTACCATAGTAAAGTTTTAACTTTTATGCTAATGTTAAATAATTCAGTCCAGAAGTCACCTTTGAAGAAAGCCCTGGTTTGCATGGTATAGTTGCAGCCTTCTTAAAACTAGTCTACCTCTGAATGGTGCATTCAGAGCACAAGCCACCCCGAGGTTCCCACATTAATCAAAAACACATAAAAGGTTAGGACATATTGAACAAACACTTCTTGACTATGAGTGAAAAATTAGGCTGGTGAAACATTAGAAAAGTGAAAACTCAGCCATCCAAAGGAAAAGGCACATAAAGGTCAGATGGCATTTTCCTTTCCAAATCGTTTGCCAATGCAGTTCCGCCGAGGGCCAGGTGAGCCAGGGCAGAGTGGAGAAGGTGCGCTGTGGTCCCCGTGAAGTCTCACAGGGCTCGAGGTCAGTGGTTTACCACCCGTGGGTCACGACCTCTTGGGGGTCAGATGATCCTGTCACAGGGACCACATATCAGATGGGTACCTTGTAGTTCATAACAGAAGCAAAATCACAGTCCTGAAGCAGCCGCAGAATAATTTTATGGTTGGGGGTCACCACAACATGAGGAACTGGATAAACAGTCGTAGCACTAGGAAGGTTTAGGTCTTTAGACTCTGTCTGAGGACATAACATCTCATCACTCTCGGCAAGCTGAGTGTCACTGTTCCTTCCCTTTTTAATTGCAAGCTTTACCCTCCCATTAGGACCACCCACCATGTACGGTATTGGGTAGAAATCAGAGGAAGGAGACTGAAATTGGAAGTAAATCAGGGTGGCTGAAGGAGGTGCCGGGAAGAGCAAACAAGGCTGCCAAAACGGTCCTTCTGACTGAGTCTGTAGCACAGAGAGCAAATGACCATGGCTGGCACCAGGGGGCCACCCATCACAGGCTAAAACTAGGTTATTTGCAGTAGCAATGGATGCTTGCGGCTCTGCTTGATCAACTCAAATCAACTGAAACATATTGAGGGCTAACCCTGGCTAGTGTGGTGGGGAAACGCCTCCGAGACAGAGCGGCAGTCAGGTGAGCAGTTGGGAAAGAGTCTTTCAGGAAATGACTGGCTAAGAATTAAGAGGTAACAAGCAACTTTCCAGGTGAGGGTAGGACAGTCCAGAGACAGAGGAAGGGTGATTCATGATGGCCTGAGAACCAGAGCGACTGTGGTCTGGCTGAAGAAAGTCAGCGTGGCTGGAGCAGAAAGAGGAGGATGGTAAGGCTGCAGAGGTAGCAGATCACAGAGCACCCTAACTCTGAAGCCACCATAGAGCCTGGGGAAGGATGGGGGCATGATCTAGGGCACGTTTTTGCACGATTACTCTGGGCCTGCGGATTATCTCGGGAAACTTCTTAAAAGCAAACACAAATACATCAAGCAGAAATGATGCTCACCACAGTCCTACAAAGGGAAAATGGTGCTTCTCCCCTCTGCACCCTCTGCACCATTTAAAAAAAAAAAACCAATAGTGACGTTATAGTGTTCTCGGTCACTTCTATAGAGTACAGGCTGCACAATTTGGAGCCCAGTTTTCTACAAAAAAATGACAAGTCATTTTCATGGAGAATTATACATGGACTCCATTGAACTATTTCTGCTTTTTCATAGTAAACTCTTTCAGATTTTATTAAAAGCTAGCTCTGCCTACAATTCTATGCTGTGTTTTAAAAACAAGAACAAAAGAAAGGATAATATTAAGATTTAGACTTCGCAGGTAAAACAGAAAGAACCAAAACGCCATCCGACAGTTGCCATGTGAAGCAGAAACTGTCCAACAACAGCTCAGGAGCCATTCTGCTTAATACAGACGCAGCTCTGGCTGCGGGCTGCCCTCGCAATAGATTATTTTCCTTTCTTGGCTTACAAGGGAATAAGTGATGTCTACTGTCTGTCTCTATGGCAACTAGTACCCTAATTTCACCTCTTAGATGGCAATTATACCTATTCACTGAACAGCTTTCAATCCCCACTTTTATGATGAAAAATTGATTTCACAAAAAATGTGACACAGGCAAAAGGTGAGCCCCACCCCATGCTGCAAAAGCAGGCTCCACATTAGCACTTGTGTGCAGAGTGCATTCAGTGGAGGTTTTTCCATTTCACTTAGAAAATGTTTATACCAGATACATTTCTCCTAGTTATTTTTAATGGTAAAATATTAGTATTTTCTTCACTGACAGTTACTCTACCATAAAATATATCATACTTGTTAGAAAAAAATCAGTGAATACAGGAAACTTATGGAAAAGAAGAAATAAGAAAATAAATTTCACTCATGACAAACAAAAGTAATCACTGTTAATGTCTTCCTAGTATTGCATGTGCATATACATACAAATGCAATTTAAATCTCACTGCACATACATTATTACAACCAGACTGCTTCACAAAGCATTGAATTGTCCTCCGTGCCATTACCGTCCCTCCAAACAACTGATGGTGACAGCTTCGAAGGAGTTCCTTTGATGGATCTTTTCAAAACATATTTCATTTTAATATATGTGTTTGTAGAAATTATGCCACACGTGTGTGGTTGCCTGTGGAGGCTGAAAGAGGAACCGGGATCCCCTGAGCTGGAGTTACCGACAGATGTGAGCTGCCATGGAGGGGTTGGGAGTGGAACCTGGGTCCTTTGCAAAAGTAGCAAGAGCGCTGAACTGCTGCGCCGCCTCTCCAGTTTCTCTCGGTTCCTATCTGTAATTTGGCTAATCCCTCCATGTCAATGCTATGGAAATCCAATATTTTTGCATCTATAAGCCCTAATGATAAATCTAAAGAAGAACATAGCTCAGACGAACACAAGAATTTTAAGTAGTTTCAACCAACTTTTCTCCAATAATGTATATAGCAATTTATTTTGGCACTACAGACAGAGAAAGAAAAGTATCTAGCTTCTTAAATTTCCCTTCGTGTGTGTATGTGTGAGTGTGTGTGTGTGTGTGCATGTATGTATGTGTGTCTCTGTATGTGTGAGTGTATCTGTGTGTCTGTGTGTGTCTATGTGTGTGTGTCTGTGTATGTGTGTGTCTGTGTGTATGCCTGTGTGTGTGTCTGTGTCTAAGTATGTGTCTGTGTGTCTGTGTGTGTGTGTCTGTGTGTGTGTGGGTAAATGCATAGCAAGGACTACAGATGAACACTGCTCTGCCACATTTTGGACTGTGAGCATATCTTTTGTTGAGCCTGGAGCTCACTGTTTGGGCTAAAGTGCAGGTCAGAATGCTCCGGGGATCCACTTGTCCCCACTCCCCAGAACTGCAGTTACCAATGTGTGTGGCCACATGTGGCATTTTATGTGGGTACTGGGGATTCAAACTCAGGTCTTCATGCTTGCACAGTAAACACTTCACCCATGAAGCTATCTCCCCAGCCCCCTGTCTTCTTAAATTGTGAATAGAAGTGCTAGATTGGCCTTGGTCTTTTGGGCTCAAACAGCCATCTTACTGGAGCAGCTAAGGCTATAAGGGGATACCATAATGCTTTGTTTAATATGTTAACTTATCTCATTGGAAACTTATTTTAAAAGCAAATGTGTTGTGCATTTCATTGATGTGCTTTTAGGCAAAGGAGATTGCCTATCAACTTCTGCAGCAGGGTCTGCACTGACCCCGGTGTCCACCTCCTCCGTTACAGAAGAGGCAGCTGTAGCCACCTCAAAATGACATTTCACACTGCATTTTGTAATGCACTGTGGCTATGTATCAGGTCCAGGCTGATGACCAGGAAGGGAAGGTAATATTTTTCTTGTCTGTTGTTCCAGAAAATAATATACTAAAAGAAGAAAGATATATCCTCTCCATCATCTCTGATGGGTGGACTACAAGTGTTACAAACAGAGTGTAGGCAGCCATTTTGGACCTTGAAGATAAGGGCTAAATTCTGGGAATTAAAAAAAAAATAGACAATTAGAAGGAGCCTGGGTGCCTAAGAAGTTGGCAAAGGTATTTATTTCCTCAGATAATTGCTGTCTAAATTTCTGGATAAAAGTTTGCATTTTAAGCCATAATTGGGTTGTTTTTGAAAAGATAATTTTTAAAAATTTATTCTCTGAGCCAGGCATGGTGGCACACACCTTTAATCCCAGCACTTGGGAGATAGAGGTAGGCAGATCGCTGTGAGTTCCAGACCAGTCTGGTCTACAGAGTGAGTCCAGGACAGCCACCGGTCACACAGAGACACCCTGTCTCAAAAAAATAAATAAATAAACAAACAAATAAATAAAATTTATTCTCTGAATGTGGGAGAGCATAATCTTGACTGGTATAAGAAGTCTCTACATCTTTCTATTCTTACTTTTTTTGTAAGCGTTCTTCTAGTCGAATATATTTATTTATACTAATTGGGTATGTTATACATTTTGTCATTTGCTCTTTAATTTTGTTTATAGCATGAAACACAAAAATAAAGTTATCCCCAAATCTAATCACTACATAAATCCTATTACATAGTCAGAATAAAATCAGCTAGCATCATTAGCTTAGAGATGTTTACAGACAAGCTTTCTGTCTCAGCCATCCCTGAGCAGCACTGAGACCTGAATCTCTCTGAGACGGGCATCATTCAGAAGACAAGAAGGCACGCATGCTTCTGAGGACCAGAGAAACCGCTCGCTCTCTGTCAAGGGAGAGACTGTTCCATTTGCCGTGTCCTCAGAGGTCTCACTGGGGATGGGCACCAGATGGTAAGCTCTGGTTGCCACTTCCAGCCACACCGCACAGGCAGACGCTGTGTTCTCGGCCTTGGAAACCCACCGAGAACATCTGCTTTTAGAGAGTTCTATACATAGGGTTAAGAAACGGGAAGTTGCAACAGCCTACCAGGTCGTATGCAGCCAGCATCCTCTTTTGCACATCTGGAATGGTACCCAGAGGCTCCAGGTAGGGGAAGCTGTCCTTCATCACTAGAGACACGGAGGGAGCACTGTCGCTGGTGATGAGACGAGAGGACAGGGTTAACAGGCACTGTTTCAAACTGGCAATCGGCGGGAGTCCACACAGCTCCTTAACAGACACTATGGCGTTCTATGGGGAGAAAACATGGAGTCACATGTCTGACCACATGGAACTGCACCCCAGCTTACACCCAGTATAAACTCACCAAATTACACCCTCAGAGACATGTACAAGGCAGAGCCGCCTGGACTACAGTCAAGCCAATCTGCTGTGGTGTGCAGAGGTGACACGGAGAGATGGCTCATGGCCTGAGCCATTGCTTTCACTATTTACCAGTGACCACAGATACCCATTGGAAACAAAGCTGACTACGGCTCAAGGATGCCCAGTGCTTTTCAGCACAGCAACTGGAATCCCCACACACACTAGCAAAGCCTAGACACGAATACTTCATTTGAATTTTTATCACAGGAATCAGAAAAACCGCATGCCACTGTATAATATGCCTTATCCCTTAGCATCTCAAGACAGTGGACATCTTATTCATTGATGGTGCAATCTTTAACAAAATTGAGGCACTATAATACAATGAAAATGTCTCTTACATTCAAAGAGACTGGAACTTTTGCTGAGCTTCAGGGAGAGTTAGCAGTATACCTGGAGGCCGCATGTGACTGATATCTCCTGTGCACCCTCCTGTTAAGAGGGTAGTGTAGTGTGGTGGCCAATCTTACTTACTGTGGATTTCCCATATCATCACCTTTTACAACCTAAGGTAATTCATTGCTTAATAATCTAAAATTGTCTTTTTCTTCCATGCCTCTGACCCAAGAGTGGCACATGTGCCTACGTACTTTATGGTAATAAATGCAAGAAATAAGCAAATAAGTTTAAAACAATCTTATAAAATGATTATCTGCCATAAATGTTGAAGATAACCTATGGATAGTGCTTGATAGCCTTTGATGGCTTGCTTGCTCTCTGGGTCAGCTGGGGGAGATGGAGTCAGTGACTTAACCCCTTCCGAAAAATCTAAAGGTTTCTGTTAAACATCCCACCCTTACCCACGTGATGCTCCCTGTGGTGTCCAATTAACACACAGCAAATGATCTTCGTTGTGAACACACAGGGACAGACACACATGGGGAGGAAGAGAGTCACAAGACAGGCGAAGAGTGAGACTCACACAACAGAGAAATGGCAGAAAACAGGGAGAGAGGAGCAGGCAATTGAGCCTGGGCTCACTCTTGGTTAAATTACACCATGGGGTGTGCTTTCTAATTTCTTTTTCTTAATGAGACTGTGACACATTTTGGGTACTCTGGGGGCTATTATTAATGTGCTCAAACCACTGCTAAAGTAATAACTTGGAATAGAAATTATGTGTCTTACATTCATTAATAATGAGCAGCATCTAACCTACTGAATGTCTCATGAATTTATTAATTATCGTGGTATTTTTATTTTTTACAGACTACTCTCCAAATAATTCTTTATCCAAACTACTTTGTAAGGATGCCATTAATTATTAACACTGCCTTTAAACGCCTTATAAACAGCTGTTCTCTTTCATTATGTGTATGTGGTGTGCATACACGCATGTATGTGTGTTTGTTTGAGTGGCACACCTGTACGCACACGTGTGTGGCTTGCATGTGGAGACCTGGGTGTCTTCTTTCATGCACCTAGGAAGTACATCTCCCTGTCCTGCTCCAGTGGCCGCTGTCTTGGCCTCAAGCATGCTGGGATTACAGGAAGTTGCAACACATCCACCTTCTAAGTGGGTTCTGGGGTTCTAAACTCCAGGCCACGTGCTTTTCTGGCCAAACCCCAGTCAAATACTCTTCTCAAGATATATTCTTAAAAAAATATGAACTAAAGGTTGTATTTAAAGATTTACATAGAAATACATAGAGCCAAATTTGAATACAGTTAGGTATAAAAATTACAGGTAATCTAACCTAGGGCTTTACAATAAGGTCATATTTAATAAGGAATATTACATAGAAGATAAGAGCATATTCAGAGGCTATTTTTAACAAACTGGCTAAGCAACCTCCCTTGAATCAAATATACATAGTCTGACCATAGGTATTCATACGTGAGTTTTCATGTCATGCTATTTCCCACTATTCAGCTATCTTAAGAACTTCTCTGTGAGTTAATAACTTCACTACATCACGGCTTGGTGGTTCCACTTTACATAAATTATAATGGATTTTGGCATGAGGCACTCAGGGATTTAAAGTCTAACTTTAACATTTATTAGCTGCAAGATTCAAGAACTTATTTTTTTTTCTAATGCATCTGCTTGCTTGAGGGCAGACCTTCTGGGTGGATGAGTATTATAAAAACACTAGCCAGAGGAATAGAGTGACTGAATTATGTTCAGCTCGCCATACAAGACCTTAGCGAATGCTTGCTGTCTGTTCATGCCTCAAAAAATGCTGTTCTCACTGAACCAACTACATTATGTAGCGTGAAAAAGAAGTGTGAACCCACCTCTGATTGTGCATCCGTGTTAAAGCAGTTCCTGTGTATGCTCACCCAGGCTTCAACACAGACCTGCGCTATGAGTCTCACCTTCTTGCCTTATGCAGAGAAAATTGATGATCAGAGACCAGCGAACATCTGCTCAGGACCACACAGGGACAGGTGTCCACATCCTTCCAATTAAGCCACCTTTCTAATTTGAGTGTGAGTTGTATTTGTTTAGCCGTGTTTTCTCTTGTGGGTAATAATCTGTTAGTACACACTTAGTAACTAAAAGTACAATGGGCTTCATTTTTATAACATGCAACTTCAAATTCCTTTCTATGTTTGTATCTGCAAGTATTTTACATATATGCTTTCAAATCATGTGCATATGGATTGGTATGTATTTTATACACTACCCCCCCCCCGTGTGTGTGTGTGTGTGTGTGTGTGTGTGTGTGTGTGTGTGTGTCGGATACACAAAGGGACCAGAGGAGAATGTAGGGTACCCCATCCATCACTATGCATCTTATTTCTTTGAGACAGGGTTCCTCTGTCTGAACCTGGAGCTAGGCTGCTGGCCAACAAGCCCCAGAGGTCTCCCTGTCTCTACTCACCCGCAACAGGAGGTCACAGGCACATTTAGCCACACACAACTTTTTATAGGGATGCTCGGGGTTCGAACCTAGGTAGGTCCTCACGCTTGCATCCCACATGTTTGATATTTCGCCTTTCCCACATTGTTCATGTACACATTCCTGTTAATCAATTATTATATGTTATATGGAAAAGATACCCTGCATTTTGCTATACTGGTGCACCATTAGCTGGTACACTTGCATTCACAGCCAGAAGGCACCCGTTTTTTTCATAGGTGACAAGGAGCACCATTCAGTGGTGCACGGATCCGCACCGTGTCTCTGAACATTTGCAAACCAACTAGCAGCAAACCACAGCAGTCACCAGTTTAAATGAGTGTGGATAACAGAGGCAGCCGGGGGTACTGCTCAGCTGTTTTCCTACCTGCATGTTTTCTCTCATGTCTATGGCTTCTCGTAAGGGGTGAACTGCTATTTTGAAGATATCGTCAATGGTTTTAAGACCGATATTCCTGAGCATGGTGTACTCTCGAACTTTCTTCCCCATTCTCACAGAAAGGCTACGCTTCTGTGCTTTTCCTCCTCCGCTTCGATTGGTTATTGCTATGTGGACAAAAAGGGTCACGTGCTCCATGACGTCTCCGACAAAGGAGCGCAGGGGCACATGCCGGTACCCAGGCTGCAGGCATTCAAACGGGATCGTGTACTGCCCGATGAACTCGTCCCCGATGTAGTCATCGTCCAAAACCACAAACCGGACCATGGTCAGCTCAGGAAGGTTGACTTGAAACTCAAAAGTCTCGTCAAAGATGGGATTGTCACTGTTCTGCTGCACGGTTTTGGTTCTCTGCTCGGAGCAATCAGCTGGGATTCCGTGAATCTCCACGCAAACGTAAGGGTCTATGACATCCCCTTTGGCACAAGCTCCCTTGGGCTTCGGGAAGTTCTGACCGCTGATGATCTTAATGTGGAGCACCAGGGGGGACACTCCAGGCACAATGCCCTTTGTATTTGCGCTGAAGTACGAAACTTCATCTCGCATGACAGACGGCCTCAGGACATAGCCGCACCCTCCATTTTGAAGAAACCAGCCCGTGTGCAGGTCCATCATTGGGCCAGGGGTTTGAAAATTCATTGCCACGATCTGACAGCCGCAGTTCCAGAAGTCCTGTGGGTTCAAGTTACTGGAATCGATCCGCATGGCACTGGGGTAGATCCTCGATAAGAACTTCTTGTTGTAATTGACGAAATCCTCCGGGTACTCGTTGGCGATTCGGCTGGCCTCCGTTTCACTAAATGAACAAATTTCCCAGTAGTTTTGCGTCTTCATTGACAGTTCAAAATCCCTGGACTGCACAGACTTGCATATGGATACCAAATCAGAGAGCTCTCGGCAGAGCCAGATAAGTTTCTGCTCACCGTTGTAGTCCCCGGACATCCTCCGAGACATCTCGGCTTCTTCGTCCTCATCCGTCACTTCTCCCTCTAACAGATCCGACTCAGAAGGGAGCTTCTTTCCTTTCACAATGATCATGTTCTTCAGTTTTTCAGGAGATGGG
>NC_140486.1:82476099-82531099 GCF_964271855.1 Acomys minous | reverse complement strand
GATAGATACTTTCCTCTTCTTCCTCCTGTCTCCTCCTTCCTCCTCCCTCCTCCTTTTACTCCTCCTCTTCCTCCTCCTCCTCTTCCTCATGTTGCTATCTAGCCCAGGCTATTCTTGAACTCAAGATCCTCAGGCCTCAGCTTCCTGTGTGCTGGGATAATAAGATTACAGGCATGTGCTCTCAATCGACACTTAAAGATGCTTTAAAAAAAGAACCATTAATCACCAGCCAAGTGTGGCTAATGCCTGTAATCCCAGGTCTTGGGAGGAAGGTATATGGAGGGTGGGATAGAAGGATTTTGAGTTCAAGGTCAGCCTGGCCTAGTTGTAAGACCCTAACTCAGGCCAGGCATGGTGACACATGCCTTTAATTCCAGCACTTGGGAGGCAGAGGCAAGCAGATCTCTGTGAGTTCGAGGCTAGCCTGGTCTACAAAGTGAGTCCAGGACAGCTAAGGCTATACAGAGAAACCCTGTCTGGAAAAAAACCCAAACCAAAACAAAACAAAAAAGAAAACAAAAAAAGACCCTAACTCAAAGAAAGAAAAAGAAAGAACCCAAACCCCCAAATCCCAGCCCATTAGGTAATGGCTAGTTGAAGGGAAGCCTGTGAGATTAAGGAAGATCTCCTTGGTGGTCCTCTGATAGGGTTTAGTTAGTATGAGTGAGCTTGCTTTAAAGCATTGATAGATATATTTTATTCACTTTACATTATAAGCAATAATCATATTTTATTTCTCCAGAACTTTGACACTTTGATGATTTGAAAGGTATTAAGAGTGTTTCTGGACCGGGCAGTGGTGGTGCAGGTCTTTAATACCAGCACTTGGAGGCGGAGGCGGAGGCAGGCGGATCTCTAGGAGTTCCAGGCCAGCCTGCTCTACAAAGAGAGTTCCAGGACAGTGAGGGCTGCACCGGCACCGAGAAACTCTGTCTCAAAAAAACAAAAAACAAACAAACAAAAAGAGTGTTTCGGTCAGTTGTGGTGATGTAGGCTGTAATCACAACATTTGGGAAGCGGAGGTCGAAGGACCGTCATGAGTTTGAGGCCAGCAAGATCCTGTCTTGTATTTTACGATGTGTTTTATCTAATGTGTATGGGTGTTTTGCCCATGTGTATGCCTCTGCACCACACGCATGCCTTGGGACTGAGTCACAGATGGTAGTGAGCTGCCATGTAGGTGTTGGGAATTGCATCTGGGTCCTCTGGAAGAGCTGCCAGTGCTCTCAGCTGCGGGCCCGGCCCACTAGCCCCTGTCTTAATAAAAGAAAATGAAGCTGGGCGTGGTGGTCTAGGCCTTTAATTCTAGCACTGGGGAGATAAAGCCAGGTGGATCTCTGAGGCTATCTTGTTCTCTATGGTAAATTCCAGACTAGCCAGGGATCTATGTAGGAAAACCTTGTCTCAAAATTTGCCCCCAGCAACAGAAAATCAAATCCACAAAGTCTTAAGCTCATACATATTTCTATTTCTTCTTCTTCTTCTTTTGTTTTAAGTTGGGAAGCAGGCATGTATAGTTGCTGGTTTGGGTGGCTGAGGATGACAGGGAGCCTGGTGAATCTCCTGGCCTTTTCTTAATGGTTGCAGCATGTCTGGAGAGCAGCGAGTGTGTTTAAATATAAGTCCGGAAGAAAGGGAAAAGAGGAGAGAGACTCAGCTTTGTTCACAGTTCTTTAGAGTGAAAGCCACTCTTTCAGACCACGACCCTGAGTGGCTTGTTGCTTACATCTCACTGGTGGGAACTGAGTTTTATGACCAGGAAGGAAGGGCTAAGTTCAGACACAGTCGCCCACCCGCAGCCTGGCCTCAAACTCATTATGCAGCTGGAGATAACCTTGAAGTTTTGACATCCCAGCCTCTACTTCCGGAGTTTCCCCCAAAACACTACCATTCCTGGTTTTACATGGTGCTGATACTCGAACCCAGGGCTCAGTACATGCTAGGCAAACAGTCTCCCGACTGAGCTCTCCTCCCAGCAGTTTAGATCAGTTTTGAACCAGCTGTTCTAAGGCGGCGGACGGCGATAGATCTTGAGTCGCGGGCAGTGTGTACTCTCCACTGGAATCCACATAGAAGATCCTCCCTCTGTCCTGTGTACTGCTGACGGCGCACAGATCGCATGTAAAGCACGGAGCATGCGCTATCCATGGCTCATTTCCTTACCTCTGTCCTCCCGCCTTGTAGTATCCACCCGGTCTTCTTTGAGACAGCGTCAGCCTTCTACTTTCCTAAAAGAGGCATTGTTAAGACTTCCGCAGCTGTTTGCCTCGAGGGTTCGGAGATGCACGAGCCCCCACGACTTCCCCATTCGCACAGCTTCACCAACAGCTGGAAGTGATTTTTGACCTAAGGATTTCACATTTCACGGACGGGTGAACTTTACGATAACTTCTGAAGCAACGATTCGAAAGCGCATGCCTCTTTGACTGGACACTTGACTAAGCTCATCCATCCCGTTGGTGCTAAGATATTAAAGAAAAAAAAAAAACAAAACTCCAAGAAGGCCCTTAGTCAGGGTTGTAAACGAGATGCCAGACCGGCACAGAGAAATTAAACCGAGTCAGTATGCTGACTCCGTCCTACATGCCAGCTGATGTGATCCCCCCAAATGAGAAGCAGGCCCCCTCATGTTCTTCCCTGTCCTCAGTCCATTCATTCTGGACAAAATCTAAGGTTCTAAATACAGCTTCCCAGGCCCCTGGGGACCGCATGGATTATTCTTCCTCCTCCTTCCTTCCCCCCTCCTCCTCCTCGCTCTGACGTGGTCCCCTTTATTTCCAAGCCACCCATGGTTGGCTCGCTCTCAGGCCTTTGCTCTTGGTGTCCCCCCCCCACCCCCCCTGCTGGTGGTATTGTATTCCCAGGTGTCTGTGTGGATCGCTTTTACCCGCATTCACATTTCCGCTCAAACGCCACCTTCTGAAGCAGTTTTCCTGTCTACCATGTCCCAAGCACTGCCCTGCCTCTACCACTCTCTATCCCCAACCTGCTCTGTTTTTCTACCAGGCCTTTATTGTGAACTAACACCATATGGTGCTTAGTATGCGTTCTCTCCTAGGATGCTAGCTCTATAGCGTGGGAACCTGCTGTTTGCATCTGTGTCTTTAGTGACCAAAGAGTGTGTATCTGGCCAATATTAAACATGACAGTTGGATGAGAGCATAAGAGGTTGTATTGTTTGGGAAAGAGCTTTACCTTGTAGCCCAGGTTAGTTATGTGCACCCTCAGCTTGTGTGTAGCCCAGGCTAGCTTCTTCTGTACTCCAGCCAGCCAGCTCCTGGCTCTGACCTGAATGTTTGAATTACAGGTATGCGCCACCTCACTTGGCCGAGAAGAGATGTTTTGGATTGTTTGGGGGGAGACTTTTGGGTTTTTTTTGAGATAGGGTTTCTTTGAGTAGCCCTGATTGTCCTGGAACTCACTCTGTAGACCTGGCTGGCCTTGAACTCATAGAGCTCCATCCTGCATCTGCCTCCCGAGTGCTGGGATTAAAGGCGTGTGGGAGGCTTTTTGAGATAGGCTTTCACTGTGTAGCTCAGGCTAGCCTCAGACTCACAGAGATCCACCTGCCTCTGAGTGCCAGGGTTAAAGGTGTGCGCCACCACACTCTGCTCTGCTGAATTCACCAGAGCATATTGGGTGAGTTCTCTAATTCATTTTTCTCAGGTGTATACTGGTACTTAATTTGCAAAGCTAAAGTAACAAAATGTTCAATTAAATCAGTGTTACAGAATTAAAATATGGGTTTAGGGGCTGAAGAGATGGCTCAGTGGTTAAGAGCACTGACTGCTCTTCCAGAGGACGAAGGTTCAATTCCCAGCAACCACATGGCAGCTCACAACTGTCTCCTGTAACTCTCAGATCTGATACTCTGGCACAGACACACACGCAGGCAAAACACCAGTGTACATAAAATAAAAATACATTATTAAAAAAAGAAAAGTGGGCATGGTTCTCTCTTGAATTATACATTTAAGGAGTATTTGTTGTTTTCAACTTAATGATGTGCCATGCCTTTGGAACTAATGCATTGTTTTGCATTTTCCTGCAGAGTTAGTGCTACACTCACAATTATAAAAGGAAGGAAGCAGGATGATGCCTTTAAATACCTCTTGGATCTTAGCTTTTGGTCCCATGTAATGAACATGTTTTGTTGTTGTTTTTGAAGTTTTTAATTAAAGTATTATTGAGACAGAATCTCACACTGTAGACCTGGCTGGCCTGGAACTCTCTGTCAAGTAGGTTGGTCTTGAACTCACAGAGATCCACCTGTCTCTGCCTCCTGAGTGCTGGGATTAAAGGCTTGACACCACATTGAGCCTTATGTGACTCAAAATCATAGCTAATTAAGCATCTATAATCTATATATCTCTCTGTCTCTGTCTCTCTGTCTCTCTGTCTCTCTGTCTCTGTCTCTGTCTCTCTCTCTCTCTCTCTCCATATGTGTATATATATTTTTTTTCTTTTTTTTTTTTCCATGACAGGGTTTCCCCTATGCAGCCTTGACTGTCCTGGACTCGCATTGTAGACCAGTCTGGCCTAGAACTCACAGAGATATGCCTGCCTCTGCCTCCCGAGAGCTGGGATTAAAGGTGTGTGCCACCACGCCTGGCTATATATATTTTTTAACCATGTGAGTATTTTAGTCCGTTGTCTTAGTCAGTGTTCTACAATCCCTTGGCAGCTGGTGGCCAGCGACACCTGAGGATGCTAAACAGTGGCAGACAAGGAAACGAAGTGTGAGGTTACTCTTTGAATCTCACTTGCGTGCTGTGACACAGATGCTTTCACTCACAAACACAAAATCAACAAATATTTAAAAAAAGGGGGGGTCATGGAGATGACTCACTGTAAGTAGAGGTGCGTGAGGCCAGAGATGACTCACTGTAAACAGAGGTGCATGAGTCCAGGCCTGAAAATCCAAGAGTGCCATCCCTAGGACTCACTCAGCGGAGAGAACTGATGCCTACAAATTGTCCTCAGACCTCTACAAGCATGCCAGGACATGGGCACGTATATCCACATGATGAATGCATACATACATACATACAATTTAAAAAACAAAAATAAAAAGACCTTCCACTAATGAGTAAGTGAAGAAAGGCAAATTAAAACAGAAAACGAATGAAGACTAAGCTTTGACGAGGATAAGAGAAATGATTCTATAAGTACCTCTTGCTAACTGATTGTGCCACTGGAGCACTGGCAGCCTATAGGCAGAGGCAGGCGGATCGCTATGAGTTCGAGACCAGCCTGGTCTACAAAGCGAGTCCAGGACAGCCAAGGCTACACACAGAGAAACTCTGTCTTGAAAAACAAAACAAAAACAAAAACAAAAAAAAAAAAAAAGAGAGAGAAATGATTCTTTCATACACCAAGGTTAAAACCATAAGTTGGCTTTAGAAAAGCTTTCTGAAGGACAATATATATTTCTTGTTTGAAAAAAATGATGTCTGAGTTAGGTGAGGCAGGGCTGGCCACACCTTGAAGGCAGAGGCAGGTAGATCTCTGAGTTCGAGGCCAGCCTGGTTACATACAGCCAGAGTTACATAGAGAAATCGTGTCTTGAACTCCCCCTCCCCCACAAATAAAGTCTGTGTGCCTGGCATGTACCTTAATGGAGGGGCACAGGTAGGCAGCTGTTTCCAAACTGCGCTATGGCCAGTGGGGTTTTGTTTTAAGTACCGGGCATTTCCAACCCCCCTAGAAACTATAAACTCAGTACAAAGGTTTGGATTGTTTTGGAGTGGGGGATGTGGAGATGATTCCTCTGAATTGAAACCAGATGCTACCATCGCGGTTGTCTTTCAGTGGCCGTCAGCAGACAAACCCCGAAGCCTAGCTCTTCAGCGCAGTGAGCGATTCCTGATGGCTGGACAAACTGCCTGGCTGTTTTGTTCGTGAGAGGCAGACGGATCCCTGAGAACACGTGGTTTCTGGAGCGCTTCCTAAATACCGGGTCCCGTGTCTAAGCTCGAACCCACCTTATCTCCCGTAACGTGAAGAAACATGCAGGGTGAGTTTGCTCCCATTAAATAACGAGAACATTGAGGATCTGAGGATAAATGACTCACTTCAGGTCATCCTGGAGAGATGCAGGCCCACGCACGTCAGACTGGGCAGCCTGGCGGTTTCTTCTCACGCTGTTGTGCTCTTCTTACTCAGAGCTGATAGTCGCCTGAGTGATCCCACTGAGACCACAATGGCTTTCAAAAATTAGTGTTTGCTCACGAATTAGGATCTAGCTGATGCCCTTGGCCTCTCCCCAGCCCAGTGCTCTTCCGTTAGCTTCTTCTGATTCCTGGAATGCCCCTGCATCAACTAGGGAGGGTTACACCTGGCCCCCAAGGGCCTCAGGAATCTGGCCAGCGGGCCTTGTGCTTAGGTAACATGGCTTAGGAGTCTTTGCACGCCGTCTCTGAGTAGCGTAGCACAGAGGCAGCGCAGCTCAGATCCCATCTCTCTCAGCTAACGATTTCCTCAAATGGGTCAGTTCTAAGATGGTCCTATTTCTACACGTCAGAATGCTGTTTGGACATTCTCACTTTCCACACTTTCCTGGCGGAGGCAGAAGAGGGGTTTTGGAGCTTTCATTCGGTGCTCTTTGTTCCCTGATAATGCCCCCAGTTGTCCCATTATCTTCTCAGGGAGAGATGGAGCCAGTGAAAGGCTGGGACCCCATGAACAACAGCCTGGGGGTGAGGCTCAGAGTCATGGCTTCTGGGCAATCCACGTTTTGGGCCTAGATGGGAGTTGTGAGGCCCAGATCTGCCTGAGTGTCATCCCACACGTTATTTACAAGAGAGCACTGCAAATGGCAAAGACAACCTCCCTAGGTTAACACACTACTGTCCCGCTGCCCTACCAGGCAATGAAAGCACGTTTGGAAGGTGAAAGACAACATCAGTCTGCATTTTTATCTTAGCTTTCTTGAGCTCTTCACTGTCTGCAAACACTCTACACCCCCATTCAGTCCAAAGGACCCTTATTCTACCTTATGCGATAAAGTCTTGCCTGTTCTAGAATTAAAAGTAAATTAAAGGCCTGTGAAAGACACCCAAAGATACACTTGCTGCCAAGGTGTGCATGTGGGAGCCATCAGAACAAGTAAGAATGTGGTGAAGAACTGGGAGAGAAAGAGAAGTGAAATGGTTTGTGCACTATGAAGAGAGGAAGAACTGGAAACTTGCAGGTGATGAGGAATGGCCTGATGAGAGTGGCCTGCACTCCCACCTGAGGTCATGGTGAGGTCCCGGCATGCTGCTGCCAGGGCTACGTCTGGGTCCCTGGCTCTGAAAAAGCAGGGTCTGTGGCCCATGTTACTATCAAAGGTCTGGGATGTTTCTTGGGGTCATCTTGATGTTCCAGGGTGGCAGGAGAGCCTGCCCCATCCCTTGCCTGGGCAGTGAAGGAGAGCCAGCCCTGAAGGTGTGGGTTTGGGAGAGCTGGCCCTGCCCCTCACCTGGGCAGTGCTGGACAGCTGGCCCTGGTGGTGTGAGTGCTGGAGAGCCAGCCCAGCCTCTTGCTGGCTGCTGCAATCAGGGGAGCTGTCCCTGCCCCTCACCTGGGCAAAGCTGGACAGTTGGCCCTGGTAGTGTGGGTGCAAGAGAGTTGCCTGGCTGAACAACAGGGCCACTCTCCAGGCCCAGATCCAGGGCTTTGAGTTGGTCTACTCCAACCCCTACCCCATCTATGAACTGCTGGAGTGTGTGAAGAGGCTGGTCCGTCAGAACCAAAGCTGCAGGGTCTCCATGACACAGGGCAATTACAAGATAGCTCAGAGGAGTCCTGGTGAGGATCCAGTATTGTTGGTGGTGCAGAAGCCGGAGGCCTTGAACCACACTAGTGATTCACTGCAACAGACATTTGCAAGGCAAAAGGGTTTACTGTATGACACACTGACACAAAGCAGTTTCTACAGCAAGATGCTTTAGGTTATTTTTTTCTTTTTTAAATGTTATTTTCTTTTTTGTTTTCTTTTGGTGGGGAGGTTGCCAGGGTGGAGGGTGGATATGAAGGGACAGGGAGATGAGTGGGATGGGGTGCATGATGTAAAAGTCACAATCAATAAAAACTTTTTAGAAAGTAAATTAAGTTTTTGTTGTTGCAATTTTGTCTTTTGATGATGACCTAATTCCAATTATAGATAATCCAGCTTACTTTTTTTTTTTTTTGGTTTTTCGAGACAGGGTTTCTCTGTGTAGCCTTGGCCATCCTGGACTCACTTTGTAGACCAGGCTGGCCTCAAACTCACAGCGATCCGCCTGCCTCCCGAGTGCTGGGATTAAAGGCGTGCGCCACCACGCCTGGCCAGCTTACGTTTTATTGAATTAGTTTTGCTGGGTTTTTTTTCTAGTCAATTATCCACTTATAATTTCTATCTTAGTCATTTTGGGTGCTATTACAGGATGCCATGGACTTTTAAGGAACAAGAATTTGCTTTTTGCTGTTCTGAAGGGTGTGGAGTCTAAGTTGAAGGTACTGAAAGGTTCTATGTACAGTGAAAGTTGGTTTCCTAGTTCATTGTATCCTTCTATGAGGGAGAGTGTGAGAGAGCACTATCTTAGTTAGGGTTTATTGCTATAAATACCATAATCACAGCAACTCTTTTTTTTTTAAAGATTTATTTATTTATTATTATGTATACAGAGCTCTGCCTACATGTACACCTGCGGGCCAGAAGAGGGCATCAGATCACATTATAGATGGTTGTGAGCCACCATGTGGTTGCTGGGAATTGAACTCATGACCTCTGGAAGAGCAGTCAGTGCTCTTAACCGCTGAGCCATCTCCCCAGCCCCACAGCAACTCTTAAATGAAAACATTTAACTGGGGCTGGCTTATGGGTCAGAGGTTTAGTCCATTATTGTCATGGTGGGAAGCATGGCGACACACTGGCAGACATGGTGCCAGGAAAGGAGCTGAGAGTTCTACATCTTGATCTGCAGGCAGCAGTAGAAGACCGTATTTTAAACTGGGCGTAGCTTGAGCATATGAGACCTCAAAGCCCACCCCAACAGTGACACACTTCCTCCAACAAGACCACACCTACTCCAACAAGGCCACACCTCCTAATAGTCCCACTCCCCATGGGCCTAGCATTAGAATACATAAGTCTACGGGGACCATTCCTATCCAAACTACCACAGAGAACAATCTTATTTCTGGGGTCCCCATCCTTATAACCTAATTACCTCCCTAAGACCCCAGGTTGCTAAAATTCCTCCCTAGAAGGAGACTAAGCAACATCTACCCTTCCTCCTAGGTCTCAATAACAAACTGAGACATGATTCTGCCAAACTTAACCAGTGGTGAATTATGTGTGTGTGTGTGTGGGGGGGTTGTTTGTTTGTTTTTGTTTTCACAGAGCCTAAGTGAGGGGTTACATGCAGGACTGTGGACAGTACTGCCCCAACTGGCCACACACAAGGAGCTTCCACCCTCTTCTTCTCTGGCCTATATATTCTAACCTCTCTCAGAGGTCACTGCAATTAAGGCAGAGTTGTATACAACAGGTAGTAGAGAGAGACGGGGTACTCAGGTGAAGGTCTTGTGACCTTCTGCATGGGTGTAAAGAGTCAATAAGTCCATCTGGGATAATTCTTTTGTAACAGGGCACACTTGAACTCCCCTGGATGGTGGGTGGTTGGCTTGGGGGACAATCACTCAACACATACACATACTCCTAAAGTACAGGTGGGTCACATGGACTCAACACATTCACATACTCCTAAAGTACAGGTGGGTCGCATGGACTGTGGAAATTCTCATGTTCACATTAGTGTTTAAAGGCCCCTCATTAAAGGCAGTGGTGGCGCACTCCTTTAATCCCAGCACTTGGGAGGCAGAGGCCGATGGTTCTCTGAGTTCAAGGCCGGCCTGGCCTACAGAATGAGTTCCAGGACAACTGAGGCTACACAGAGAAATCCTGCCACAAACAAACAAACAAACAAAGCCCCTCATGTCACTCATCTTTTACCTTTGCACAATTGGTACCTGGTGACTATCCTGTACCGTTTTGGCTTCTCCTGGAACACAGAGACAGATTGAAATAATGAGTATCGTGTTTGCATACGTGTGAAGATAAATGAACACGTGGGATGAGGAGGGAAGGAGGGACGTCAGGGGAGAGCTGGTGAGTTTCTGCAGCATCCACCTGAGGCTTGCTTTAAGCAATTTTCCACTGTGTGAGCATGTACTTTCTCCTTTTTGCCTTGAGCCACTTGAGTTGAGTTTCTCAGAACGAAGAGGCCTGAAATAGAGTAGCATCTTGTTGCCTTGGGCTTTTTCTAAAATTAAATGATCCCAGGATATAGTCTTTTAGAGAAAATGATAGGTCTAAAATTACCAACGACTTAACACCAGCCTCAGAAATGTATAGGGTTGACTTACAAGAATTGACTGTTACAATTTATTTAAGCCATTGTTTATGTCTTAAGTTGAAAAGAAGATGTTTGAAACTATTTTTTAATTTTATTGTCATTGTATGTGTGGCAATTTAAAAAAATGCAAATTCAAATGTAAGAGTTAGAGAGACCTGAATAATAAATACAGATATATGTTTTTGATTAAAAATGAGTTATTATAAAGATGTCAATTTATCACTATTCCAGTTTAAATATCTATGCCCTCTCCAAAGTCATGTTCAATTTTATTCCCATGTAAGAGTACTTATAGGCAAGTCCTTTGGGTACTTTTGCCATGATGGCTAGCCAGCAGGAGTGGGGCACTTACAGAAGGGCTTCAGGAGTGAACTCACTTTTCTTTCCTCTGCCCTCTACTGTTCTTCTTCAGGACATGTGGCTCTAAGCTTCCATTTCAGAATCAGTGGGCAGCCCTCACCAGACACAAAAATATGCACACCTTGCTCTTAGACTGCCTGGCCTCCAAAACAATGAAAAATAAAACTTTATTGCTTATTAATCACCCTGTGGTGGTTTGAATAAGAACGTCCCCCACAGACTCATGTGTTTGAATGCTTGGCTCATAGGGAGAACCACTATTAGGAGGTGTGGCCTTGCTGGAGTAGGTGTGGCCTTGTAGGAGAAGGTGTGTCACTGGTGGGGTGGGCGTTGAGGTCTCTTATGCCCACGCTCCACCCAGTGTGGAATCCAGTCTTCTTCTTGCTGTCTGTAGCTCAAGATATAAAACTCTTAGTTCCTTGGCCAGCAGCACCATGTCTGTCTGCCTGGACACTGCCATGTTTTCTGCCACGACAATAATGGATTAAACCTCTGAAACTATAAGCCAGCCTCAACTGAATGTTTTTCTTTCTAAGAGTTGCCTTGATCATGGTGCCTTTTTACAGCAAACAATAAAACTAAGATGGAAGTTGGCACCAGGAATGGGGTATCACTGTAACAGGCCTGATCATGCTTTCGTTTGGAGGAACGTGGTTTTGGGGGCTTTGGGTTAGGAAAGCAGTGGAATTCTTTAAGTGGGGCTTAATGGGCATCCTAGTATAAACATGGAAGACAGTGGTGCTGATGGTGCTTAATGGGCATCCTAGTATAAACATGGAAGACAGTGGTGCTGATGGTGATTTGAACTCTGCCTGGATCAAGAGGCTTCAGAAAAGAAGAATTTTAGCACATTGTCTAAAAATTGTTCTTGTGAAATTTTGGTGAAGAATGTGGCTGCTTTTTGCCCTTGTCCGAAGAGCCTGCTTGAGGCTAAGGTGTAGAGATTTAGATTAATTATACTGGTAAAGAAATCTCAAAACAGCTTAGTATAGAGTCTGTCCTGTGGTTCACTTTTATGAAGAGCAGTTTGAGCAAGGGGGAAAAAAGTATGGTTCAGGGATTAAAGGGGGATCAGGAAGTGTAATGGAGCTAAATACTGTGTCCAAGGAGATAAGCAGATTAAAGATATTTGCTAGATTCCCAGAGAGTTACGCCAGGGGAATTGCCCCGTGGAATTGACAGCCAGAAGGTTTCATTCTTGTTCTCCTTAAACTCCTTTCCCTCCTGTTTAGGGTAGTTGGGTTGTAAGGGAGGCACATCCCTTTAATAAGTTCATAATAAAGTATAACTGTTAAGGAATCTGAGCCAAAAATGGTGCCCAACATGGGGCCCAATGGGTTCTGCAATTCTTACGGTATGAGGGAAGATTCAAAATGTGAAGGTATAGAAATGCTGTTTCAGGGGATCAGCAAAATCGCAACTGCTGTTGCAAAACTCTTTCCTGCTTTATACTTGAGAGGATTTTCTGATTTTTCTTTGTCTCTTTATTGTATTTCATTCTTAGAAGGATTAGAGGAAAGGCTGATAAGATAGGAAAACCGGAAGTGTCAGTAAATTCTATCATTCTGGAAAGAATTGCAGATCTGACTGAACAGATGGAGAAAATGCAGAAAGAAATTGAAAGGCTGGGAAAGCAGAAAACACCTTTGGTAAAAGAGGGTAGAGAAAAACAGAAACTAGAGGAACAGGAAAGCAGACAAACAAAAAGGTCTTTGGAGGAAAATGTTCCAGTAGAGGAACTCCCCAGAGCCACACAGACACCATCAGCTTTTCCAGTTACACATCTCTGCTCAAAATGGTGCTGAGAGTTATGATTAAATGTCATGGCATCCAATAGATATGCTGGATTTAAGACATTGTAAGGAATCTGGAATCTATCATCAGGTATGGACTGCATTCGGTTTTCATTAAACAAATGTTAAATAACTGAGCTATGCAGCATAGACTTGTTCCCCAAGATCGGAAAAGTTTGGTTTCAGCAGTATTAGAAGCGGTGCAACAATTACAATGGTTATCATGGTGGAGAAGTGAGGCTGTGAGAATAGAACAAGAAAAAACGACAGGGGAGATAAATGTTGATAAAGATCAATTGGTTGCTGGGCAGTGGTGGCGCACGCCTTTAATCCCAGCACTCAAGGGGCAGAGGCGGGCGGATCACTGTGGGTTCAAAGCCAGCCTGGTCTACAAAGTGTGTCCAGGACCACCAAAGCTACACAGAGAAACCCTGTCTCAAAAAACAAAACAAACAAACAAACAAACAAACAAAAGATCAATTGCTTGGTGAAGGGCAATATGCTGACTTAAGAGAACAAGTTCAATATGAAGATAGAGTGATCGAACAATGTCATGTTGCAGACTTGAGAGCTTGGGTCATGGTAGAGGAACCTGGTAAGACAACCATTCCCTTTACTAAGGTATTTCAAGGGTCTGGGGAAGACTTCACAGCATTTTTGCAGAGATTGGGATCAGCTCTAGATAGAGCCATACCAGCTTCTGAGACCAAACAGGCACTGAAACTGATTATAACATATGAGAATGCAAATACTGAATGTAAGAGGGAAACTAGACTATTAAAGGAAAGAGGAGCTCCATTAGACGAATGGGTAAGAGAGACAGTTAATATTAACTCTCAGGGGCATCAAAACAATATTGTAGGACAAGCTATAGCCAGAGGTCCCAGATATCATAACACCCAGTGCTTTAATTGTGATAAAATTGGTCATGTGCAAAGAAACTGTAGATGTAAAAGTTCCGGACCTCAGAATAACCAGCATAACAACCAGGAAGAAAACTAACTTGTAGGAGAGAGCAAGGAGCTCCTGGCCATGATGGTAGCAAGATGCCAAGACTTCCAGGATACTGTAGCCACTGTGGGAAAGGAAAACATTGGTCTAGGGATTGTCAATCTAAAAGAGATGTGCAAGGTACTATCTTGCCAATGGGAAATGGCAGAAGGGGCCCATTGGCTTGGGGCCCCACCAACAATACAAGACAGATTTCCCTGCCCCGTTCAGAAGTAACGGACTTGTAGGAAAATGGGGATTAGGCATCAATGACCTAATGCATGCTACTGAAGGCAGTGCAGCTTTGGATCTGGCCTCAGACATGTCTCTTACACTATCTCCACAGGTTGACTGTTACAAATTAAGTACTGGTGTTTATGGTCCTTTGCCTTCAGGGACAGCGGGAATAATTCTGGGAAGAAATGGGTTGATATCTCAGGGTCTTATTGTACATCCCAGGATTATAGATGGGGATTGTAAAAAGGAAATCAAAACCATGGCATGTGTAAAGAAGGAGATGCAAATTAATGCAGGGGATAGAATTGCTTAGCTGTTACTGTTTCCTTTCATTAATGTTACTCCAGTAGAAAGAACAGGTGCATTTGGAAGTACAGGAAGACATGTCTTCTGGCAAACAATGGTTAATGATCAGACACCTAAATTAATAATACAAGTGCATGGTGTTGAATTACAAGGTCTGGTCGATATTGGCACTGACGTTGTGATTATTTCCAACAAGTATTGGAATCCAAATTGGCCACTTCAGAAGGTTTATACAGAAATTATAGGAATTGGTAAATTATCTCAGATAAAACAAAGTGTACAGTGGTTTAAGTGTGTGGAACCAGAAGGGCAGACAGGGAGGCTGAGACCCTACGTGGCTGGCATACCCATAAATCTATGGGGAAGGGATCTCTTACAATAATGGAGTACTCAGATTAATATTCCTGTAATTACAGAGATAAAGAATGATGAAGCTAGGGGTGAAATGGTACATGCCTCTGGGAAAGATATTAATATGAGTAATCAGGAGCAACCGCAAGCTATGCCCATTGTCCAAACACAGAACTTCTCAGGTATTGAGTTTCCAAATGTATAAGAGGGGCCACTGCTGATGTACCAACAGCTTTGCCCCTAAAATGGATTTCAAACAGACTTGTGTGGCCAGAGCAGTGGCGGCCCATAACAACAACAACAACAACAACAACAACAACAACAACAACAACATTGCAGGTGCTTCACCATTTAGTACAAGAGCAGCTGGAGGCTCAGCATATAGAAGAGTCTACCAGCCCTTGGAATTCCCCTGTGTTTGTTGTAAAAAAGAAGTCAGGCAGCTGGAGGATGATAACGGATTTGAGAGCAGTGAATAAAGTAATTCAACCAATGGGTCCTGTACAGCCTGGAATTCCTTTGCCTTCCTTATTGCCTAAATCTTGACCTATAATAGTAATTCATTATTACTATTTGTTTGTTTGTTCACAATATTTTTGCATGAGAAGAATAGGGAAAGGTTTGCTTTTTCAGTACCTACTCTGAACAGCAGTGGTCCAATGAAGAGATACCATTGGAAGGTATTTCCACAGGGAATGTTGAATAGCCCCACTTTATGCCAATATTTTGTGCAACAACCATTAGAAATAATTTGTTAATAGTTTCCTCAATCTATCATTTACCATTACATGGATGATATTTTGTTGGCTGATTCTGATCAGGATACTTTAGAAAAAATGTTTAAGGATACAAAGAATTCTGCCATACTGGGTATTACAGATAGCTGTAGAAAAAATACAAAGAGGAGATTCAATTACCTACTTAGGCTGTAAAATAACAAACAAAAAAAATTCAACCACAAAAGGTGCAGATCCATAGAGATCAGTTGCAAACTCTTAATGACTTTCAAAAATTAATGGGAGATATTAACTGGTTAAGGCTTACAATTGGATTAGCTACCTATGTGTTAAGTAACTTGTTTCAAACGTTATAAGAGGATTCAGATTTAAACAGTCCAAGGTGTCTAACAGTTGAAACAGAAAAAGTAGTTAATTCTGGTAGAGCAAAAACTACAAAGGGCATATATAGATAGAATTGATCCTAAACTTGGTTGCATTCTGGTAATTTTGCCTTCAAAACACCCAACCCTCAAGACAGGGTCTCTTTGTGTTAGCCCTGGCTGTCCTGGACTTGTTTTGTAGACCAGGCTGTCCTGGAACTCACAGAGATCCACCTGCCTCTGCCTTGGCTGGGATTAAAGGTGTGCACCACCGTGCCCGGAATTAAGGGAGTGGTGACCTACCCAGCTAAGATTCCACTGTGTGAAAAGGAATTAAACAAAAACTTAGGTTCAGGTATGGTGGTACATACCTTTAGTCCCAGCACTCAGAAGACAGAAGTGTGCAGGTCTCTGAGGTCAAGGTCAGCCTGGTCTACAGAGCAAGTTCCATGACAGCCAAGGTTAGGCAGTGAAGGAAACCATGGAAAACAAAGCTGGTAAACATGTGATAACAAGAGGCCCATGTTCCAGGCACAGCAAGCAGCAGAACATGACAGCATTGGCCTTGTGGTTCTGGCTTTTAGAGTCAAGGATAGAAGAAAGGGGTTATGGAATCTCTCTCTACGACTAAGGACAGCTGCTGTGGCGGGGGTGTCCGTTCATGGAGGCTGTGCAGGAGAAGCCTGGATTGCCTGGAGACTCCAAGAGGTTAGAAATGACAGGATTGTGGAATGCCTGCCCAGGAGAGCTGCAAACAGGGAGTGGAACCAGACCAAGAGGGAGACGTGTGTTGCAGTCAACAGAGCTGAAAGGAGGTGGAGATCTGAAGAACGTTTTGTCACCTGACGTGGAGGTGCAGAGTCTGGAGTTTGCCCAGGTGGTTTTTGGTCTTGCTTTGGTCTGGCATTTCCCCACTGTGCTCCTTTCTCTATGTTTTGGAATGGTAATATGTATCCTGTACCATGACATGTTGGAAGTATGTGATCCACTTTTTGATTTTGGTTTTACTTGGATTATAGTAAAATCATGAGATTGCATGAATCTCAGAAGAGACTTTGAACTTTTAAACATTGCTGAGACTGTGATAAGCTATGGGGACTTTTGCAGTTGGACTAAATGAAGTTGGCATTACATCATGGCTACACGCCTGTGGGGGCCAGGGAGCGGGATGTGGTGGTTTGAATACGTTTGGCCCCCATAGACTCATATGTTTGAATGCTTGGCCCGTGGGGAGTGGCACTATCAGGAGGTGCAGCCTTGTTGGAGGAAGTGTGTCGCTGTAGGGGAAGTCTTTGAGGGTTCCCATGCTAAAGCTCCACCAAGTGTGGAATTCAGCCTCCTTCTTGCTAGCTGGGGACATTGAACTCTCAGCTCCTCCAGCTCCATGTCTGCCTGCACGCTGCCATGTTTCCCTCCCACGATGATAATGGATTAAATCTCTGAAACTGTAAGGCAGCCCCAGTTAAATGTTTTCCTTCATAAGAGCTACCTTGGTCATGTTGTTTCTTCACAGCAATAAAACCCAAACTAAGACAGACTCAGTCAGTGGTATTTTATAGAGCAGCACAAATGAACCCCAGAGCCACAGATACATTTATAGGTCTAACATACCTCCACTTAAAAAATTTTTTTTGGTGGGATGGTAACGGAATTAAAAAATTTAGGAAAAATGATTTAACATATCAAAACATTTTCATTTAGTAATTTATTTCATTTTGTTGCTTGTGGTGCTAGGGACAGAACCCAGAGCCTCTCACACTAACTAAGTGCTCTACAGCCCCAAAGACTTCTTAATTCTACTGGAAATCAGTGCCTTGGGACATCTTTCCAGGAGTTTAGCAATTCTATCGACCCTGCAAATTTTCTCCTACTGATAAATTCAAGCAAAATTAAACTCATCTTGTTTAGTGTGTGTGGGGGGGATGCTACCTGTCACCCCATTTCTAGGAAAGAGGTCTACGTTTCGACATAGGAATTAGCATGTCAGTGCCATAGATGCCCTGCCCTAGATCTGGGCTAAGCAGAGAGCAGGTTGCATGTGAGTCCCTGGCTGCAGACACATCTGCTGGTGCACACTAAGGGTGTGTTCACATGCAGGATGGTGTGGTTTGCTCTTTGTTGGATTTCTCTGAACTGCCTCCTAGCTTAATGATGGCCACCAGGTGCTCTTCAGGACACAGATGTAAAACGGAAATGGTGGGGAGGGACACTAGGGAGATGTTGGCCAAAGGGTGTGGCTTTGTGAAGAAGGAATTCATGGGATCTGTATGTATTTGAAATTCTGTGTATTCTAGTTATGAACAGGTGGAGTGCTACTGCCAGGAGACACAACACATTCCACTGAATTGGAAGCTCAGAACCCTCTGGCTACTTGGGGGCTTCTGATGCTCTTAAGCCAATAGACTATGAAAGAAATAATAGTGTTAAGAGGGGTGGCTGATCTAGATTGTCAAGGGGAAATTGGAGTACATTTATTTTTATTTTATGTGCATTGGTGTTTTGCCTGCATTATGCCTGTGTGAGGGTGTCAGATCCCGTGGATCCAGGCTTATAGACAGATGTTAGTTGCCATGTGGGTGTTGGGAATTGAACCCAGGTCCTCTGCAAGAGCAACTAGTGTTCTTAACTGCTGAGCCATCTCTCCAGCCTCGAGTTTTAAGTTTAATTTTCCATTTGTATTTATCTTATTTAAAATTTATTTATTAAAACTAAAACCAATTAATTGTATATGTCACTGCACATGTGTGCCACAGGGCATGCTTGGAGGTCAGAGGGCAATTTGTGGGAGTTGGTTATTTCCTCTATGTGGGTTCGGGAGCTCAAACTCAGGTTGCTAGGCAGATAGTGAGTGCTCCTCCTGACCAAGCCAGTTCTCCAGCCCTTATTTATTTATTTATTTATTTGGTTTTTTTGAGACAGGGTTTCTCCTTATGTTTGTTTTTGCTTTTTTTGTTTATATTGTTTTCTAGTTTGCTTTAAGATTTTGTTTTCTTGCTTTTTTTTTTAAAGAGATTTATTTATTTACTGTTATCTATACGGTGTTCTGCCTGCTTGTACACGTGCAGGCCAGAAGAGGGCGTCAGATCACATTATAGATGGTTGTGAGCCACTATGTGGTTGCTGGGAATTGAACTCAGGACCTCTGGAGGAGCAGTTAGTGGTCTTAACCTCTGAGCCATCTCTCCAGCCCCTTATGTTTGTTTTTAATCGTCATGTTAATTGTGTTTACGTTCCTCAAGTCCTCCTTAGCTGCAGCCTACTCATAATTCCCTGGGCTGCCTGGCTCGGCATGAGGTCTACAGTGCTACTCTGTAGCCTCAGTTTAGATTCTACCACACCCGCAGGTACAGAACCGCTCTGTGCATGGCCACAGAGAATGAGTTTGGGGTAGAAAAATTGAACCTCCTCATAGCTACAAGAAGGGAAAGCGCCGGGCGTGGTGGCGCACGCCTTTAATCCCAGCACTCAGGAGGCAGAGGTAGGCGGATCGCTGTGAGTTCGAGGCCAACCTGGTCTGGAAAGGGAGTCCAGGACAGCCAAGGCTACACAGAGAAACCCTGTCTCAAAATACCATTAAAAAAAAAAAAAAAAGAGGAAAAGCTTCTGCAGGAACTCATTTGAAAACAATAACTTAAGCATATTGATTTTGTGAAAGAATAGCCAGGATTCAGAACCAGTGAGGACACCGTGGTAGTTCCGTGGCAAACATTCACAGTGATCTATAGGAACTTGCTAAAATGAACATATGTCTAAATACCTTTTAAAAACCCACAACATATCACAATGCTAAAAGCAAAATTTATTGCTTTGCATGCCTAGAATATCAAGTATGTGTTAACATTTTACTACGTACGTGTCTAGATTTCTATCTACATTTAGTAAGTAATTCAAAATTCCTCTGAATCTATTGTTAGGTTAAGGATTTTTGCTATGGAAAACTGTTTATGTAAGAATTAACTGCCAGGACAAACTGGAAGATGTTCTGTCTTTAAAGACATTCTTTTTTAAGAAAGATTTATTTATGTTATTTTGTGTGTGTGTGTTTTCCCTGAATGTATGTATACAAGTATGTATGTATGTATGTATGTATGTATGTATGCGCATCATGTACATGCCTGTTGCCCACAGAAGTCAGAAGAGGGCACAGCTTGCCCTTGGAACTGGAATTACAGATGGTTCTGAGCTGCAGTGTGGGTGCTGAGAATCAAACCTGGGTCATCTGGAAGAGCAGCCAGTGTTCTTCTACCGAGCCATACCTCTGGCCCCTGAAGACATTCTCGATGATGGAATCTTCTTGTTCTGGCAAGGGATACTGTAGTTGTGGAAGTTATCTCACAAATAATTTTTATTTTATTTTTTTTAATTTTAAAGACAATATTTATTAAAAGCTTTAGAGGAAATAAAATCACTATATGACATTTATTATTTTTTATTATGTTTTTTCATTGAAAAATAAAATCATTCACATTACATCTCAATTGCTATCCCATCCCGTGCATCCTCTCATTCCTCCCTCCCTCCCGCTTTCACTCCATTCCCCTTCCCTATGACTGTGACTGAGGGGGACCTCCTCCCCTTGAATATGATGCTAGGGTATCAAGTGTCTTCTTGGTAGTCTGCTATCCTTCCTCTGAGTGCCATTGGGCCTCCCGATCAAGGGGACATAGCCAAATAAGGGGCACCAGAGTTCGTGTGAAAGTCAGTCCCCAGTCTCCACTTAACTGTGGAGAATATTCTGTCCCTTGGCTAGATCTGGGTAGGGGTTTGATGATGACTGCACATATTGTCCTTGGTTGGTGCCTTAGATCAAGCAGAGCCCCTGGGATCAGATCTGTCCATCATAGTGTTCTTCTTGTAGGTTTCTAGGACCCTCTGGATCCACCTATTTTCCTATCTCCTATATTTCTCCCACCTTAGGATGTCCTCACCACTATCCCATTTTCCTGGTAAGTGAAGACTTTCATGAGACATGCCCCTTGGCCTAGTGTCGAGATATAAGTGAGTATACACTATTTGAGTCTCTCTGCTTCTGGGTTAGCTCACTCATTATGATCATTTCTAGTTCAATCCATTTGTCCACAAATTTTGGAAATTCCTTGTTTTTAATAGCTGAGTAGTATTCCATAGTGTAAATGTACCACAGTTTCTTTATCCCTTCTTCTACTGAGGGACACTTAGGCTGTTTCCATGTTCTGGCTATTAGGAATAAGGCCATTATGAACATAGTTGAGCATATGTCCTTGTTGTGTGGTGAAGCATCTTCTGGGTATATTCCAAGGAGTGGAATAGCTGGGTCTTGCGGTAGCCCTATTCCCAGTTTCCTGAGAAAGTGTCAGATAGATTTCCAAAGTGGCTGTACTAGACTGCATTCCCACCAGCAATGAAGGAGTGCTCCTCTTTCTCCACATCCTTGCCAGCATGTGGTGTTGCTTGAATTTTTGATCTTGGCCATTCTGATGGGAGTAAGATGGAATCTCAGAATTGTTTTGATTTGCATTTCTCTGATGACTAAAGACGTTGAGCATTTCTTTAAGTGTTTCTCAGACATTTGATATTCCTCTGTTGAGAATTCTCTGAGCCCCATTTCTCAGTTGGATTATTTGGTTTGGTGGTGTTTAATTTCTTGAGTTCTTTATATATTTTGGATATTAGACCTTTGTCAGATGTAGGGTTGGTGAGGCTCTTTTCCCAGTCTGTAGGCCTTTGCTTTGTTCTCTTGACAGTGTCTCCTGCCTTACAGAAGCTTCTCAGCCTCATGAGGTCCCATTTATTAATTGTTGACCTTAAGGCCTGGGCTGTTGGTGTTCTGTTCAGGAAGTTGTCTCCTGTGCCGATGTGTTCCAGGCTCTTCCCCACTTTTTCTTCTAACTGATTTAGTGTCTCTGGTTTTATGTTGAGGTACAAGTAATTTTAAAATGATGGTTTAATAAAGTTATAGCCTTTGATTAAATGCTAGAAAGTGCCTTGAGAAACCACAGTTTGAACAAAGCTGACTCAAACTTCAGTTAAAAAATGAGCTTGGCCAACCAACCCAACCGTCTTGCACTTAAATGGCTCTCCAGAGGGTAGTTCAGCAACCAGACCTGCTGTTGTCCTGACACTCTAATATAGTTCCAATTGCAAAGAAAGGGACAGCCAGAGGACCAGAATGAGGGAGGAGAGGAGACAGAGCGAGGGAGAGAGAGAGAGAGAGAGAGAGAGACAGAGACACAGAGACAGAGACTTGAAAGAAGACATACCACAAAATTAAGTAAACTATTGAGTAAAATAAATTTACAAATGATTGGAAGATTTAGCCACGCCTCTTGGGTGGTGTTAAAGAGTCAATGGGTTGTTGTTTTAAAGGTATGATAATGACATTGTGTATATTTTTAGAAAAGACTCATTTCCTTTTCAAGACCTACATTGAATGTTTGCTGATGAAAGGATGAGATGTGTTTCATTGCTTCAGTAAAGGGATGACATAATAAGTCATGGAAAAACCTAGAACTCACCAAGAGCTGATAACTGTTGGAACCAGGTCATGGGTAAGTGGGAGTTCTTTCTGCTATTTTTCCTACCTTAGAACCTGCTCTGAATTGTTTCCCCTTCTTTCCTTTCCCCCACTCCCTGGGCTGGGGGTTGGATTCTGGGCTCCATGTATGCTAGACTGGCCTCTACCACTGCGCTGCACCCCTGGCTATGCTAAGTTTGTTAGTTCCTTCGTTCATTCGTTCGTTTGTTCCTTCCTCCATTTCTTCCTTCCCTCTCCTTGCCCTTCAACACTTATTTAATTATTGAGGGAGGGTTTCATTGTCACTGAGTGCTGGAATTAAATGCATGTACCACAATGCCCAGTTCTGTTCCAAATATTATATTAGCTGGTTCTTTGAAAAGTGTTTGGTCCACAAAGTGAGTCCAGGACAGCCAGGGCTTCACAGAGAAAAAAACCCTGGTCTCCAAAACCACCACCGCCACCACCACCACCAACAACCACAACGAAGAAGAAGAAGAAGAAGAAGAAGAAGAAGAAGAAGAAGAAGAAGAAGAAGAAGAAGAAGAAGAAGAAAAGAAAGTAAGAAAAGAAAAGAAAAGAAAAGAAAAAAAGCCCCAAAGCACTGAGTTGTAGTGATATCCAGGGTTGGGAGAAGAGAGTTGAGTCAGTAAAATGCTTTCTGGGCAGGCATGAGAACTCAAGTTTGGTCCCCAAGACCCTTTTAAAAAAAGAGTGTGGTGGCATGCATGTGTAATTCCTGTGCTGGAAATGCAGGGATAGAAAGATGTCTGGGACCAGCTAGCCTCTCCCTGTCAGTCACTGAGTCCCAGGCCAGTGAGAGACTCCATTTCTAAAAACCAAGGTGAATGGCACCTGAGAACTGATACCCCAGACTGAGCTGCGACCTATGCACACACTCATGCACACACATGCAGAACAAGCCCTCAAAGCCGCTCTCTTAGGCTCGTCTCCAACTTTAAAGAAGACGCGTCTCCCCTTTCATCTTATATTTTTCTTTGTGAGCCCAGCCTCTAATGGCTGAGCCATCTCTCTACTCCTACCCTTTTATCTTTAACTAACCAATTTGGCTGGTCCTGGCCTTGCAGGCTTGTAATTCCCCCTATTTGAAGTCTGAGGTGAGAGCAGAAGTTCAGAGCCAGCCTGGGCAACTTAATGAGAATCTGGAAAGAAAGGAGGGGTGGGGTGTGGCTAGGGAGGGAGTGAGCACAGCAATAAAGAACACTTGCCGTGGTGAGGCCCAGGGGGAAAGGATTTTTTTTCCCCTTTTGGTCAGTTTTGGTCAGTACCATACATCTTATTAAAAAGTCTCTTCTCAACTTTTTGTAGCTCTAAGATTTTTTTTCTTTTAATTACCAGTGGGCACTGTATTTATCAGACGGCCTTATGAAATCTACTGCACACCTATTGATTGTGAACTTTTGATTATTTGATCAATGTATATCACAGGGTAAAAAATTAGATAAGTAAAATCTATTTGTCTTTCAATGTCTTTTTCTCTCCTTTTAATAACAACACCTTGAATTACATTTATTGTGAAACTTATTTATTTATTGTATATGTGCGTGCAATGCATTCACAGTACATCTGCACGCAAATATACACTTTCTGGTGTGTGTGTGTGTGTGTGCATGTGTGTGTGTGTGTATGTGTGTGTGTGTGTGTGTGTGTGTATGTGCATGTGTGTGTGTGTGTATGTGTGTGTGTGTGTGTGTGTGTGTATGTGCATGTGTGTGTGTGTGTATGTGTGTGTGTGTGTGTGTGTGTATGTGCATGTGTGTGTGTGTGTGTGTGTGTGTGTGTATGTGTGTAGGTCAGAAGATAAGATACCTTGTGGGACTTGGTTCTTTCCTTTACCACACGGCTGAAGAGTGAACTCAGGTCCTCAGGCGTGGGAGCAGGAGCCTTTATCTACTGAGTCATGTGGCTGATTGAGTCCTTAACTTTATTCACCCACACAAAATTATCAAATTAAAGTGAACCTGTTGGCACTATACAGTGGGTACTTTTATCGTTCCTGGGCTGTCATTATTGGTGTCACCTCATGGCCTACCACAGGCGAGTCCTCAGGCCTAACCTCTACCTGACAGGAGAGAGAGAGGGAAGTGCAAAAACAGCCCGGTTTTTTATTAATTAAAATACTTTATTTTATTTTATGAATATTTTGTGTTTATGTACCCTGAGAATGCCTGGTTCCTATGAAGACCAGAAGAGGGCACTAGATCCCCTGGAACTGGAGTTACAGATAGTTGTAAGTTGGTTGCCATGTGGGTGCTGGGAATTGAACCCAGATCTTTTGAAAGACAACCAGTGCTCAAAACCATGGCGCCACCTCTCCATTCCCATGGTTTGTTCTTTACTCTCATGCACAACAGATTTCCACATCTTTGTGTGGAATTGGCATAGCGTGGCCTTAAGAGTTGACAATGTCATTTGGGATGTGGAAAGCTACTGGTTTGAAAGTGCTAAAGACTGTGCCCAAGGCAGGGTGTTTTCCCAAGAGACCGTGACGCTCAGCCGACCCAGGGGAAGGCAAGGGTGGTGGCAAGGTGTGTGACTTCATCCAGGCCATTTGTGAGATGCTTCTGTGGCACTCCAGATTTCAGCAGGGATTGGAGCAGGAATAGATTTGGACTTAATGTCACCGTGGGTTACCAGGGCTTGAGGAATTAGAGCCTATAACCTACCTGGGGCTTCAAGGCTGACGTCAGAAGTGACTGTGAGCACGTCAGTCATCCTACAGATGTCTTTTTTTTTTCTAAAGATTTATTTATTTATTAGGTATACAGTGCTTTGCCTGCATGTACACCTGCACACCAGAAGAGGGCAGCACATCTCACTATAGATGGTTGTGAGCCACACCATGTGGCTGCTGGGAATTGAACTCAGGACCTTTGGAAGAGCAGACAGTGCTCTTAACCTCTGAGCCATCTCTCCAGCGCCACTACAGACTTCTTAATGAGCTTGTGAGAGCTGATACTTCCTGGGTGTCTTTTCCACTCTGAGCCACACACTGGCAACCACAGAGTGAGAAATGGTGAATTTTAAGCGTGACTTCTGTTTTAATGTTGCATGTGGCCCTTAAAGAGCTAGTTAGTAAATCATATTTCTTTCTTATTTATATAAAAATTGAGGGGACTTTCCAATGGGGTGGATCATCACGGTTGATATCTACGGGGTGGAAAAACCCGGCTGTATCTCTGTGTCTCTGAATGTTATTGACTGCTTTTCAAGCACCCCCTGAACCCGTAGCTAGAGCTGGCAGAGTGCTTTCCTGCTGAGACATGTGTCACACACATGGTCCCCATTCAGTCGCTAGCAAGGGTTTTAAATCTTGCATTATAGGAGTGAGATGCTTTCCAAACAGCTTATTGAACTATTTTGAAAAGGTTCTACCCAAAACAGGAAGTCACCATGCGTCCCAAATCAAGTGAATTTGAACTTGAGAGGCGTTGGACACGGTTCAGAGCTCTTGCGTTGTCATTGAATTTGGCTGGTTCTAAATCAGGATGCCGAGGAGCTCCTACTTTCTAATTCTTTTTCTGTGCTTGTAAGTGCAAGGACAAATATTTGTGTGCACATAAACATGCACACTCCTTATGCGCTCCAGGACAGAGACTGGAAAGAATCTCTGCTTGCATGAATTTAGGAAGGGAAGACAAACAGCCCTGTGGCTATAGACCTGGAAACCCAGAATGTGTGACGTTTAATATTCTGTAAGCACAGTATGAGTAGGTCCTGTTCTTTGTCACTTGCAAAAGTCACTAAAAGGGAAGACGTGTAGAGCTAACAGTTCACTTTAAAGATGATTTAGCATATTGCCTTTTAAAAATGACGATTTTCCCTTTTGTCAGTATGTATGTATGTTTGCATGGGTGTGTGCACATGTGAAACTGTGGGGGCAATAGGTTGATATCAGGGGTCTTTATTGATCACTCTCCATCTTATATACTGAGTCAAAGTCTCTCATTTGATCCCAGAACTAAAGATTCAGCTAGTCCATGGAGCTAGCTGACTCTGGGATCTCCTGTATCCTCCGCATTTGCGGTGGGATTACAGGTGAGCTGCCATGTACAGGAGTCTACAGCCTCACCTTTTAGAACTAATTTTCAGGGGCTGGGGTGATGACTCAGTGGTATGGGCATGAAGACCTGAGTTCAAATCTCCAGCACTCACTTGAGATCTAGGCATGGTGTCACCTGTCTGTAACCTCAGTTCTTGCGCGATGGGGCGGGCAGGTGGATCCTGAGTGATTGCTGGACAGCTCGCCTGCCCCAAAGGACAAGCCCCAGGCTCAGAGAGAGACACTATCTCATAAAAACACAGCAGAGACGTGATCGTGGAAGACCTCTGCCATCAACCTCTGATCTCCACAAATGCCTGTACAGGTGAGCGCTACCCCACCCCCCCATGTGCACAGACACAGAGTTGAGTCACCATACAAAGTAACTGTCTCAGATAGGGTTTCTATTGCTGTGATACCATGATCAAACAGGACTTGGGGAGGAAAGGGTTTATTTAGCTTACATTTATGGTCCATCATGAGGGGAATTCAAGGACTCTGAGGTAGGAATCAAAGCTGAGGCCTTTGAGGAACGCTGCTTAGTGGCTTGCTTCTCGTGGCTTGCTCAGCCTACTTTCTAGTGTAACTAAGGATTACCTGGCTAGGAGTGGCACTGCTCTCCTCTAACCCCCATCATCCCCCTGCCCCCCCCCCCCCCCGTCCCTCCCCACAGCCCCATGAGGACAATCTAATAGAGGCATCGGCTCAACTAGGATACTTTCTTCATAGATACTCTAGGTTTGTGTCAAGTTGACCAAAAAACAAAACAAAACAAAACAAAACAAAACAAAAACAACAACAAAGAACAAACCAACCGGTATACTAATGGACTTCATTATGACATTTAATATATTAACATTACTCAAAGGATGGCTTTACAAGGAATGAAAAGCATATATGTTGTTTGTTATATAGAGACTAATACAACATAGATTCGTCTTATGATTTTGGGGGAGGGTTAGGGACTAAAAGGGAGAGTTTAAAATGGTCCCAATTTGAAAACAGCAAAAAACCAACAGCTGCTATGTACTGTACTTATTCAGCGGATGTTGAAATTGTGTCCGATGACCTTGTGAATAATTAGGGTGAATCCTAAGCGATCCCAGCATAAAAGTTTCCTCGTAGACACACCCCGAGGTTGCTTCACGGTGATCCTAAATGCCATTAAATTGACCATCAAGAGTAACTGTCCTAATGGCCTACATACTAGAGGGACCGAAGCCATATTATGTGACATGCGTGCTTGGGATTCAAATGACAGCTATGAAACAAGCCACATCCCGAAGGGGATTAGAGTAGAGGGGCAGAAAAAATAAATTACCATCACTGAAAAATGGGGTGTCTAACAGCAAAACCCCAAATCTTAAGGCAAAGAGAGCAGAACTGACTGTGTGGGAGGGGCTTCCAGGCCAGGAGCTGTGGCTGGACCACAGCTGGAATCAGGACAATGGATGTCAATTCCTCTCCACCTTTATATATATATATATATACACACACATGTGAACCATTATTTTTTATTTTAAAAAATTACTTACTTTTACGTGTATGGGTGTATGGGTGTCTTCTTGCATGTAGGTCTGTGCCACATTCACGCAGTGCCTGCAGACACCAGAAGAGAGCAGCCTATCCCCCGGAGCTGGAGCCACAGGTGGTTCTTAGGCCCTATGTGTGTGCTGGGTAGTCTGGAAGAGCAGCCAGTTCTCTTGACCACTGAGCCACCTATAAAGCCTGGTATGTGAGACTTAGGTACAAAAATTATAATGCTACTGGTCAAACACCAAGGTAATATAAGCTTTAGAGACCTTTCTTTGCAGAGTGGCAAGTTAGGATGGACTTGTTTGCATTAAGACGTGTTTGACCTCTTTGGGAACTAGGGACCAACATTTACACAATTGCTTATCAGTCTAATGGGCATGCCAGTTATAAAGAAGAGAGCCACAAATCAATGCTAAACCATAAACCTAATTTCCCCATAGTAGCTCAACAGCCACTTTTACTAGAGGCTTTTGGGCCCTGTTTCTGTTTTGGTTTCATTTGGCAAGATGAAGTCCCTGAAAACTTTTTTAAAAAATTATTTATTTATTTTTACTTAAAAAAATAACATTTATTTTTACTTTATGTGCATTTGTGTTTTGCCTGGATGTATGTCTGTGGGTGTCAGATATTGGAGTTATGGACAGTTGTGAGCTGCCATGCGGGTGCTGGGAATTGAACCCCAGTCCTCTGGAAGAACAGTCAGTGCTCTCAACCTCCGAGCCATCTCTCCAGCCCCCCTAGCAACCTTCTAAATGCAGTACTTAATCAAATTCCTCTTCTGCCTCTGAAGGGCACGTGGCGGGGAGATATATTTCCAGGCTTGAGACTGTGAGGGACGCTGCTGGGCAGTGGAGAGGCTGTGGGGCAGTTCACTGCAAAGGCAAACGTTTTAAGTCAATGCTCTGTTTAAAAGATGTGTGCAAAACCGAGCCCATGCCACGCTATTCCATGAGGTTATATAAATAAACATGGGGATGCTGCTGCAAGTTATTCACTATCTTAAATGACCTTAACTTCCTGAACAGAAAGACAGATACGCTGGATACCTAAGCCGGTTTAACCCTGTGACTCCCGAGCCACAGCCATGTTTATCAAGATGATCCATCAATATGGTTCTTTTTCTTCCTTCCTTCCTTCCTTCCTTCCTTCCTTCCTTCCTTTCTTTTTTAATATTTATTTATTTATTATGTATACAGTGTTCTGCCTGCATGTACACCTGCACTCCAGAAGAGGGCATCAGATAACATTATAGATTGTGAGCCACTATGTGGTTTCTGGGAATTGAACTCAGGACCTTTGGAAGAGCTCTTAACCTCTGAGCCATCTCTCCAGCCCCACCCCTTTTTAAGTTGGTAAATAGCAGGCTTAGACATGATGGGCTTTGGCTTGAATTCAGGCTATTCTCTGGGGCCTGGAAGTCCAATTACTGCTGCAGACTGAGAAGCAGGCCACTGACAAGGTGTCTCAGGCCCGTAAATGGAAGAAACTGAGGCTGAAGCAGGCCAAGGCTGAGATGGACAGTACCATGTGCAGGGCCAGAGAGAGTTCATGATGACGCCACAGTTCTGGGGTTCCAGGCAGCACAAGGCGGAGGGCACCCCGGTAAAGATCACCACCCTCCAGACTCACTTCTGGCAGAGCAGAATAAAATCCTGGATGACCTCTTGGCTTTCCCGTGTGTGTGTCATCTATCCAGAAATTCAAAAAAACCATCTCATAGCCAGGCGTGGTGGCGCATGCCTTTAATCCCAGCACTTTGTAGGCAGAGGCAGGCGGATCACTGTGAGTTCGAAGCCAGCCTGGTCTACAAAGCGAATCTAGGATAGCCAAAGCTACACAGAGAAAGCCTGTCTCAAAAAACCAAAGCAAAGCAAACCAACCAACCAACAACAACAACAACAACAACAACAACAACAACAACAACAAAACCCCCTATCTCATAAGAGACTTGAGGATGGAAGTGTCTGCTCTGGGTGTTGTTACTGGAGGCATGCTCATTCGCCGCGAGGCGTCCACCAGGCACTGAACTATTCCCCATGCCACAGTAGGTCCCTCCACTCCTTGGAGAACAGCAGATCTGGTACTTATTATAGACTCAGTGCTTACTTAAAGTTTTGTCTTTTTCACCCGTGAGTCTTTGATGAGTCTACTTGTCTGCTTTTCTATGTGTTCAGTCAAGCAACATGTACCAACATGGCCTTTCTCATTCTTACTCTACTAGGGAAAGATTCTTTGAAGAAAGAAAGGGATTAAACTCTTCCTTTCATTGGGATTTATCTATGAGAAAGTAATAAAAATAGTTATTTGCAACTTGTATGAGGTGGGAAGCAGCCACCTTAAAGTTGCCTATTTTGGCTAAGGGTCAAAAAAAAAAAAAAAGGAATACTGATATAGTGTCGAGGCTGCTACTAATGGATCTTTAATTTTTTTTAAAAATTTTAATTTATTTGCCTGTATTTTATGTGTGTTGGTGTTTTGCCTGTATGCACGTCTATGTTAGAGTATCAGATCTTGGAGCTACAGACAGTTGTGAGCTGCCATGTGGGTGCTGGGATTTGAACCCAGGTCCTCTGGAAGAGCAGTCAGTGCCCTTAACCTCTGAGGCATCTCTTCAGCCCCTACTGGTGTCTTTTAATCCTAATTACTAGATGATGCGATGCAAGGACTTGTTTGTGTTGTTTTGTGCACTGGCAAATTTTGAAAAGGAAGATTTTAGGGGCTAGAGAGGCGGCTTGGAAGTTGAGTGCTTACTGCTTCTGCAGAGTACCTGGCTTCTTGTCCTAGAATCCACGCCAGGCTGCTAACACACCTGTAACTGCAGCTCAGGATGATCCTGCGCCTCTGGCCTCCAGGGCCACATGTGCTCACATGAACACACTCAGTTAAAAATAGCTTAAAGCTTTCTCATGCAAAAAAGGTTGATAAAGATCAGCAACTTGGTCTTTAAGAAAGAAATATGATATATATATATGTATATATGTATATATATATGTGCATGTCTTCATATAGCTGAAGAGGAAGAAATATTTTTACAAATGGCTTGGTCACTAAACTCACCTGTCCCACCTTTTGATTTCGCCCATTTTGGCTCAGGAACAAGGCTTGGCTGTGTGCTCACTGCATCTGCACAAGCTCCTGTACATGATGGGACAGGAAGTTGCTGCTGCTCATGTTTTTCTCTGCTTACCCAGTTCCTTTTCATTTCCCATTATGACAGACTCACATCCGTTTTTCTTTACCCAGGTACCTCTTTCTTCCGGCTCTTAAGCGTTTTCATACACCCTTTGTTCAAGCTTCTGATAGCAATGAAGATAGTAGCTTAACTATGTTAAATGATTCACTCAGGTCCATTCATTAACGTTTTCTTTTGTACTATGCATCTACAAAGTACCAGATACTGTGAAATAAGCTAGAGACACAAATGTTGCTTAAACACAGTCTCTGTTCTAAGGGAGGAGACAGGAAAGAAAACAGGCAGTTATAGGACCGATGGATAAAGTCTATAACAAGGCTAATCAGTGGGTGCTAACCTTAAGGAAACTCCTAATCCAAACTTGGGGGTTGTGTGAGTAACTAGGCTCCATCCTGAAGGACAAGTAGGGCCCAAGGAAGATGACACTGGGGTGTGAGATCCCAGATAGGAAACACGCGTATGTAAAGGCTTAGTGTGAGAAGAAATAGGATCTACCAGAGGAACTGATAACACAGTGATTGAGAAGGTCACTTGGAGCCAGTGGATGAATTGTTGATTTGAGTGGGGACAAGTAAGGGACCCGATGCCTCACACCCACAGGCGTGGCAAAGCCCCTCCCTTATCCATCTAGAATGCCGACTGGCTTTACCTCATTCAGGCAACCACAGCTGCGGTGAGGTTGCGAATGTAGCCGTCGTGTCACGGTCGGAAGAAACTGTTTTGTGCTAGTCCTCCTCAGTCATTGGCTCTTACAGTCTTTCTGCCTCCTCTTCTGAAATGTTCCCTGAGCCTTGGAAAAGGTGAGATGCTACAGATGTCCCATTGGCAGCTGGACACTCCGCAGATGCTTGTGCTCTGTGCTTTCAGCCAGCTGTGAGTCTTTGTATTTAACTGCTGTCCACCGCACAAAGATGCTTCTCTGATGAGGACCAAAGGTGTCACTAATCTATGGATATAGAAATGCAGCTATGATCATTTATAAAAGTAATAGTAGTAGACTGTGATAATCTAAGGTTTTTGGCCACATTTACATGAGTTTTCCAGAAAGTGGTTGGTTGCCCCTATAATAGGCATCCCATTAATGTACCTGTGCACATGTGTGTCCAGACTGCAGCTCATAGGGGTCACACCTGTTGATGACGCCGCTCCTCCGGTGGCCTGCATAGGACTGGCTGGCTGTAAGGAAGCTAGCCATCAGGAGGAAGCTTGATTTCTCCAAGTACTGTGACCAGAGTGTGTGATGCCTTCAGCAATGGGACCTTATATCGAGTTCTAGTGAGCGGCTAAGGGCAACGCATTGTTTTGCAGGTCTCTGGGGGCATCCTCCTCCCCAGCCTGACAGTAGTCTTTGCATTTGGCACATCCTGGGAGGCTCATTAGCCCTCCTGCAGGGTAACTTCAATTTTAATCCCTTTATATGTGGTTGTGTAATTAAAAGTTTATAACTGATTTATATACAGCCTTTTCCGACACTCTTTGTGTCCGTCAGCCTTTTCTCACCCTCTCATCTTCCCTACCCTCCTCTACATTTCACTATTAAAAATGTTGAAAAGTATTCCATAGTGTATATGTACCACAGTTTCTTTATCCATTCTTCTATTGAGGGACACTTAGGCTGTTTCCATGTTCTGGCTATTATGAATAAGGCTGCTATGAACATGGTTGAGCAAATTTTCTTGCTGTGTGCTGGAGCATCTTCTGGGTATATTCCAAGGAGTGGAATAGCTGGGTCTTGAGGAAGCCCTATTCCCATTTTTCTGAGATAGCACCAGATAGATTTCCAAAGTGGTTGTACTAGTTTGCAATCCCACCAGCAATGAAGGAGTTTCCTCTCTCCCCACATCCTCGCCAGCATGTGGTGTCGCTTGAATTTTTGATCTTAGCCATCCTGATGGGTGTAAGATGGAATCTCTATTAAAAACAAGGAATTCCTGAAATTTGTGGATAAATGGATTGAGCTAGAAATGATCATAATGAGTGAGTTAACCCAGAAGCAGAAAGACTCAAATGGTATATACTCACTTATATCTGCATATTAGCCCAAGGGGCATGTCCCACGAAAGCCTTCACTTACCAGGAAACTGCGACAGAGGAGAGGACATTCTAGTGGGACTCTAGATGAGAGAAGCATGGGAGAAAGGCAAAGTAGAAGGACCCAGAGGGTCCTAGAAGCCTACAAGTAGAACATTATGAAAGGCAGATTTGGGCCCAGGGGTCCCGCTCAAACTAAGGCACCAGCCAAGGACAATACAGGCGGTAAACCTTAAGCCCCTACCCAGATCTAGCCAATGGACAGAACACTCTCCACAGTAGAGTGGAGAGTGGGATATTACTTTCTCACATACTCTGGTGCCTCACCTTTGACCATGTCCCCAGGCCGGGGAGACCTGGCGGCAATCAGAGGAAGGACAGCAGGTTACCAAGAAGAGACTTGATACCCTATGATCATATAGAGGGGGAGGTAATCCCCCTCAGGAACAGTCACAGGGGAGGGGAATAAGGGGAAATTGGGAGGGAGGGAAGAATGGGAGGATACAAGGGATGGGATAACCATTGAGATGTAACAAGAATAAATTAATAAAGGAGGAAAAAAAATTTTAAAAAAATGTTGAAAAGCTGGGCAGTGGTGGCGCACGCCTTTAGTCCCAGCACTCGGGAGGCAGAGGCAGGCGGATCACTGTGAGTTCGAGGCCAGCCTGGTCTACAAATCGAGTCCAGGACAGCTAAGGCTACATAGAGAGACCCTGTCTCAAAAAACAAAACAAACAAACAAAAACAACAAAAAATTGAAGTAAACTAAACAATGTAGTAAAATAAGACATAGGATACTGAATAGACTTATTAAAATACTAGGCTATGGTTACTGCAGTACTAGTGTAGCCGTTCTCAGAATTGCCTCTTAGTGGGTACTTTTGAGTTTGGAGGAGCCTTACCTGCTTTTCATAATGAAAGGAGATAGTCCAAGCATTTGCTGGATAGAAATTAGTGGGCTAAAGCATTTTAAAACATGGACTCCCAAATGTCCCATTGTTTATTTGTGTCGGTGAAAAATCTGTTAAATGATCTGATCCTGAAACTAAGCCCATTTTATGTATAAGCCTAATATTTTGTTTTAAAGTTTTAATATACAGTGATTTTTTTTTAGGGTTGTAATTATGTTGTGTAAGCCAGTATCTAATCAGGAAAAGGGAAACAGACCACTGTCTGTCTGTCTGTCTGTCTGTCTGTCTATCTATCCATCTGGTTTCTCAAGTTAGAGTTTCTCTGTGTAGCCTTGGCTGTCCTGGACTCACTTTGTAGACTAGGCTAGCCTCGAACTCACAGAGATCCACCTGCCTCTGCCTCCCAAGTGCTGGATTAAAGGCGTGCACCACCACTGCCTGGATTTTTTTTCACCTTTTTTTTTTTTAACACAATAACTTATTATGGAGAATTACTTGTGAGGCATCAGAGGGCTGAAGAAAACAGCATGCAGAGAGTCGGTAACTTGCAGAAGCAGCTGTAAGTAACAGGGCTTAGGGGAGAGGCCCCTTTCCAGGTCTTTATTATCTTCTACCTGAGAGGCCTGAATCCAGTTTTGAGGTTATTTTTTTTTTTCTCTCCCTCTCACTTTACTTATTTTTTAAAATGTGTTTTAAATAGGAGTAGAATCACATCACTTTTTCATTTCTTCCCTCCAGCCCAGGGGTTTCCAGCCTGTGGGTTGTGACCCTTTGGGAAGTGGACCGACCCTTTCACAGGGGTCACCTAAGACCATTGGAAGACACAGATAATTACATTGTAATTCATAGCAGTATCGAGATTACAGTTAATAGTAATGAAAATAATCTTATGATTGGTGGTCGCCACAATATGAATAACTGTGTTAAAGGGTTGCAGCACCAGGAAGGTTGCAGCCAACTGCTCTAGCCCCTTCCAGCCACCTCCCTCCATGTCCTCCCACTCTCAAGTTGATAACCCCTTTCTCTTTGATTGTTACATACATGTGTATGCAAAGAATATATAAAATACAACCCGTTGAGTCCATCTTTGTTATCTGTCTGTATATGGTTTCAGGGCTGGCCATTATGCACTGGACGCTTAGAATTATAGCTGTCCCTAAGATAGGCGTGGAGGCTCATATCAGTAATCCTAACTCTCAGGAGGCTAGTGCTGGAGGACTGTCATGAGTTAGGGGCTAGCCTGGGCTACAGAGTGAGCCCCCCCCCTCTCTCAGAAACACAAAACAAATAAAAGTAGTTTTCCATAGGCTTCTCCTATAAAGCTAAGAGCTACCCCAGAAACTCTAGAACACAGCGTCCTGTCTGTATACCCACAGTGCTCTCTGTGTGGCTGTCTGTATACCCACAGTGCTCTCTGTGTGGAAGCCGGCCGACTTCCTGTTCATAACTGGAATCAGATGTCCAGAGCCGTAACCTCTTCGTTGTCTGTTGCTCCCATAGAGTAGGGAAACTGAAGTGGCTTAGTATTGGTCTTGACCTTATGATTCAATGAAATCGTGACTTTGATCCCTGCTGGAAACATCCGTTTGCTGGGAGTTAAGACCTCCGACCCTGCAGAGCTCCGGTTACAGGTACTAGAGACAAGAATGGCGGGGCTGTAACGGGTGCAACGAGGAGACGAAACACCCCTACCACTGTCCCATCACCCCACACCGCAGTCTCGGATCTGTGCGTTTGGGGGTAACTGTTGCTGGATGTTGACTCCGCGGTGCACAGTGCCCTTGGCCTTTAAGAGGGAACGTGAATCTTTCTCATGATTTGGCTTAACCGCTGTCAGAGCTCAGGCTTTAGGAGCCCGGTCCGTCACGTTTTCAGGTCAGCTCTGCCTGTCCGGTCTGAGGTCAAGGATAAAACAGGCAAATTGCATTTGTATGACTCCATTCCTTGTTATTTATAAAAACCCACATCCCAAATCGTTCGATTTTACCAAATGAAGACTCAGGAGCCAGACGCTGGGGTGAAAGCCTGCTAGCTCAGAGAGGCAGAGAAAGCGCCCAGCTGACCTTCCTACTCAGCTCACATCCCTGAGGAAAAAGCCTTTTCTTACTCAGCTCACGTCTCAGACGGAAAAAGCCAAAAAGCCAAAAGCCAAAGCTCCTCCTCCTCCACGCTGCCTTAAATCCTATTCTCTCAATGTCCTTCCTTTCTGTTTAATACCTACCGGCTGGTTGCCTGCTCTGCCTCTTGACCTATGGATGACTTTATTTACCCCTGTGTACAGAAAGCTCTTGGATTAAAGGTGTGTGCTAGGGCTGAGCCACACCACAACTAGAAACAGTTTCGTTTTTATTTTTGTTTTGCAGTTCACAGTCTCAGGGCTCACAATGGGATCAAATATCTTGCGACAGTGTCTTTATTTTCTCTGCTGTAAAATGGGTCTCTTGGAAAGAAGTAATATTATGAAGACCATAATAAGCTTAAACTACGTTCTTGGGTGGTCGTACTGCATAAAACATTTTGCGCATATAAAGAGAATCAATATCTACACTATATGCCCACTCTATTACGGATAAATGACTGTCCCTCCATGACATTACGGCAGCAACTGGTACCATGAAACTAGTTTTTTTTTTTTTAAATAGGAACTCAACAGTTAATTTTGTTAGACAGTGGCCTTACTGCAGAGAAGCCCAGGACATTGAGGCTGGCATGGACTTTATCGGCTCCATCGACTTTCATATTAACAGACTCTAGCTAAGTTTCTCAGACCGCCCTTAGGTTCCTGGTCCTCTTTCTTGTCTTAGCATCCTGAGTATCCAGTATTGCTGCCACCACTTCTGCCTACTATGGTTTCTTTGATCAGGCACCTTTGAGCAGGGGAGAGGGGGAGAGAGGTCAGCTCTACCTGATGTGCCATCCCTTCTCAACAGTGAGCGTTTTCGTGGGACACAGACACCCTCGAACTTTCTGAAGGATGGATGCATTCCTCCTGATCTCCTTCCCACCGACCTTCTCGTCTTGCCTGCTTTTATAGGCTGCTGACTATTTAGTGAAATAACCCACAGTGATATGTGCGTGAATACAAATCTATGTCTCTGACCACCTCTCAAGCCAGACAGTGACACTCAGTTTGCTGCCAGACATGATTTGCATTGAGAAAACTTTTCACTGGTAGGGTAAGCGGGGGCCTGACAGCTTGTGCTCATACACTGAGAACTGTCTATAAAACTTTGCATTAGTTTAAAAATCTTTAAGGAGACAAAAAACGTTGGTAGTGATTATCAAATGAATCTAAGTTACCTGCTAAGGCAACTTAGGCTTTCCGAGCCTGCCCAGTCTCTCTCCTATGCCAGTTCTGTGTTGGGGACATTGCCCTGGTGTGGACTTAGTCCCATGGCTGGTGGGTCAGAAATACCCAGTTCATAAGATGGTTGTGAGCCACCATGTGGTTGCTGGGAATTGAACTCAGGACCTTTGGAAGAACAGCCAGTGCTCTTAACCTCTGAGCCATCTCTCTAGCCCCATACCCAGTTCATAAGAGCAGCTGAGGCAGCAAACTTGTCTAGTCAAATTCAGTTAGCAGGGGGGGGGGGCAGGCCCCCCCTTTCTCAAATGGATTAGTTATCTGCAGAAGAGGAAATGCTTTGCTTTGGAACTAATGTCTTCTTGATAGCTCATTTAATCAAGACCACCAGAGGCTCCACGCAGCGTCTCTATTTGCCACAAATCTTTATTTTCTTCCTCTGAGTTACAGGGGCCTTTTCTCATTCCTAACAAAACAGCTAGTTTAGAGTTGCTTGATAAACAGACCAAAGCACACATTCAGATATGGTATGCATTGCTTCCTGAGTCCAAAGGGACGCAGCAAGTGCAATATCTCTTTTGCTTGTGGTATGCTTTCATCTGCGTTTTTGCTTCATAATAACGGAGCACCGCTGACTTGCTGTGCTAAAGAGAAAAGGGATTTATTTTGGTTCATGGGGTTCAGGAGGAGCCACATCTACTGATGGCCTTCCTGCCACCAGATCCTGCCGCGGGTGATGGGCGTAGCTCAGCACAGAACAGGGAGTGTGCAGTGTGCAGGTCTCTGCGCTCATCGCCTTTTCCCTTCTTAGCCGGCTGCCAATAATTCAGCCATGAGGTGCCCCTCCCCCCGGGGGTGTCTTTCTCTTCCCTCCAAAGTCCTTACCTTGCGAACCACAGGTGAATTAAGTTTCTACCCTCTCAGTGAGGACCAAAATTTAACATGCAGAGCCACAGGGGACACTCAAATTGACACAGAGTAGTGGTGTAAAGGATGGCAATTTATCTTTTACTTCTCAGGGGATGTCCTGACAGCGTCCAGATCTCCGGACCACCAGAGACTTCAATAAAATGGTGAATTCCCTGGGGTGTACAGCCCACACCCTGGCACACATGTGTCTTGTTAAGGCATCTCAAACACTTCCTTTCTCCCAACATCTGAGGTGTCTTTTACATAGCAATCAAGGCGCGCTTACATTCTCATAAACAAGATTGTATAGGTGACCTCACGGGCGCAGGCCACACAAATTGGAATGGTTTAAAACGTATTTGCTCCCCCAATAGATGTACTCCAGGTGCCTAGCTCTGTGTCCATTTGTTCAAGTGTAGGTACAGCACCGGCTGCAACTGGCACGGCTCTTGGTCGAGTTAACAACAGTTAAACTCATGAGCCCTTCTGCAAGCTGCACAGGCCAAACAGGTGAATCAAATGGGGGAGAGGCTGGGCTACCCCCCATTGCTTGCATGTCCCACAGGTTGTATGGTGGTGGTGATGTCTACAATCTGTAGGATGCAGTACCATCCCTCCCTCCCTATTCTTTTAGTCCATTTATTAATGGCTTCTGGTTGGCCCATCCTACCAGGATAGCATTCACTCTGTGTCAGAGAAGACACCTTGGGATTCTGCAGCCTCGGTTGTATGCTTCAGAATGGACTACTGTGATAGTGCACACTTGGGATGCAGAAATAGAAGGACTAAGAGTTCAAGGCCAGAATCCTAGCAATACCACAAGACACTGCCTCAGAAAGAGAGGGGGATAGTTGAGTGGGTGGGGACTGAATGACTCAAGAACTCATGTGTATGCATTCCCATGATGACCTAAAACAGATCTTGACTGAATCTGTCAAATTACATAATTTATCCGTTGTAGTAACTATAAAATATATCTAATAATGTTTATCATCAAGACCTATAATTATTACAGCGCTAATATCTAACCCACTATCATATTAAAAAAAGACACAGACGCCTGTTGTATTTTAGAATAAGCCTTATTTTACCCGGAGCTGGGCAGGTATTAATCCCCTAAACTACCTTCCATTATCACTCAGCCTCCATCCCATGCTGTCTGCTCTAATCTTGCTAATGTGACTCATCTGGGCTGCTTTGTTTCCTCTGTGCGGATCTGGCCACATTGCTTCTTGCCGCATTCACTCATCCTGGTGGCTTCCTCCTTCTGTACTTGTCCCTATCTAAGATGCGTCTGTCCTGAAAGCCATTGAACTTTGCTCACACCTCCTCACTCTGCCCTGCTCAGGTGTGTAGGCCTTTACTCGGCCAATCAGGGAAGCAAGGTGAAACAGCACTACTTGGGGGGCCTGACAGTCTGCTCTTAAACAGTAGGGATGGGGGGGTGTGTGAGAAGGAGGGGGACAAGCAATTAATAAATACAAAGCATCAGACCATGCCCAGACAGTTATCTCTCTTTAGAAATACAGTTATAGCTAGATAGGGAATTCCCTGTTCTATTTATTTACAAATTTATGCAAAATATTAATAAACAGTCTGATGAACAGTGGCACGAAGAGATGCCTCATGCACACAACAAACAACTGAGTTGTGTTTGAGAAGAGTCTTGGGAACAATGACTTTTGGGGTGTGTGCGTCTGCTTCTCACTGGTTGCCAAGAGGGGGGCCCAGCAACGTGCTTCCTGGGGGGGTCCCCCTTTTCTGCATGAGTTGAATCCCAATCTCTAGGGTAGATAAGGGTAGCTTTGGGATTTAGCTGCTTCCCTAGCTAGAGTGGGTGGATGCTACACAATGGCTGTCACTCCCTTCTCCCCTGACGTGATACCTTGGTTGAGGCACTGACAATGGAGAGGAAGAGTCTGCAATTGTCTGAGTAAACTGTAGAGGCAGGGGTTTGATCTTACCCAGGTGCCTTGTAGTTCTGATCTGCGGTTCAGCTGTCCTGAAGCCTTGCTCCCGTGGCCTGTTAGGAGCCACCTGTGGCTTCTTGGGAGCGCCCCACCTCTCACTTTCCTGTGTAACTTTCTTCTCTAGGGCTCAGCTTTCCCCTTCTTTTAGGGAGCCTGCCCTTAGCCACCAGTATGGGTATGGTCTGGTCTCCTCCTCCTTTTTTTTTCCTTCTGTTTTTGGTTTTTCTTTTCTTTTTTTTTCTTTTGGTTTTTTGAAACAGGGTTTCTCTGTGTAGCCTTGGCTGTCCTGGACTTGCTTTGTAGAGCAGGCTGGCCTCGAACTCACAGAGATCCATCTGCCTCTGCCTCCTGAGTGCTGGGCCACCATACCCAGCTGGTTTTCTTCTTCTTCTTCTTCTTCTTCTTCTTCTTCTTCTTCTTCTTCTTCTTCTTCTTCTTTTCTTCTTCCTCTTCTTTTTCTCCTCCTCCTCTCCTCCTTCTTCTCCCTCTTCCTCTTCTTTTGTTTTTTTGCGACAGGGTTTCTCCATGTAGCCTTGGCTGTCCTGTACGCATTGTAGATCAGGCTGGCCTCGAGCTCACAGTGATTCGCCTACCCCTGCTTCCCCAGTGCTGGGATAAAAGGCGTGAGCCACACATGCCGGCTTGTCTTTTCCTTGTTAAGTACCCCTCCTTGGAACCCTTTATTTCAGTTTGGAATTCTATTACTCAGCAATGGCTGTTTTACGTGAGTGCCCTTTGAGAGTAGGCACCTGGCTTGGGGTTTCTATTGTTTGGGGAAAAAATGAGCAAAACCAACTTGTGGGAGAAAGGATTTATTTCTGCTTACGCTTCCACGGCACAGTTCATCACTGAGAGAAGCCATTGTGGGAACTCAAGGCAGGAACCGAACCACAGGCCATGGGAAAGTGTTACTTACTGGCTTGGTGCTCACGGATTGCTCAGCCTGCTTTCTTATACACCCAAGACCACCCACCCAGGGGTGGCAGGACTCACAGTGAGCCAAGCCCTCCACATTAATCACTACTCACAAAAGCCACAGGTCAATCTGGAGGGGTCATTTTCTTAACTGAGGTTTCCTCTTCTCAAAGGACTTTAGCCTGTACCAAGTTGAGTTAAAAAACTAGCCACCAGAGTATCTTTTCTACTTATGCCCCATTTTTCTCTATGACCTGTTTTTCTCCATGCTTAGCCACGGCCTGAATTAATAAGTGTTTTTCCAGATCTCAGAAATGCCAACACTTACTACGGATTGCTACCACTGTATTAGAAGCCCATGGATAACCCCCTCCAATCCCCCGTGTGCATGCAACTTACGGGCGTGTAGGAACAAACCAGCCAGGACTGTGCAGTAACTTAGGACTTTTTTTTTTGCTTCTCAGTACCACCTCCAGCCCCAAGCCCAGGATATCAAGTTAGGGTAGTGTGTGGTTTAGCTAAGAGGTGGCTGGAGAAATTGAAATGAAAGGCCCAAACCTCTGTTCCCCATAACCGCTATGTGTTAGAGAAATACTGGAGGAGTCCTCCTTCCATTAAACAAAGAGACTGTCAGCTCTGCGCCCAGGTGGCAGAAATTTGGAGCGCCTGAGCAATCTGATTAGAGAAGAGGTTTTAGGGAAAGGGGGTGTGACGCAGTCCGCTGGGGGAAAGTTGGTGGCCAGCTTTCTCGGGCCCCTGGGGTTTGTCTGCAAAGGGCTTGCCCATCCGTCGCGTGCGCGTGGGTGAGACCGCTGGGGAGGGTCGCCGTCAGCCCCCACGCCCCCTCCGGCTTCAGGCAGAGCTGGGGTGCAGGTGCGGGAGGGCGCAGGGGCCGAGGGCTGCGAGGAGCCCCTGCGGGCGGCAGGAGGCAGCGTCGGCCCGGGCGGCGCGAAGCAGCGCGCGGTGATGTCAGTGGCGGCCCAGCTGGCAGCGGCCGGCACTTCCTGTATAAAGGCGGGCGGGCCAGGCTGCGGATCCCGCGAGCCGGGGTTGGGCTCTGGGCGGCAGGCGGCGGCGGCGGCGGCGGAGTCGGAGTCGTAGGAGGGCTGTCACATTCGGGAGCCGGGCTCCTGGCGCTTCTCCGGGCCGTCCCTTCCGTTTTCCCGGCTCCCCGGCGTGACATCTGCGGAGCGGAGATCTGTATGTGCGCGCGCGCGGGAGAGGAAGAATGGCAGTGCTCAAACTCTGCGACCAGGTAGGGGCGCGGGGCGCGGAGAAGGGGGCGCGGCGGGCGCGGAGCGGAGCGCGCCCCGGGGCTGTTTACGCGCAGGCACGAGCGTGCACCGCCGGCCGCGGGGCTCAGCTCCAGCGCAGTCTTCTCCCTGGGCCGTCGCAAGTGCGCGTTCGCGGCTGGAGAGGGTCGGCGGGGTGCGGGAGTGGCCGCCGTGCGTTGGGGGCGCGGGCCGCTGCCGCCGCACCGGGGGAGGGGGAGCCTCGGGCCGCGCTGCGCACTCAGGAGCAGTCAGCTTAGGGCTGCCGGGGGGTGGGGGTTGGGGGGGGGGGGAAGGCAGTCAGCGGGGTCAGGAAGGAGGAGAAAGGTGGGTGGCGCGGGAGAGGCTCGTAGCCTGGACCTCTCCCGCGTCAGGAAAGACTGGTCCGGATTCCCGCTCTGGTATGGTCGGCTGTCTTCATGCGTTGGATAAGACACCCCGACTTCCTCTTTAGTTGCCCAGAGGCTGGGTGAGGGGTGCGGGACTGGGGTGCGGAGAGTCATGCTCTCGGCCTGGCTCTCCCCAGTAGGAGGTAAAGTCAGGTCCCAGGCTGAGTTTGTAGGCATTGGTGCCCCGTCAGCTTTGTTGCTTTTCTAGCCAAGACATCATACTGGGCAGTCCTGGAGTTCAGCTTGAAGCAATGGGATTATTTATTGAATCCGACTGATAGTCTTTGCTACACGTCTGGACATTGACGCTCACGGATGCCCAACCAAGTTGTGAGACTAAAAAACAAACAACCAGAAAGCCTCTTTGCAGCTCTTAACTGGCTCCTCCTCCACGTCCCGGTTTATTCATCCACACTTGACATAAACATTGTTTGGGGGGCCTGATAAGTGAGAGAGGTGGTCTTGACTTCGACAGTGTCAAACAGGCCAGCCCTCACTATTGAACATCTCAAGCTTCCTAAGAGGATGCGTTTGGTACCTTGCTAGTTAGTATCCAGATCAGAAGGTCCTTGCAACTTAAACGCAACCTTTTGGGGGTAGTGATCCACAATGGTTTGTTTTGCGCTTTTAGATTAAATTTACTTCAGCTTGTTTTCCTCACGTATTTACCACCCCCTTTTCTTCCCCTCCCCCGCTCCGTTCAGAAGTCACTGAGTTATAAAACTCTGTTAAATTTAGCGGGAGAGCAGCTGTTACTTGCATGAACCTGGCCTTTCTCGTTGGCTCCTGAGCATTTAAAGTGCTTGTAAATTGATATTAGGGTTTTTCCTCTACCCTTTGTTCCCACTTTTTGCCAACTGTTAGACATTTACTCGTTTAAAGTTGTACACTGTATTGTGTCTGGGTCCCATCAACGTTGCTGGTACACATTCCTCTACTTTGTTCATTCTTAAATCTGCAGAGTACAGACCTGGCTCTAGTAGGCATTGTACGTAGGCGTTATATATGAACAATTCTGTGCAGAATCTGACTTAGAAAGATGCTAATCACCTGTCCTGAAGTCTTTATTGTTCTAAGTAAAAACAGCTGACTGGGATAAGCAAGCCGGTCCTCCTCAGGATTCTCAGCTGTTGGCTGGTTAGCGTCCACCCCCTGGACTCCTCCTGTAGCAGCCGACAGCTTGAGGCCCTTCCTTTCAGCAGCTATGCTGAAGTGGGCTATGAGGAGCTTTCTCCTAATGTGTATCAGCCCTGGTGAAGAGTGCACTGCCGGGCTCAGCAGCACCGGAAGTTATTCTCTGGCTTCTCAGAGCAGGGCTTTCAAGGATGCTTATCTTTGAAAATGTTTCTAAATACACCCTCTTTGTTCCCCCTAGTAAACTACACCTGCCACCAGGGAAAACGGTATAACCTTCATTTGGCTCCATCTCCTGGCACATAAGGAAGTGCCAAGGAGTTCTGTGAGTCAAGAACACCTAAAAACCACCAGTCTATTTTGGGACAAAGCCAGAGGAAGACTGGGCGGGGTGGTGGCGGGGCGAGGTGGGGTGCAGTGGTGAGCAAAGATGGTTTCTGTGTTTCTTTAGGTCCAGGAAGTATGTTTTTCTTGCCTTATATAGTCTTAGTTTTTGTTTGAAACTTACTTCTTAGGAGCTCGTTCTTAACCTCTTCTACTCAGGCTAAGGGCCCCTTAATTAAGGTCCTCCTGGGAGAGCTTTGCCCTATCCCTGTGGGTGGGGAGCCCCCTGCCTGTATTCCCTGCTTCAGTTTGTGGTGGGGCAGCTTGCTCTCTCCCTAGGATGCCATAAGCACCCCAGCCTCATTCTCCCTGGTCTGCTCAATATCCCATTTGTAAAGCGAATCTTGACTTTTGGCTAGCCCTTTGATTTTTTTTTTTTTTTTTTTTTTTGGTTTGAGGGCACAGCTTGAACCATAAATTGTCTTGCTTTGCCTTGTAGTTGACGTGCGAGGTGATCGCAGATGACATTTTCTGTCCCACTAACCCTGAAGGCTGGGACTGGCTGGGTGGTAGTGGTCAGCACTTGAGCAGCCCTTCTGCAGTGACCTTGGAGTCATGCAGGAGAAGGGGTATGCCTTTTAAAACTGATTTGGGAAAAATTAAAATGTTAAAGGGGAAGGGAGAGGCTGCTGTGGTTTTTAGTCTTCTACTGTGAAAAGGAACTGGGAGCTAGTGCTCCAAACAAGCTTGCTTGTTAGCACTTCTGCATTTGTAAGTCTGCTCTTTCGTCATTCTTTCTGGCAGGGTTTTGGGACCACTTTAGTTTGCCCAGGACCTAGGCGTTTCCCAGAATGTGGTGGCAAAGCTGGGACAATTCCTAGCAACTGGAGGAATTGGTTAGTTACCTTCTGCAATATTGTTATTTAACTATGTAATTAATAAATAGTGCAATCATTTCCCCATAGGTGGACATTAAGAATGTGTGTTTACATCTTGGGAGGACTGAGATAATCACAAGGTTGAAGGTGGTTTCGTCATATACAAATGCAATGTGTTTAGCTTATCATGAGTGGTCACACAGCCTTTTGCAATTGGACTTCATAGTTGAACATTCGAGGTGCATTTTCTTTTGTATAGAGAAAAAGTGCTATAGAGATCTTAGTGTGCTGCCATGTCAGTCTGGCTCTTTCCTTTAGATTTTGCTTTTCCAAGTTACAAACCCAGGCTGGCAGGGGCCTTGTCCATCATTTGAAAGGTCTGCTTTTCTCAGGCGAGGTTCCTAACGACAGCAGAGTGGCTCCATTTCTCTTGAAGAGCCTGGTAGACAAACTGCTGCAGCACTTGTCCCTTTCGGAGCTTCCTGCCTGGAGGCCTTATGGCTTAGTGTCTCCTCGCCAAGTCCTAGCTCACACTCCAGTCAGCCACCTACTTGCCAAAGGCACTGTCTGGCAGCTGCGGCAGTGACCGGAGACCAGAAATCCCAAAGCTTTGGAAGCAGGATTCCTGGCCACAGTGTGGGGCCTTTGGACTGTTTTTCTTTTCTTTTCTTTTTTTTTTAAATCAGGCTGTGCTGTATTTTCAGCCACCCTCTATGCACTGGATTGCAAGCCAACACTCTGCCTGGGACAGGAGTGAAGGAGAAAAAGGAAAAACTTTACTTTTGGACTCTGTTCTGGTTGTTTGTGACCCGGTGATAGGGTTTTGGGAGTGTCTTTGATGGCTGGCATTTCATAGCTTGTGCATAATGGTGCCTTACGTTAATTGTGATCTTCAGGTGCCTGGGCCTTTGCAGTGAATCATCTCTTGTAACCCTCAGAGTCACACTAGGAGGTAGATGCGGGTGTCCCTCCTACTCTACAGTTGGAGGAAACAGGGAGGCCACTTGACCTGTTCAGGTCACACACCCAGAGAGTGCCTGAGCACAATGGCCTCCTCCCGTGGCATCCTGATTGCACAGGCAGGTGCTGTCTGTGCCCCTGAGCATCGGTTCACACCCTCTTCCGTCAGAGCGAGGACTTCTGACCTGCTGCCTCTCCCTGGCTTGTCTCATTAACTTCTGGGCCCAGTGAATGATGTGTCAGTAGCATGGTGATTCTTTTCTCAATCACTTATTTATCTTTGTGTAACGTGGGGACCTATAATCATCTTCAATGTCCGCGGGCCACCTTAGGAAACCAGAAAGCCAGCTAGGCAGATGAAGAGCTTAAGAGTGGAGATGACTCCTTCTGGCATCTTGATATGCATCCTTTAAAGCTTCTGTATAGACAGGTACAGGCTCTACACTTCCTGTGTGATAGTATCAGCATCTTGCATTATGCACATAGCTGATACCTGCTTTCTAGACCAAAGACTTTTCTAAATAAAGTTATGCTTCCTTTAAATAACCTCCCTGACTGCTTCCAAGATCAAAGAGTCCGGCCCCTGGGCTGGAGAGATGGCTCAGTGGTGAAGAGTGCTTCCAGGGGTCTCAAGTTCAATACCCAGCAACAACATAGTGGCTCACAACCATCTATAATGGAATCTGTGTCCATATTCTGGTGTGTATGAAAACAAAGCACTCATATATATGAAATAAATAAATAAATCTTTAAAAAAGAAAGAAGAAGAAAGAGAAGAAGAAAGCCAGGAGTGGTGGCACATGCCTTAAAGAAAAAAAGTCTAGCCCCAATAGACGGAGCCTCCTTTCTTAAAAGAACAGTTTAGCTTTCACTTATGCTAGTCAAAGCAGAGAGTAAACATAAACTCAAAAAAGTGTAGTTCTTATACAAGACATGGGGCTGAGACATCTGGGAAAAGGTTCATATTTCAGCAACATAAATATAGTATATTAACATATTTAAATGTAATGTTAAATTACTTTTAAAAGTTATATTTAGCATAAGTTATTTAATTTTTTACATTAAAATTTATAGTTTCTTTTATTGTGTGTGTGTATGTGTTGTGTTCCTGTGTCTGTGGTCAGGGAACTGTGGCTGTCTATTCTTTCCTTTCACCACATGGGTTTTGAGAACCAAACTTTAAGCCATAAGGTTTCATGGCGAGCACTTTTTACCCACTGAGCCATTTGGTCAGCCCTGCATGAATTCGTATACTCCAGACATCTGAAAAGGTGGTGCTTTCAAGGTTGTTTAAGCTCTGACACTTAGAGGGCCAGTGAGAGGCCCAGTGGGTAAAGCCTCTTGCTGCATAAGGCTGATGGTTTGCATTAGATCCCAGGAACCTATGGAAAGATGACAGAACCAACTCGACAGAGTTGCCCTCTGATCTCCACTTGTTCACTGTGGTACACATGTACGTGTGTCCCCAATCCTCCAAACAAAACAACAAAACCCTGACATAACACTTCTTTCCAAACCTCCAAAGAAAATTCCATATTGAAGCTACTATCTGTTTGTTTGTTTGTTTGTTAATTTATTTGGGTTTTTAAAAAAGTATTTAACTTTAATCTATGTACATTAGTTGGAGTTACAGACAGTTGTGAGTTGCCATGTGGGTGCTGGGAATTGAACCCGGGTCCTTTGGAAGAACAGGCAGTGCTCTGAACCACTGAGCCACCTCTCCAGCCCCTCATTTGGGTTTTCAAGACAGGGTTTTTCTGTGTAGCCTTGGTTGTCCTGTACTTGCTTTGTAGATCAGGCTGGCCTTGGACTCCCAGAGATCCACCTGCCTCTGCCTCCTGAGTGCTGGGACTAAAGGTGTGCGCCACCACGCCCACTTGAAGCTCATAAAAAATGGAGCTGGAAGGATTGCTCCCTGGGTACGGCACTTGTCACCAAGCCTGAACACCTGAGTTCAATTCCTGGGACCTATGTGGAGGGAGAGAGCGGGTTCCTGCAGGCTGCCCTCTGACCTCCATATTTATGTTGTAGCCCTATACACTTTCCCTCTCTCAAGACAGGAATGAAATATAGTTAGAATCTTTTACAATAGTGGTTGCCATGCTATCTTAAGGATTATTGATATTTAATACTATTTGAAAGTTTCTTTGTATATGAAAATGCCTGGTGACTGACTTGATATTTTGCCGCCTTTTCCCTTACTGATCCATCATGTACCAACACTTAAAAATTGCTCTGGGTGATTGGGAGTTACATAGACTTGTGTGACCATGTCACGTTTATCTACCCCAGGACCCTTTGGGAAAGAGAAGGATGCTACTAAATATTGACTGGAAAGGGACCGTCAAGGACGGGGAGGGTGTGATGACTGAATCCGTTGCCGTGGGCATGCGTCAAGGGGAACAGCGTACATCGTGTGCTCGGCAGCACTTGGAGGTTGGACTTTTCTGTGGTCTGCGGGTTCCTCTTTGTCAAGTGAAGATGCTGAGCTGAATGTCTTGGTGGTGCCTGACCCCTGCCGTGTTCTTCCTGATGGGACTCAGCCCTTCTGATGGAGTTTGCTTTACAGCGTCTCCTATGCATGTGGCTCTGATGTGTGTATTTGTGTATAGCTTGGCTATCCAGGCAACAAGGTTAAATGGTTTCAGGCTCCTGAGGTTATTATTCAGTGTCAGTGATTTAGGAACTGATTATTTTTCTTCTCCTACTTCAATTTATAGATAGTCTAAGATTGTCTCTCATATAGGCTGTTTCTGTTAGATTGTCTGTCTCTCATATAGGCTGTTTCTGTTAGTAGTGTAATACCTTGCTTGCCTCTGGATTTCAGAGGTTGAGAGCAGAGAGTGCTTCTGACCGGTGTCGGTGGCTGTGAAGAGCTGGTGACCTGAAAGGCTGAAGTTAGTGAGACTCATGAGTCTACCTTCAAATCGTGATAGTCAGAGTCTTAAAGGGCGTTTTCTAGCTGGGCATGGTGCACATGTCTGTAATCACAGTACTCACGAGGTGGAGGCAGGGGATCAGTAGTTCAAGGTCGTCATTGGCTCTGCTTGACTACATAGTTCAAGGCCAACCTGGATTACATAAAGATCTGTCTTTAAAAAAAAACTTTCACTTGCCTCCCCTTTTGAAAACTAAAACTAAAAAAAAAAAAAGGCTGGATCTATATTTCCCAGTAAATCTTGACCATCCCAATGTAACTCCCACGTACCTTTAATATTAGAAGACCATTTTGCTCCAAGGAAGCTTCCAGAACTCTTAATAAAAATAAATAGATTTGTAGAGACACCTGTGTTGCCCTGATGTGGAAGTTGAGAAGCAGTTCTAATTTGTCTCCGAAAGTTTAAATATTAAATTGTTTTCCTTTGATTTATTTAATAAGTAGCACATCAAATTAGAAATCAACCCTTGGATCCCACTTACAGATCTCTTGTAGTCACGTGACTTTGATCAGTTCCTGTCATTGGCTTTGCTTGCCTATACCTAGAGGCTGGCAGGTAGAGAGCCTTCTAAATTCCTTCAGGCTTTCCCTTGTAAGAGTGCTTTCCTCAGTTGTGGGGTCAGCAGCCTTAGGCTGATTTCACAGGCATGATATTTTTAGAAGTTAACGCATACCTGCCTCATTCCGGAGAGTGAACTGACTTGTAAGTTGAAGTGAGACCTTCGAGGGTCTTCTGGATCCACCCCTGACTTGATGGAACAGTGTATTTGTCCTGGCAGTGTTCGGTGGACAAATGTGTGTCCAGGAATAGCAAGGACTTCATAGTGAGAACCTGGACGGTTTCCACGGCAGGGGACACGGATGAAATGCTGTTGCAGGTCTGAGATGCTCTGTTTTTAACTTGATAATTTTATTTTAGAGTAAAAAGTTAAAATATGCAGGCTATGGCACTCAGAAGAAGGGGAAGCAGGCTATCCAGATGAGACCTGATAATCTGTGATCACATGGTGGGAGGTGGTCCCTTTCTGTCACAGGTCTAGGGGAGGGGAATAGGGTCAAAGAGGGAGGGAGGGGGGAACAACAAGATGCAAGTGAGGGGATATAACAATCAGGATGTAATCTAAATAAATTATTAAAAAAAATTAGCCAGGTGGTGGAGGCGCATGCCTTTAATCCTAGCACTCAGGAGGCAGAGGCAGGTGGATCACTGGGAGTTTGTCTAGTCTACAAAGTGAGTCCAGGGCAGCCAAGGCTACACAGAGAAACCTTGTCTCGAAAAACCAAAAAAAAAAAAAAAAAAAAATATATATATATATATATGTATATATATATGCAGGCTATTGAAAAACCTATAGGATGACCCCGTTTTTACAAAGAATACTTAGTTTGAGGGTGGTGGTGAGGAGTAAGCGTGAGCATGTAAAGAGATTTAACACTCACCCAACCAATCAGGGAGACTTGGATCCTGATTGCAACAAACAAAAATACACCTTTATAAAATAAATTGGTGAAAACTTGAGTACTGGCTAGATAGTTGATTAATGTGAGTGTGATACTGCAACTGTTTGGAAGAAGAGAGTCCTCTGGCAAATTAAGAAACAAAACCACAAAACTATATCATTTTTCAAGGTGTACCTAATAATTTTAGCCACAGTACTTCTGGAAGCAATCCCACCCCAACCCCCCACCCCATCCCCCTCATGTTCACTCTGTGCCACCCCGTCTTGCCTGACAGCTTGTCTTCAGAAAAGTTCTCAGTGTCTTTGATTGAGTGTCAGAAAGTCAGTCTGAGGAGGGTGTGATGGGGTGCACCTTGAACCCCACTGCTTGGGGATAGAGTCAGGTGGACCTCTCTCTAAGTTTGAGGTCACCCTGCTGTACATAGTGAGTGACAGGTCAGCCAGGGCCACACCATGAGATCCCGTCTCAAAACCAACCAACCAACCAAACAAACAAACAAAAAACAACCCCAAAACAACAGGGTACATGCCGTTGCTGGGTTTGCTGTCCAGTGAAATGCAGGTCTAAGCTGGCTGTGAGGACAACAGCTATTGACTTAGCCCTGATCCTTCGCAAGTCATGTGACATCATTTGAGCTTCTGATTTAGAACCCCTCCCAGCCTCCCTCCCTACCTCTCCCTCTCTCTTGCCCCCCTCTTTTTCCTCTTCCCTCTTTCTCTTTTGACAGAGTCTCTGTGTAGCCCTGACTGTCCTGGAGTTTGTTGTGTAGACCAGGCTGGCCTTGAACTCACAGATGCTTCTGCCTCTCCTTTCTCAGTGCTGAGATCAGATCCCCTTCCTTCCTTCCTTCCTTCCTTCCTTCCTTCCTTCCTTCCTTCCTTCCTTCCCTCATGTAGCCCAGGCTGGCTTTGAACTAACTGCATAGCTGAGGATGACCTTGAACTTCTGAGAATCCCTACCTCCTGAGTGCTGGCATTGCAGGCCTGTGCGCCACACCTTGTTTCTGGGGAGCTCAGGATCAAACCCCAGGGGGCTTTGCCATAGGGAAGTGGGCCTCACCCCCCCCCCCCCACCAAGAATCCCACCCTGGGCTGTTCTTACTAGGACTTGGAGTCAGCTGGTCCCTGTTTGATATTTCAATCAGACATTTGGGAGGAATTGAGGTATTAAAGCTGCCCCCAAGTGACCTTGCTTAAAGTGGGCTTTTGTTTAAACTGCAGAGCTTTACAGAGCAGCGAGAAGCTCCAAGGTCAGTGTAACTAAGTGGCACACGTGTCCTCACAGTGACGGGGACTGCTTGTCGTTTTCAATGGTTTTAGGCTTTAGGCACACCAGAATACTGTGTTTTATTTCTACACATGTGAACATTTTTTCATAGCTTTCTTAACGGAGTCTAGATTTGATACTGCAAGCCATAATAGGAAGTGGGCACCTGTAATTTTAGTAAATAGAACTGACACCAGCAATGGAAAGAAACGTAGATTTTAGGCACTTTGAAGCTTGTAGGTACTTATTTCTTGGGGCCACTGAGATGAGCACAGCATTTAGTTGCTAATGTTAGGAACAGTTTTATTCTGAGCTCTGCTTTTTAGCAAAAGGTCTTCTATCACGTTCCCAGGTCCTGAACTTTTGCATACGTACTTTAAATGTAGCATTTGGCTTGACTAGGGTTCGTAAGCACTATATAGAACATTGAAGTTGCTGTTGCTCTTAGCTTCTCTGCTTTAGTCTTTCTGTGACACAACTGTCCTTGACTGTAAAATGGGTATAGTAATATTTGCTTAGTGGGGAGCCTGTGACAGTTCAGCTGGAAATGTTTGAGTACCCCAAGTGGACATTCGTTACTGCGCAGTATATAGTCTCTGAATCTTGGTTCCTCATTTGTCAAATTAAGCAGATGAATATTTTAGGGTCAATTCCAGCTCTCTCAGAATAGGTTTTGGTGATTTGTTTGTTTGTTTGTTTTAAATTTACAACCTTTAATCTTGTCTTATTTCTCTCTGACTTTAGCAGTTGTAGAGTATAGCTACTTGATTTTTGTATGAAATCTCTTTATTGAGTACCCTACATATTGGGTCCTACAATTAAAAAAAAAAGTTTTTTCTTTGGTTTTGGTGTTATCTCGCCACTTGACTTGCCTTATTTGGCTCACAAAGTTTACAGTAGGAGACACAAGTGTGGAAAAGACTGTGGAGTTCGCATACATTCTTGATTTAAGCTGTCCACAGGACTTTGAAAATGACAAGAGTGCTACTTCCCTTTCACATAGTGTAAAACTGTCATTTTGAGGAAGTGTATAAAAGCAAAACACTTTGATAGAACAATTGTCATAAAAAAGTCATCATGAAAAATGTTATCATGACAGAACGTCTTAAAAACTTAGGTGTAGAATTTCAGGCTTCAGATGATATTTATTGGGGTAAAAGGAAACCATAAACATAGGCCAGGGCTGTAGCTCAGTGCTAGGAGGCAGGACTGGCGTTCACTGGGTCTGAGGTTCAATCCACAGTTCTATGGGGGCGGGGGAGTCAAAGGAAACCATTATAAAACAACAACCAAACCAAAATCCCGCTCCATAAAGAATGCTGAAGAAAGTTGTTTAAAAATATCAGATGTGGAGTGGAAAAGATACATTGTAAAGTGTCATTTTAGTTTTGGCCCTCTTTTTTTCTTTTAGAGTGACAGGACATTGCTAAAAGAGGATGTAGGCCAAACATAATTGGATACAAATGTGTGTTTTAATTTAAAACATACTTGTTTCAGCAGTAGAAATTGAGGGCAAAACGTAGCAAGATAATAGAAAAATGAAAATCAGATCACAACAACAACAACAGTAGCAAAAACAGAACAAAGAAAGAAAAACAGAGAAAAAGGGGACAAAGCGAGGAGGAGAAAGGTTTGTTTTTTAATGGATGAAGGGGATAAGTATTGCTGTGTGCACCTCTATTTTCAATAGTTAGGATTATAATAACAAGAGGATTAGGAGTCCAGGGCCAGCCTCAGCTACAGAAATGAGTTTAAGGCTAGCCTGGGCTAGGTGAGACTAGATTTCAACAACTTGAACAGAAGACGAGGAGAAAGAGAAAGAAATAAAGGCAAAGATCAGGTAGGGACTGACAGGGGGTAGATTGTGTGGGTTTCTGTGGGGAGGGGCCAGGCACCGAGTGATGTCCATGAACTTCATCTGCACTGGTCATTTTGCTTCTCCCTGAAGCAATTAGCACGAGCCAGTGTGCCTCAGCTTCTTAGGCTTCTAGACCGACAGAAAAGGTTGTTGGTTAAGCCAAATCATAGCCAGAGGCAGCAGCTTAGAGGGCCAGCGAGTTCTGTGGTCCAGCAGAAGATCTTGAGAACGGGTGTGGTGACTGACAGAAATGAGTTTGCATAGCAGGAAGGAAGTCTTGGGGCTCTTGCACCTAAGAGTGAGTCCTTGTGACATCTGTTTTTAAAGCATCCTCCTCTCTCCCAGTGAGTTAAGGGCAAAGTTATTAAAAAAAAAAATCACAGCGTTACCTTTCCAGTCCAGCCTCTCTAGAGCCCGAATAGTGTTTTCTTGACTCCATTCCTAGCATGAATCGACTGGGAGACCTTGCTAATAATTTTATCTCCCTGGGTCTCAGTTTCCCCTTGGGATAGCATCAACAGGAAAGTGCCCACCCTCATTTCAATAGCCAACATTATGACCTAAGGTCACTGAACTGCCAACCTGGGACAGCATTGTCCTGTCTCACCCCAGGGTCCGTTTAGAGTTGACCATGAGACCAGGCAGACTCTGGCTTAGCTCCTTGGCTCTGTAATAAAGGTAGAGAGGCCGCTCCGGAGCAGGTGCTTTGGGCCAGTGCGCTCAGTTGCTGACGGAGTCAAAGCACCAAGCAGCAGCCATTTTCCCCCAGCATCTGGAAGGAGTAGCCCTGCCCATGAGCCAAACCACCTCCCTGTCTAGAAAACGGAGACAGTGGGTTTTGCCATCCCAAGGTCTACATTATAGGAAACCTGGGGTTGCCCCTGCCCCAGGTGTGGTCACAAAGCACCCTGTGGGGCCAGTGATGCCCAGGTTTCAGCAAATGACTCTGCCAAGTCCTGCTGTCCTTTCTCCAACTGGGACTAAGATACTTGTGTGATGAGCTCTGATTGGTAGTAGTGCCATGCCTCCACGGAGCCTGCCTGAGCCCATCATGTGTGTGTGTGGAAGGGGTAAACCTCCATGGAGCCTGATTGAGCCCTTCGTGTGTGTGTGTGTGTGTGTGTGTGTGTGTGTGTGTGTGTGTGTGTGTGTGTGTGTTAACCAGGTAATGTCAGCAGATGCTGCGCAATGAAGAGGAACCTATTTTGTCACAGCCTTTTGCTGTGGAGGCCAGGGATAGCTTGCAGCACATATTAGCTGTGGATTGGGGCAGGTTCCTTTTCAGGCTGCTGTATCTTTAAGACTGGCACTGTGCCCACTCTCAGGGTAGAGACCAGACCTAGTACACCAGTCCCAGGGGTACAGAGGAGGAGACAACAGCTCTTGGGCCATGAAGCTCTAGTCTACTGCAAGAACAGGGAGGGGCAGGAGGGCACGCAGTAGTGTTTTCTGCCATGGCTACTCTCTTTGTAGCAGTGACCAGGGTCCATATGTGACTAAGGCCATCCGACCTCTGCTGACCTTGGTTTAAAAGACTCTTCCTGAATCCAAGCTGATAACGACGGTCACTTTCACTCACAACAGTCAGTGGATTTGGATTTTTTTTTTCTTGTATGAACAAAGGGTTCCCTAAGATTCTTCAGCCACTAGTGGAATGATCAGACAGAATAAAAACTTG